>NW_026974889.1:0-324814 GCF_030014295.1 Loxodonta africana
CATAGAGAGATAGTATTTGCTTCAGGGGCATTGGCACAGCAGGCCAGGTACCTCTTTCCCACTTTCCTCAGGATATCACTACGCAAGGCATCCCCCACTCAGCATCTCTTGCCTCTCTCTGTCTCTCTCTGGATGTGTTCGTTCTCTGAAATCTCTTCCTTCTCCCCCTTGTCACTTCACACCTTGGAGTGCCCTGACAGAGGGCCTAGAGACGAAAGAGCAAAGGGGGAAGGCCTCTGGCTCTACTGGTTGCCCATGGGCAGAGAAGATCTGCTAGTCTATCTGGAAGGTCTAGAGAGTAGCCATTGATTGGGGAGCTACATCACGGGCGGACCTGGCCAGGTGAAGCTTGCTGACATGCAGCAGCCTCTCCGGAGACTACTAATTCCGCGGAGAACATTCTATGCAAATACTCGGCTGAGTGCCATGGGCAGAAAACATTGACACATACCTGCCAGGGGTCTATCCTGGGTCTCAAGAGTCCACCCTGGTCTCCGGCCACTCATCATCTCAGCACACACTTTGCCTGCACACGTGGAATCCGCCTCTCTCCACGAATGCCTTCTCCTGCTAGGAAACACACGATGGCACTCAGCCAAAGGAGAGCACAGGCAAAGTCAACTGAAGCCCGCATTTTCAAGATTTTGCCCTCTGCTGGGCCACAGCCTCCGCTGGCACAGTGCATGTGTGTCACTTCTCCGAAGACAAGGCCGCAATCCGGGGGTCCAGGGCCCCAGCAGTCCAGAGTCTGCGCATGACGGCATATGGATCACCTCTTTGCCACGTACAGGAGGGAGGCCTGGGCCCTACACTGGCTCCGCTAGAGCTCCACGATCTCAGCTATTTTCCCTGACCCTTTGGCCCGTGCCCTCGTGTCTGTGTCATCCCTAGTTACACTTCTTCTCCGACCACTCTGAATCCGCCACCTGCGGATACATGAGCATGAAAATCAACATCTGTCACTGCCTGCAGTGTCACAGGTCACTAGGTGTCTAGGCTCAGGCTGACCTTGGCTGTCTTCTGCCCAGGCAAGGAGCCTAATCCTTCAAAGGCAACGAGGACATGTGGTCATTGGCCGACATTCATTCTTTCATCCACACAGCGGTCTAGATGAGGCTAAAGAGGCCAGGTAGGCCAGGTGACGGCTGAGTGCGGGGCCTAAGGCTTCTTTCCCAATCACCATGGAGACAGCCCACCGCAAGGCTGGCCGGAACTTCTGACGGGGACGGGTCACAAACACCGAGCCAATAGGAGAGGTCCAGCCTAAGCGGCCACTTCCGCACTGCCCTCCATTTTACCCATGGACACACGACGGCCCCTTCTCTTTTGGGCCACAAAATCCAGGGCACCCAGGGAATCACCTCACAGTAGGCAGCCCCTGATGTGGACACGTTCGACACACGGGGCCAGCAGGCAGGTACCCACTTTTCCACTTATGCTAGGATATCGGTAGGCAAGGCGCCCTTCCTCAGCATCTATGGCCCCTCTGTGTATGTGTTCATTCGGAGAAATCTCTTCCTTCTACCCCTGAGACACATCACAAGTATGAGGGGCCTGAGAGACAGCCTAGAGATGGAACGGGGGAGGCTTCTGGCTGTACTGCTTCCCCGTGGGTAGAGAAGAGCAGGTAGTCTCTCTGGAAGGTCTTAGCTTCTGTTGACTGACATGGACAATACAGTAGGGGCGGACCCTGGCCAGGTGGAGCTTGTGGGCAGATGCAACCCCTCCGGCGACGAATAATTCCGCTGCTGCTTTGTATGGTGAAAACCTCCCCCCCGCCAAGTGGGATAGGTAGAGAACACTGACCCACACCCGCCAGGGGCCTCTCCTGGGACTAAAGATCCCAACATGGTCTCAACGTCATCACCCTCTCAGCACACACCTTTCCTGCACACGTAATCCTGCCTTTCTCCGTCAGGGCCCTCTCCTACCAGGAGAAAAAGCAAGCCGCTCTAAAAGGCCGATGCCCGGGAACTCGAGGAAACACTGCCATTTTCCAAATTTTGGCTGTCTACATGTCCCCGCCTCCGCTGCAAGGCCGCGTATGTGGCCGGGCTCCGAAGGCAAGGCCGAAATCCTGGCAGCCTGGGCCCCAGCAGTCCCATGGTTTATGGACGTGGGGACACGGATGACCTGTTCGCCACATACAGGAGGGACGCTTGGGCCCTTGACTGGCTCGCCATTCAGCTCCACGACGTCCACTACCGGCCCTGGCCTTTGCTTTGTCTGGTGCCCCACGGAACGTGTGCTCCGGAGCCATGTTTCTCCGCCCATCACTATCATTCTGCCACCAGGCGATATGTGAGTGTGGGAGTCACCGTTTGTCACTGCAGCAGTGTCACGAGGCAGTAGACTTCCAGGTACCCGCTGACCTAGGCTGCCTTCTGCCCCAGGCAAGGTCCCGAATCCTTTATCCCAGATGCTGACACCCGGGAACTGGCGGACATTCATTTGGAGCAAGACAGAGGTCTGAGTGAGGGTCAGCGGGCCAGGTAGGTGAAGTCAAGGCCAGGTGGGCGGGGCTAAGACTCCTTTGCCATCACCATAGAGACAGTCCCCCCCCCGCAAGAGTGGCCGGAGCTTGTGATGGGCCTGCTGACAAGACTTGAGCCAATGGCAGAGATCCGGCCCGCCAGGCAGATGACACAGGGCCCTCCAGTGTGACCTATGACACCTAGTGGCCACAGGATTTGAGCACACCCTGGGAAAGGCTACGCAGGCACAAGGGAGCCCCTGGTGCGGACTGCTTCAGGGCATTGGCACAGCAGGCCAGGTACCTCTTTCCCACTTTCCTCAGGATATCACTACGCAAGGCATCCCCACTCAGCATCTCTTGCCTCTCTCTGTCTCTCTCTGGATGTGTTCGTTCTCTGAAATCTCTTCCTTCTCCCCCTTGTCACTTCACACCTTGGAGTGCCTGACAGAGGGCCTAGAGACGAAAGAGCAAAGGGGGAAGGCCTCTGGCTCTACTGGTTGCCCATGGGCAGAGAAGATCTGCTAGTCTATCTGGAAGGTCTAGAGAGTAGCCATTGATTGGGGAGCTACATCACGGGCGGACCTGGCCAGGTGAAGCTTGCTGACATGCAGCAGCCTCTCCGGAGACTACTAATTCCGCGGAGAACATTCTATGCAAATACCCGGCTGAGTGCCATGGGCAGAAAACATTGACACATACCTGCCAGGGGTCTATCCTGGGTCTCAAGAGTCCACCCTGGTCTCCGGCCACTCATCATCTCAGCACACACTTTCCCTGCACACGTGGAATCCGCCTCTCTCCACGAATGCCTTCTCCTGCTAGGAAACACACGATGGCACTCAGCCAAGGAGAGCACAGGCAAAGTCAACTGAAGCCCGCATTTTCAAGATTTTGCCCTCTGCTGGGCCACAGCCTCCGCTGGCACAGTGCATGTGTGTCACTTCTCCGAAGACAAGGCCGCAATCCGGGCGTCCAGGGCCCCAGCAGTCCAGAGTCTGCGCATGGCGGCATATGGATCACCTCTTTGCCACGTACAGGAGGGAGGCCTGGGCCCTACACCGGCTCCGATAGAGCTCCACGATCTCAGCTATTTTCCCTGACCTTTGGCCCGTGCCCTCGTGTCTGTGTCATCCCTAGTTACACTTCTTCTCCGACCACTCTGAATCCGCCACCTGCGGATACATGAGCATGAAAATCAACATCTGTCACTGCCTGCAGTGTCACAGGTCACTAGGTGTCTAGGCTCAGGCTGACCTTGGCTGTCTTCTGCCCAGGCAAGGAGCCTAATCCTTCAAAGGCAACGAGGACATGTGGTCATTGGCCGACATTCATTCTTTCATCCACACAGCGGTCTAGATGAGGCTAAAGAGGCCAGGTAGGCCAGGTGACGGCTGAGTGCGGGGCCTAAGGCTTCTTTCCCAATCACCATGGAGACAGCCACCGCAAGGCTGGCCGGAACTTCTGACGGGGACGGGTCACAAACACCGAGCCAATAGGAGAGGTCCAGCCTAAGCGGCCACTTCCGCACTGCCCTCCATTTTACCCATGGACACACGACGGCCCCTTCTCTTTTGGGCCACAAAATCCAGGGCACCCAGGGAATCACCTCACAGTAGGCAGCCCCTGATGTGGACACGTTCCACACACGGGGCCAGCAGGCAGGTACCACTTTTCCACTTACGCTAGGATATCGGTAGGCAAGGCGCCCTTCCTCAGCATCTATGGCCCCTCTGTGTATGTGTTCATTCGGAGAAATCTCTTCCTTCTACCCCTGAGACACATCACAAGTATGAGGGGCCTGAGAGAGAGCCTAGAGATGGAACGGGGGAGGCATCTGGCTGTACTGCTTCCTTGTGGGTAGAGAAGAGCAGGTAGTCTCTCTGGAAGGTCTTAGCTTCTGTTGACTGACATGGACAATACAGTAGGGGCGGACCCTGGCCAGGTGGAGCTTGTGGGCAGATGCAACCCCTCCGGCGACGAATAATTCCGCTGCTGCTTTGTATGGTGAAAACCTCCCCCCGCCAAGTGGGATGGGTAGACAACACTGACCCACACCCGCCAGGGGCCTCTCCTGGGACTAAAGATCCCAACATGGTCTCAACGTCGTCACCCTCTCAGCACACACCTTTCCTGCACACGTAATCCTGCCTTTCTCCGTCAGGGCCCTCTCCTACCAGGAGAAAAAGCAAGCCGCTCTAAAAGGCCGATGCCCGGGAACTCGAGGAAACACTGCCATTTTCCAAATTTTGGCTGTCTACATGTCCCCGCCTCCGCTGCAAGGCCGCGTATGTGGCCGGGCTCCGAAGGCAAGGCCGAAATCCTGGCAGCCTGGGCCCCAGCAGTCCCATGGTTTATGGACGTGGGGACACGGATGACCTGTTCGCCACATACAGGAGGGACCCTTGGGCCCTTCACTGGCTCGCCATTCAGCTCCACGACGCCCACTACCGGCCCTGGCCTTTGCTTTGGCTGGTGCCCCACGGAACGTGTGCTCCGGAGCCATGTTTCTCCGCCCATCACTATCATTCTGCCACCAGGCGATATGTGAGTGTGGGAGTCACCATTTGTCACTGGCAGCAGTGTCACAAGGCAGTAGACTTCCAGGTACCCGCTGACCTAGGCTGCCTTCTGCCCCAGGCAAGGTCCCGAATCCTTTATCCCAGATGCTGACACCCGGGCACTGGCGGACATTCATTTGGAGCAACACAGAGGTCTGAGTGAGGGTCAGCGGGCCAGGTAGGTGAAGTCAAGGCCAGGTGGGCGGGGCTAAGACTCCTTTGCCATCACCATAGAGACAGTCCCCCCCCGCAAGAGTGGCCGGAGCTTGTGATGGGCCTGCTGACAAGACTTGAGCCAATGGCAGAGATCCGGCCCGCCAGGCAGATGACACAGGGCCCTCCAGTGTGACCTATGACACCTAGTGGCCACAGGATTTGAGCACACCCTGGGAAAGGCTACGCAGGCACAAGGGAGCCCCTGGTGCGGACTGCTTCAGGGCATTGGCACAGCAGGCCAGGTACCTCTTTCCCACTTTCCTCAGGATATCACTACGCAAGGCATCCCCACTCAGCATCTCTTGCCTCTCTCTGTCTCTCTCTGGATGTGTTCGTTCTCTGAAATCTCTTCCTTCTCCCCCTTGTCACTTCACACCTTGGAGTGCCTGACAGAGGGCCTAGAGACGAAAGAGCAAAGGGGGAAGGCCTCTGGCTCTACTGGTTGCCCATGGGCAGAGAAGATCTGCTAGTCTATCTGGAAGGTCTAGAGAGTAGCCATTGATTGGGGAGCTACATCACGGGCGGACCTGGCCAGGTGAGGCTTGCTGACATGCAGCAGCCTCTCCGGAGACTACTAATTCCGCGGAGAACATTCTATGCAAATACCCGGCTGAGTGCCATGGGCAGAAAACATTGACACATACCTGCCAGGGGTCTATCCTGGGTCTCAAGAGTCCACCCTGGTCTCCGGCCACTCATCATCTCAGCACACACTTTGCCTGCACACATGGAATCCACCTCTCTCCACGAATGCCTTCTCCTGCTAGGAAACACACGATGGCACTCAGCCAAAGGAGAGCACAGGCAAAGTCAACTGAAGCCCGCATTTTCAAGATTTTGCCCTCTGCTGGGCCACAGCCTCCGCTGGCACAGTGCATGTGTGTCACTTCTCCGAAGACAAGGCCGCAATCCGGGCGTCCAGGGCCCCAGCAGTCCAGAGTCTGCGCATGGCGGCATATGGATCACCTCTTTGCCACGTACAGGAGGGAGGCCTGGGCCCTACACTGGCTCCGCTAGAGCTCCACGATCTCAGCTATTTTCCCTGACCTTTGGCCCGTGCCCTCGTGTCTGTGTCATCCCTAGTTACACTTCTTCTCCGACCACTCTGAATCCGCCACCTGCGGATACATGAGCATGAAAATCAACATCTGTCACTGCCTGCAGTGTCACAGGTCACTAGGTGTCTAGGCTCAGGCTGACCTTGGCTGTCTTCTGCCCAGGCAAGGAGCCTAATCCTTCAAAGGCAACGAGGACATGTGGTCATTGGCCGACATTCATTCTTTCATCCACACAGCGGTCTAGATGAGGCTAAAGAGGCCAGGTAGGCCAGGTGACGGCTGAGTGCGGGGCCTAAGGCTTCTTTCCCAATCACCATGGAGACAGCCACCGCAAGGCTGGCCGGAACTTCTGACGGGGACGGGTCACAAACACCGAGCCAATAGGAGAGGTCCAGCCTAAGCGGCCACTTCCGCACTGCCCTCCATTTTACCCATGGACACACGACGGCCCCTTCTCTTTTGGGCCACAAAATCCAGGGCACCCAGGGAATCACCTCACAGTAGGCAGCCCCTGATGTGGACACGTTCGACACACGGGGCCAGCAGGCAGGTACCACTTTTCCACTTACGCTAGGATATCAGTAGGCAAGGCGCCCTTCCTCAGCATCTATGGCCCCTCTGTGTATGTGTTCATTCGGAGAAATCTCTTCCTTCTACCCCTGAGACACATCACAAGTATGAGGGGCCTGAGAGAGAGCCTAGAGATGGAACGGGGGAGGCTTCTGGCTGTACTGCTTCCCCGTGGGTAGAGAAGAGCAGGTAGTCTCTCTGGAAGGTCTTAGCTTCTGTTGACTGACATGGACAATGCAGTAGGGGCGGACCCTGGCCAGGTGGAGCTTGTGGGCAGATGCAACCCCTCCGGCGACGAATAATTCCGCTGCTGCTTTGTATGGTGAAAACCTCCCCCCGCCAAGTGGGATGGGTAGAGAACACTGACCCACACCCGCCAGGGGCCTCTCCTGGGACTAAAGATCCCAACATGGTCTCAACGTCGTCACCCTCTCAGCACACACCTTTCCTGCACACGTAATCCTGCCTTTCTCCGTCAGGGCCCTCTCCTACCAGGAGAAAAAGCAAGCCGCTCAAAAAGGCCGATGCCCGGGAACTCGAGGAAACACTGCCATTTTCCAAATTTTGGCTGTCTACATGTCCCCGCCTCCGCTGCAAGGCCGCGTATGTGGCCGGGCTCCGAAGGCAAGGCCGAAATCCTGGCAGCCTGGGCCCCAGCAGTCCCATGGTTTATGGACGTGGGGACACGGATGACCTGTTCGCCACATACAGGAGGGACCCTTGGGCCCTTCACTGGCTCGCCATTCAGCTCCACGACGTCCACTACCGGCCCTGGCCTTTGCTTTGGCTGGTGCCCCACGGAACGTGTGCTCCGGAGCCATGTTTCTCCGCCCATCACTATCATTCTGCCACCAGGCGATATGTGAGTGTGGGAGTCACCATTTGTCACTGGCAGCAGTGTCACAAGGCAGTAGACTTCCAGGTACCCGCTGACCTAGGCTGCCTTCTGCCCCAGGCAAGGTCCCGAATCCTTTATCCCAGATGCTGACACCCGGGCACTGGCGGACATTCATTTGGAGCAAGACAGAGGTCTGAGTGAGGGTCAGCGGGCCAGGTAGGTGAAGTCAAGGCCAGGTGGGCGGGGCTAAGACTCCTTTGCCATCACCATAGAGACAGTCCCCCCCCCGCAAGAGTGGCCGGAGCTTGTGATGGGCCTGCTGACAAGACTTGAGCCAATGGCAGAGATCCGGCCCGCCAGGCAGATGACACAGGGCCCTCCAGTGTGACCTATGACACCTAGTGGCCACAGGATTTGAGCACACCCTGGGAAAGGCTACGCAGGCACAAGGGAGCCCCTGGTGCGGACTGCTTCAGGGCATTGGCACAGCAGGCCAGGTACCTCTTTCCCACTTTCCTCAGGATATCACTACGCAAGGCATCCCCACGCAGCATCTCTTGCCTCTCTCTGTCTCTCTCTGGATGTGTTCGTTCTCTGAAATCTCTTCCTTCTCCCCCTTGTCACTTCACACCTTGGAGTGCCTGACAGAGGGCCTAGAGACGAAAGAGCAAAGGGGGAAGGCCTCTGGCTCTACTGGTTGCCCATGGGCAGAGAAGATCTGCTAGTCTATCTGGAAGGTCTAGAGAGTAGCCATTGATTGGGGAGCTACATCACGGGCGGACCTGGCCAGGTGAGGCTTGCTGACATGCAGCAGCCTCTCCGGAGACTACTAATTCCGCGGAGAACATTCTATGCAAATACCCGGCTGAGTGCCATGGGCAGAAAACATTGACACATACCTGCCAGGGGTCTATCCTGGGTCTCAAGAGTCCACCCTGGTCTCCGGCCACTCATCATCTCAGCACACACTTTGCCTGCACACATGGAATCCGCCTCTCTCCACGAATGCCTTCTCCTGCTAGGAAACACACGATGGCACTCAGCCAAAGGAGAGCACAGGCAAAGTCAACTGAAGCCCGCATTTTCAAGATTTTGCCCTCTGCTGGGCCACAGCCTCCGCTGGCACAGTGCATGTGTGTCACTTCTCCGAAGACAAGGCCGCAATCCGGGCGTCCAGGGCCCCAGCAGTCCAGAGTCTGCGCATGGCGGCATATGGATCACCTCTTTGCCACGTACAGGAGGGAGGCCTGGGCCCTACACTGGCTCCGCTAGAGCTCCACGATCTCAGCTATTTTCCCTGACCTTTGGCCCGTGCCCTCGTGTCTGTGTCATCCCTACTTACACTTCTTCTCCGACCACTCTGAATCCGCCACCTGCGGATACATGAGCATGAAAATCAACATCTGTCACTGCCTGCAGTGTCACAGGTCACTAGGTGTCTAGGCTCAGGCTGACCTTGGCTGTCTTCTGCCCAGGCAAGGAGCCTAATCCTTCAAAGGCAACGAGGACATGTGGTCATTGGCCGACATTCATTCTTTCATCCACACAGCGGTCTAGATGAGGCTAAAGAGGCCAGGTAGGCCAGGTGACGGCTGAGTGCGGGGCCTAAGGCTTCTTTCCCAATCACCATGGAGACAGCCACCGCAAGGCTGGCCGGAACTTCTGACGGGGACGGGTCACAAACACCGAGCCAATAGGAGAGGTCCAGCCTAAGCGGCCACTTCCGCACTGCCCTCCATTTTACCCATGGACACACGAAGGCCCCTTCTCTTTTGGGCCACAAAATCCAGGGAACCCAGGGAATCACCTCACAGTAGGCAGCCCCTGATGTGGACACGTTCGACACACGGGGCCAGCAGGCAGGTACCACTTTTCCACTTACGCTAGAATATCGGTAGGCAAGGCGCCCTTCCTCAGCATCTATGGCCCCTCTGTGTATGTGTTCATTCGGAGAAATCTCTTCCTTCTACCCCTGAGACACATCACAAGTATGAGGGGCCTGAGAGAGAGCCTAGAGATGGAACGGGGGAGGCACCTGGCTGTACTGCTTCCTCGTGGGTAGAGTAGAGCAGGTAGTCTCTCTGGAAGGTCTTAGCTTCTGTTGACTGACATGGACAATACAGTAGGGGCGGACCCTGGCCAGGTGGAGCTTGTGGGCAGGTGCAACCCCTCCGGCGACGAATAATTCCGCTGCTGCTTTGTATGGTGAAAACCTCCCCCCGCCAAGTGGGATGGGTAGAGAACACTGACCCACACCCGCCAGGGGCCTCTCCTGGGACTAAAGATCCCAACATGGTCTCAACGTCGTCACCCTCTCAGCACACACCTTTCCTGCACACGTAATCCTGCCTTTCTCCGTCAGGGCCCTCTCCTACCAGGAGAAAAAGCAAGCCGCTCTAAAAGGCCGATGCCCGGGAACTCGAGGAAACACTGCCATTTTCCAAATTTTGGCTGTCTACATGTCCCCGCCTCCGCTGCAAGGCCGCGTATGTGGCCGGGCTCCGAAGGCAAGGCCGAAATCCTGGCAGCCTGGGCCCCAGCAGTCCCATGGTTTATGGACGTGGGGACACGGATGACCTGTTCGCCACATACAGGAGGGACGCTTGGGCCCTTGACTGGCTCGCCATTCAGCTCCACGACGTCCACTACCGGCCCTGGCCTTTGCTTTGGCTGGTGCCCCACGGAACGTGTGCTCCGGAGCCATGTTTCTCCGCCCATCACTATCATTCTGCCACCAGGCGATATGTGAGTGTGGGAGTCACCGTTTGTCACTGGCAGCAGTGTCACGAGGCAGTAGACTTCCAGGTACCCGCTGACCTAGGCTGCCTTCTGCCCCAGGCAAGGTCCCGAATCCTTTATCCCAGATGCTGACACCCGGGAACTGGCGGACATTCATTTGGAGCAAGACAGAGGTCTGAGTGAGGGTCAGCGGGCCAGGTAGGTGAAGTCAAGGCCAGGTGGGCGGGGCTAAGACTCCTTTGCCATCACCATAGAGACAGTCCCCCCCCCGCAAGAGTGGCCGGAGCTTGTGATGGGCCTGCTGACAAGACTTGAGCCAATGGCAGAGATCCGGCCCGCCAGGCAGATGACACAGGGCCCTCCAGTGTGACCTATGACACCTAGTGGCCACAGGATTTGAGCACACCCTGGGAAAGGCTACGCAGGCACAAGGGAGCCCCTGGTGCGGACTGCTTCAGGGCATTGGCACAGCAGGCCAGGTACCTCTTTCCCACTTTCCTCAGGATATCACTACGCAAGGCATCCCCACTCAGCATCTCTTGCCTCTCTCTGTCTCTCTCTGGATGTGTTCGTTCTCTGAAATCTCTTCCTTCTCCCCCTTGTCACTTCACACCTTGGAGTGCCTGACAGAGGGCCTAGAGACGAAAGAGCAAAGGGGGAAGGCCTCTGGCTCTACTGGTTGCCCATGGGCAGAGAAGATCTGCTAGTCTATCTGGAAGGTCTAGAGAGTAGCCATTGATTGGGGAGCTACATCACGGGCGGACCTGGCCAGGTGAAGCTTGCTGACATGCAGCAGCCTCTCCGGAGACTACTAATTCCGCGGAGAACATTCTATGCAAATACCCGGCTGAGTGCCATGGGCAGAAAACATTGACACATACCTGCCAGGGGTCTATCCTGGGTCTCAAGAGTCCACCCTGGTCTCCGGCCACTCATCATCTCAGCACACACTTTCCCTGCACACGTGGAATCCGCCTCTCTCCACGAATGCCTTCTCCTGCTAGGAAACACACGATGGCACTCAGCCAAGGAGAGCACAGGCAAAGTCAACTGAAGCCCGCATTTTCAAGATTTTGCCCTCTGCTGGGCCACAGCCTCCGCTGGCACAGTGCATGTGTGTCACTTCTCCGAAGACAAGGCCGCAATCCGGGCGTCCAGGGCCCCAGCAGTCCAGAGTCTGCGCATGGCGGCATATGGATCACCTCTTTGCCACGTACAGGAGGGAGGCCTGGGCCCTACACCGGCTCCGATAGAGCTCCACGATCTCAGCTATTTTCCCTGACCTTTGGCCCGTGCCCTCGTGTCTGTGTCATCCCTAGTTACACTTCTTCTCCGACCACTCTGAATCCGCCACCTGCGGATACATGAGCATGAAAATCAACATCTGTCACTGCCTGCAGTGTCACAGGTCACTAGGTGTCTAGGCTCAGGCTGACCTTGGCTGTCTTCTGCCCAGGCAAGGAGCCTAATCCTTCAAAGGCAACGAGGACATGTGGTCATTGGCCGACATTCATTCTTTCATCCACACAGCGGTCTAGATGAGGCTAAAGAGGCCAGGTAGGCCAGGTGACGGCTGAGTGCGGGGCCTAAGGCTTCTTTCCCAATCACCATGGAGACAGCCACCGCAAGGCTGGCCGGAACTTCTGACGGGGACGGGTCACAAACACCGAGCCAATAGGAGAGGTCCAGCCTAAGCGGCCACTTCCGCACTGCCCTCCATTTTACCCATGGACACACGACGGCCCCTTCTCTTTTGGGCCACAAAATCCAGGGCACCCAGGGAATCACCTCACAGTAGGCAGCCCCTGATGTGGACACGTTCCACACACGGGGCCAGCAGGCAGGTACCACTTTTCCACTTACGCTAGGATATCGGTAGGCAAGGCGCCCTTCCTCAGCATCTATGGCCCCTCTGTGTATGTGTTCATTCGGAGAAATCTCTTCCTTCTACCCCTGAGACACATCACAAGTATGAGGGGCCTGAGAGAGAGCCTAGAGATGGAACGGGGGAGGCATCTGGCTGTACTGCTTCCTTGTGGGTAGAGAAGAGCAGGTAGTCTCTCTGGAAGGTCTTAGCTTCTGTTGACTGACATGGACAATACAGTAGGGGCGGACCCTGGCCAGGTGGAGCTTGTGGGCAGATGCAACCCCTCCGGCGACGAATAATTCCGCTGCTGCTTTGTATGGTGAAAACCTCCCCCCGCCAAGTGGGATGGGTAGACAACACTGACCCACACCCGCCAGGGGCCTCTCCTGGGACTAAAGATCCCAACATGGTCTCAACGTCGTCACCCTCTCAGCACACACCTTTCCTGCACACGTAATCCTGCCTTTCTCCGTCAGGGCCCTCTCCTACCAGGAGAAAAAGCAAGCCGCTCTAAAAGGCCGATGCCCGGGAACTCGAGGAAACACTGCCATTTTCCAAATTTTGGCTGTCTACATGTCCCCGCCTCCGCTGCAAGGCCGCGTATGTGGCCGGGCTCCGAAGGCAAGGCCGAAATCCTGGCAGCCTGGGCCCCAGCAGTCCCATGGTTTATGGACGTGGGGACACGGATGACCTGTTCGCCACATACAGGAGGGACCCTTGGGCCCTTCACTGGCTCGCCATTCAGCTCCACGACGCCCACTACCGGCCCTGGCCTTTGCTTTGGCTGGTGCCCCACGGAACGTGTGCTCCGGAGCCATGTTTCTCCGCCCATCACTATCATTCTGCCACCAGGCGATATGTGAGTGTGGGAGTCACCATTTGTCACTGGCAGCAGTGTCACAAGGCAGTAGACTTCCAGGTACCCGCTGACCTAGGCTGCCTTCTGCCCCAGGCAAGGTCCCGAATCCTTTATCCCAGATGCTGACACCCGGGCACTGGCGGACATTCATTTGGAGCAACACAGAGGTCTGAGTGAGGGTCAGCGGGCCAGGTAGGTGAAGTCAAGGCCAGGTGGGCGGGGCTAAGACTCCTTTGCCATCACCATAGAGACAGTCCCCCCCCGCAAGAGTGGCCGGAGCTTGTGATGGGCCTGCTGACAAGACTTGAGCCAATGGCAGAGATCCGGCCCGCCAGGCAGATGACACAGGGCCCTCCAGTGTGACCTATGACACCTAGTGGCCACAGGATTTGAGCACACCCTGGGAAAGGCTACGCAGGCACAAGGGAGCCCCTGGTGCGGACTGCTTCAGGGCATTGGCACAGCAGGCCAGGTACCTCTTTCCCACTTTCCTCAGGATATCACTACGCAAGGCATCCCCACTCAGCATCTCTTGCCTCTCTCTGTCTCTCTCTGGATGTGTTCGTTCTCTGAAATCTCTTCCTTCTCCCCCTTGTCACTTCACACCTTGGAGTGCCTGACAGAGGGCCTAGAGACGAAAGAGCAAAGGGGGAAGGCCTCTGGCTCTACTGGTTGCCCATGGGCAGAGAAGATCTGCTAGTCTATCTGGAAGGTCTAGAGAGTAGCCATTGATTGGGGAGCTACATCACGGGCGGACCTGGCCAGGTGAGGCTTGCTGACATGCAGCAGCCTCTCCGGAGACTACTAATTCCGCGGAGAACATTCTATGCAAATACCCGGCTGAGTGCCATGGGCAGAAAACATTGACACATACCTGCCAGGGGTCTATCCTGGGTCTCAAGAGTCCACCCTGGTCTCCGGCCACTCATCATCTCAGCACACACTTTGCCTGCACACATGGAATCCACCTCTCTCCACGAATGCCTTCTCCTGCTAGGAAACACACGATGGCACTCAGCCAAAGGAGAGCACAGGCAAAGTCAACTGAAGCCCGCATTTTCAAGATTTTGCCCTCTGCTGGGCCACAGCCTCCGCTGGCACAGTGCATGTGTGTCACTTCTCCGAAGACAAGGCCGCAATCCGGGCGTCCAGGGCCCCAGCAGTCCAGAGTCTGCGCATGGCGGCATATGGATCACCTCTTTGCCACGTACAGGAGGGAGGCCTGGGCCCTACACTGGCTCCGCTAGAGCTCCACGATCTCAGCTATTTTCCCTGACCTTTGGCCCGTGCCCTCGTGTCTGTGTCATCCCTAGTTACACTTCTTCTCCGACCACTCTGAATCCGCCACCTGCGGATACATGAGCATGAAAATCAACATCTGTCACTGCCTGCAGTGTCACAGGTCACTAGGTGTCTAGGCTCAGGCTGACCTTGGCTGTCTTCTGCCCAGGCAAGGAGCCTAATCCTTCAAAGGCAACGAGGACATGTGGTCATTGGCCGACATTCATTCTTTCATCCACACAGCGGTCTAGATGAGGCTAAAGAGGCCAGGTAGGCCAGGTGACGGCTGAGTGCGGGGCCTAAGGCTTCTTTCCCAATCACCATGGAGACAGCCACCGCAAGGCTGGCCGGAACTTCTGACGGGGACGGGTCACAAACACCGAGCCAATAGGAGAGGTCCAGCCTAAGCGGCCACTTCCGCAGTGCCCTCCATTTTACCCATGGACACACGACGGCCCCTTCTCTTTTGGGCCACAAAATCCAGGGCACCCAGGGAATCACCTCACAGTAGGCAGCCCCTGATGTGGACACGTTCGACACACGGGGCCAGCAGGCAGGTACCACTTTTCCACTTACGCTAGGATATCAGTAGGCAAGGCGCCCTTCCTCAGCATCTATGGCCCCTCTGTGTATGTGTTCATTCGGAGAAATCTCTTCCTTCTACCCCTGAGACACATCACAAGTATGAGGGGCCTGAGAGAGAGCCTAGAGATGGAACGGGGGAGGCTTCTGGCTGTACTGCTTCCCCGTGGGTAGAGAAGAGCAGGTAGTCTCTCTGGAAGGTCTTAGCTTCTGTTGACTGACATGGACAATGCAGTAGGGGCGGACCCTGGCCAGGTGGAGCTTGTGGGCAGATGCAACCCCTCCGGCGACGAATAATTCCGCTGCTGCTTTGTATGGTGAAAACCTCCCCCCGCCAAGTGGGATGGGTAGAGAACACTGACCCACACCCGCCAGGGGCCTCTCCTGGGACTAAAGATCCCAACATGGTCTCAACGTCGTCACCCTCTCAGCACACACCTTTCCTGCACACGTAATCCTGCCTTTCTCCGTCAGGGCCCTCTCCGACCAGGAGAAAAAGCAAGCCGCTCAAAAAGGCCGATGCCCGGGAACTCGAGGAAACACTGCCATTTTCCAAATTTTGGCTGTCTACATGTCCCCGCCTCCGCTGCAAGGCCGCGTATGTGGCCGGGCTCCGAAGGCAAGGCCGAAATCCTGGCAGCCTGGGCCCCAGCAGTCCCATGGTTTATGGACGTGGGGACACGGATGACCTGTTCGCCACATACAGGAGGGACCCTTGGGCCCTTCACTGGCTCGCCATTCAGCTCCACGACGTCCACTACCGGCCCTGGCCTTTGCTTTGGCTGGTGCCCCACGGAACGTGTGCTCCGGAGCCATGTTTCTCCGCCCATCACTATCATTCTGCCACCAGGCGATATCTGAGTGTGGGAGTCACCATTTGTCACTGGCATCAGTGTCACAAGGCAGTAGACTTCCAGGTACCCGCTGACCTAGGCTGCCTTCTGCCCCAGGCAAGGTCCCGAATCCTTTATCCCAGATGCTGACACCCGGGCACTGGGGGACATTCATTTGGAGCAACACAGAGGTCTGAGTGAGGGTCAGCGGGCCAGGTAGGTGAAGTCAAGGCCAGGTGGGCGGGGCTAAGACTCCTTTGCCATCACCATAGAGACAGTCCCCCCCCGCAAGAGTGGCCGGAGCTTGTGATGGGCCTGCTGACAAGACTTGAGCCAATGGCAGAGATCCGGCCCGCCAGGCAGATGACACAGGGCCCTCCAGTGTGACCTATGACACCTAGTGGCCACAGGATTTGAGCACACCCTGGGAAAGGCTACGCAGGCACAAGGGAGCCCCTGGTGCGGACTGCTTCAGGGCATTGGCACAGCAGGCCAGGTACCTCTTTCCCACTTTCCTCAGGATATCACTACGCAAGGCATCCCCACTCAGCATCTCTTGCCTCTCTCTGTCTCTCTCTGGATGTGTTCGTTCTCTGAAATCTCTTCCTTCTCCCCCTTGTCACTTCACACCTTGGAGTGCCTGACAGAGGGCCTAGAGACGAAAGAGCAAAGGGGGAAGGCCTCTGGCTCTACTGGTTGCCCATGGGCAGAGAAGATCTGCTAGTCTATCTGGAAGGTCTAGAGAGTAGCCATTGATTGGGGAGCTACATCACGGGCGGACCTGGCCAGGTGAGGCTTGCTGACATGCAGCAGCCTCTCCGGAGACTACTAATTCCGCGGAGAACATTCTATGCAAATACCCGGCTGAGTGCCATGGGCAGAAAACATTGACACATACCTGCCAGGGGTCTATCCTGGGTCTCAAGAGTCCACCCTGGTCTCCGGCCACTCATCATCTCAGCACACACTTTGCCTGCACACATGGAATCCGCCTCTCTCCACGAATGCCTTCTCCTGCTAGGAAACACACGATGGCACTCAGCCAAAGGAGAGCACAGGCAAAGTCAACTGAAGCCCGCATTTTCAAGATTTTGCCCTCTGCTGGGCCACAGCCTCCGCTGGCACAGTGCATGTGTGTCACTTCTCCGAAGACAAGGCCGCAATCCGGGCGTCCAGGGCCCCAGCAGTCCAGAGTCTGCGCATGGCGGCATATGGATCACCTCTTTGCCACGTACAGGAGGGAGGCCTGGGCCCTACACTGGCTCCGCTAGAGCTCCACGATCTCAGCTATTTTCCCTGACCTTTGGCCCGTGCCCTCGTGTCTGTGTCATCCCTACTTACACTTCTTCTCCGACCACTCTGAATCCGCCACCTGCGGATACATGAGCATGAAAATCAACATCTGTCACTGCCTGCAGTGTCACAGGTCACTAGGTGTCTAGGCTCAGGCTGACCTTGGCTGTCTTCTGCCCAGGCAAGGAGCCTAATCCTTCAAAGGCAACGAGGACATGTGGTCATTGGCCGACATTCATTCTTTCATCCACACAGCGGTCTAGATGAGGCTAAAGAGGCCAGGTAGGCCAGGTGACGGCTGAGTGCGGGGCCTAAGGCTTCTTTCCCAATCACCATGGAGACAGCCACCGCAAGGCTGGCCGGAACTTCTGACGGGGACGGGTCACAAACACCGAGCCAATAGGAGAGGTCCAGCCTAAGCGGCCACTTCCGCACTGCCCTCCATTTTACCCATGGACACACGACGGCCCCTTCTCTTTTGGGCCACAAAATCCAGGGCACCCAGGGAATCACCTCACAGTAGGCAGCCCCTGATGTGGACACGTTCGACACACGGGGCCAGCAGGCAGGTACCACTTTTCCACTTACGCTAGGATATCAGTAGGCAAGGCGCCCTTCCTCAGCATCTATGGCCCCTCTGTGTATGTGTTCATTCGGAGAAATCTCTTCCTTCTACCCCTGAGACACATCACAAGTATGAGGGGCCTGAGAGAGAGCCTAGAGATGGAACGGGGGAGGCTTCTGGCTGTACTGCTTCCCCGTGGGTAGAGAAGAGCAGGTAGTCTCTCTGGAAGGTCTTAGCTTCTGTTGACTGACATGGACAATGCAGTAGGGGCGGACCCTGGCCAGGTGGAGCTTGTGGGCAGATGCAACCCCTCCGGCGACGAATAATTCCGCTGCTGCTTTGTATGGTGAAAACCTCCCCCCGCCAAGTGGGATGGGTAGAGAACACTGACCCACACCCGCCAGGGGCCTCTCCTGGGACTAAAGATCCCAACATGGTCTCAACGTCGTCACCCTCTCAGCACACACCTTTCCTGCACACGTAATCCTGCCTTTCTCCGTCAGGGCCCTCTCCGACCAGGAGAAAAAGCAAGCCGCTCAAAAAGGCCGATGCCCGGGAACTCGAGGAAACACTGCCATTTTCCAAATTTTGGCTGTCTACATGTCCCCGCCTCCGCTGCAAGGCCGCGTATGTGGCCGGGCTCCGAAGGCAAGGCCGAAATCCTGGCAGCCTGGGCCCCAGCAGTCCCATGGTTTATGGACGTGGGGACACGGATGACCTGTTCGCCACATACAGGAGGGATCCTTGGGCCCTTCACTGGCTCGCCATTCAGCTCCACGACGTCCACTACCGGCCCTGGCCTTTGCTTTGGCTGGTGCCCCACGGAACGTGTGCTCCGGAGCCATGTTTCTCCGCCCATCACTATCATTCTGCCACCAGGCGATATGTGAGTGTGGGAGTCACCATTTGTCACTGGCAGCAGTGTCACAAGGCAGTAGACTTCCAGGTACCCGCTGACCTAGGCTGCCTTCTGCCCCAGGCAAGGTCCCGAATCCTTTATCCCAGATGCTGACACCCGGGCACTGGCGGACATTCATTTGGAGCAACACAGAGGTCTGAGTGAGGGTCAGCGGGCCAGGTAGGTGAAGTCAAGGCCAGGTGGGCGGGGCTAAGACTCCTTTGCCATCACCATAGAGACAGTCCCCCCCCGCAAGAGTGGCCGGAGCTTGTGATGGGCCTGCTGACAAGACTTGAGCCAATGGCAGAGATCCGGCCCGCCAGGCAGATGACACAGGGCCCTCCAGTGTGACCTATGACACCTAGTGGCCACAGGACTTGAGCACACCCTGGGAAAGGCTACGCAGGCACAAGGGAGCCCCTGGTGCGGACTGCTTCAGGGCATTGGCACAGCAGGCCAGGTACCTCTTTCCCACTTTCCTCAGGATATCACTACGCAAGGCATCCCCACTCAGCATCTCTTGCCTCTCTCTGTCTCTCTCTGGATGTGTTCGTTCTCTGAAATCTCTTCCTACTCCCCCTTGTCACTTCACACCTTGGAGTGCCTGACAGAGGGCCTAGAGACGAAAGAGCAAAGGGGGAAGGCCTCTGGCTCTACTGGTTGCCCATGGGCAGAGAAGATCTGCTAGTCTATCTGGAAGGTCTAGAGAGTAGCCATTGATTGGGGAGCTACATCACGGGCGGACCTGGCCAGGTGAAGCTTGCTGACATGCAGCAGCCTCTCTGGAGACTACTAATTCCGCGGAGAACATTCTATGCAAATACCCGGCTGAGTGCCATGGGCAGAAAACATTGACACATACCTGCCAGGGGTCTATCCTGGGTCTCAAGAGTCCACCCTGGTCTCCAGCCACTCATCATCTCAGCACACACTTTGCCTGCACCCATGGAATCCGCCTCTCTCCACGAATGCCTTCTCCTGCTAGGAAACACACGATGGCACTCAGCCAAAGGAGAGCACAGGCAAAGTCAACTGAAGCCCGCATTTTCAAGATTTTGCCCTCTGCTGGGCCACAGCCTCCGCTGGCACAGTGCATGTGTGTCACTTCTCCGAAGACAAGGCCGCAATCCGGGCGTCCAGGGCCCCAGCAGTCCAGAGTCTGCGCATGGCGGCATATGGATCACCTCTTTGCCACGTACAGGAGGGAGGCCTGGGCCCTACACTGGCTCCGCTAGAGCTCCACGATCTCAGCTATTTTCCCTGACCTTTGGCCCGTGCCCTCGTGTCTGTGTCATCCCTAGTTACACTTCTTCTCCGACCACTCTGAATCCGCCACCTGCGGATACATGAGCATGAAAATCAACATCTGTCACTGCCTGCAGTGTCACAGGTCACTAGGTGTCTAGGCTCAGGCTGACCTTGGCTGTCTTCTGCCCAGGCAAGGAGCCTAATCCTTCAAAGGCAACGAGGACATGTGGTCATTGGCCGACATTCATTCTTTCATCCACACAGCGGTCTAGATGAGGCTAAAGAGGCCAGGTAGGCCAGGTGACGGCTGAGTGCGGGGCCTAAGGCTTCTTTCCCAATCACCATGGAGACAGCCACCGCAAGGCTGGCCGGAACTTCTGACGGGGACAGGTCACAAACACCGAGCCAATAGGAGAGGTCCAGCCTAAGCGGCCACTTCCGCAGTGCCCTCCATTTTACCCATGGACACACGACGGCCCCTTCTCTTTTGGGCCACAAAATCCAGGGCACCCAGGGAATCACCTCACAGTAGGCAGCCCCTGATGTGGACACGTTCGACACACGGGGCCAGCAGGCAGGTACCACTTTTCCACTTACGCTAGGATATCAGTAGGCAAGGCGCCCTTCCTCAGCATCTATGGCCCCTCTGTGTATGTGTTCATTCGGAGAAATCTCTTCCTTCTACCCCTGAGACACATCACAAGTATGAGGGGCCTGAGAGAGAGCCTAGAGATGGAACGGGGGAGGCTTCTGGCTGTACTGCTTCCCCGTGGGTAGAGAAGAGCAGGTAGTCTCTCTGGAAGGTCTTAGCTTCTGTTGACTGACATGGACAATACAGTAGGGGCGGACCCTGGCCAGGTGGAGCTTGTGGGCAGATGCAACCCCTCCGGCGACGAATAATTCCGCTGCTGCTTTGTATGGTGAAAACCTCCCCCCGCCAAGTGGGATGGGTAGACAACACTGACCCACACCCGCCAGGGGCCTCTCCTGGGACTAAAGATCCCAACATGGTCTCAACGTCGTCACCCTCTCAGCACACACCTTTCCTGCACACGTAATCCTGCCTTTCTCCGTCAGGGCCCTCTCCTACCAGGAGAAAAAGCAAGCCGCTCTAAAAGGCCGATGCCCGGGAACTCGAGGAAACACTGCCATTTTCCAAATTTTGGCTGTCTACATGTCCCCGCCTCCGCTGCAAGGCCGCGTATGTGGCCGGGCTCCGAAGGCAAGGCCGAAATCCTGGCAGCCTGGGCCCCAGCAGTCCCATGGTTTATGGACGTGGGGACACGGATGACCTGTTCGCCACATACAGGAGGGACCCTTGGGCCCTTCACTGGCTCGCCATTCAGCTCCACGACGTCCACTACCGGCCCTGGCCTTTGCTTTGGCTGGTGCCCCACGGAACGTGTGCTCCGGAGCCATGTTTCTCCGCCCATCACTATCATTCTGCCACCAGGCGATGTGTGAGTGTGGGAGTCACCATTTGTCACTGGCAGCAGTGTCACAAGGCAGTAGACTTCCAGGTACCCGCTGACCTAGGCTGCCTTCTGCCCCAGGCAAGGTCCCGAATCCTTTATCCCAGATGCTGACACCCGGGCACTGGCGGACATTCATTTGGAGCAACACAGAGGTCTGAGTGAGGGTCAGCGGGCCAGGTAGGTGAAGTCAAGGCGAGGTGGGCGGGGCTAAGGCTCCTTTGCCATCACCATAGAGACAGTCCCCCCCCGCAAGAGTGGCCGGATCTTGTGATGGGCCTGCTGACAAGACTTGAGCCAATGGCAGAGATCCGGCCCGCCAGGCAGATGACACAGGGCCCTCCAGTGTGACCTATGACACATAGTGGCCACAGGATTTGAGCACACCCTGGGAAAGGCTACGCAGGCACAAGGGAGCCCCTGGTGCGGACTGCTTCAGGGCATTGGCACAGCAGGCCAGGTACCTCTTTCCCACTTTCCTCAGGATATCACTACGCAAGGCATCCCCACTCAGCATCTCTTGCCTCTCTCTGTCTCTCTCTGGATGTGTTCGTTCTCTGAAATCTCTTCCTTCTCCCCCTTGTCACTTCACACCTTGGAGTGCCTGACAGAGGGCCTAGAGACGAAAGAGCAAAGGGGGAAGGCCTCTGGCTCTACTGGTTGCCCATGGGCAGAGAAGATCTGCTAGTCTATCTGGAAGGTCTAGAGAGTAGCCATTGATTGGGGAGCTACATCACGGGCGGACCTGGCCAGGTGAAGCTTGCTGACATGCAGCAGCCTCTCCGGAGACTACTAATTCCGCGGAGAACATTCTATGCAAATACTCGGCTGAGTGCCATGGGCAGAAAACATTGACACATACCTGCCAGGGGTCTATCCTGGGTCTCAAGAGTCCACCCTGGTCTCCGGCCACTCATCATCTCAGCACACACTTTGCCTGCACACGTGGAATCCGCCTCTCTCCACGAATGCCTTCTCCTGCTAGGAAACACACGATGGCACTCAGCCAAAGGAGAGCACAGGCAAAGTCAACTGAAGCCCGCATTTTCAAGATTTTGCCCTCTGCTGGGCCACAGCCTCCGCTGGCACAGTGCATGTGTGTCACTTCTCCGAAGACAAGGCCGCAATCCGGGGGTCCAGGGCCCCAGCAGTCCAGAGTCTGCGCATGACGGCATATGGATCACCTCTTTGCCACGTACAGGAGGGAGGCCTGGGCCCTACACTGGCTCCGCTAGAGCTCCACGATCTCAGCTATTTTCCCTGACCTTTGGCCCGTGCCCTCGTGTCTGTGTCATCCCTAGTTACACTTCTTCTCCGACCACTCTGAATCCGCCACCTGCGGATACATGAGCATGAAAATCAACATCTGTCACTGCCTGCAGTGTCACAGGTCACTAGGTGTCTAGGCTCAGGCTGACCTTGGCTGTCTTCTGCCCAGGCAAGGAGCCTAATCCTTCAAAGGCAACGAGGACATGTGGTCATTGGCCGACATTCATTCTTTCATCCACACAGCGGTCTAGATGAGGCTAAAGAGGCCAGGTAGGCCAGGTGACGGCTGAGTGCGGGGCCTAAGGCTTCTTTCCCAATCACCATGGAGACAGCCACCGCAAGGCTGGCCGGAACTTCTGACGGGGACGGGTCACAAACACCGAGCCAATAGGAGAGGTCCAGCCTAAGCGGCCACTTCCGCAGTGCCCTCCATTTTACCCATGGACACACGACGGCCCCTTCTCTTTTGGGCCACAAAATCCAGGGCACCCAGGGAATCACCTCACAGTAGGCAGCCCCTGATGTGGACACGTTCGACACACGGGGCCAGCAGGCAGGTACCACTTTTCCACTTATGCTAGGATATCGGTAGGCAAGGCGCCCTTCCTCAGCATCTATGGCCCCTCTGTGTATGTGTTCATTCGGAGAAATCTCTTCCTTCTACCCCTGAGACACATCACAAGTATGAGGGGCCTGAGAGAGAGCCTAGAGATGGAACGGGGGAGGCTTCTGGCTGTACTGCTTCCCCGTGGGTAGAGAAGAGCAGGTAGTCTCTCTGGAAGGTCTTAGCTTCTGTTGACTGACATGGACAATACAGTAGGGGCGGACCCTGGCCAGGTGGAGCTTGTGGGCAGATGCAACCCCTCCGGCGACGAATAATTCCGCTGCTGCTTTGTATGGTGAAAACCTCCCCCCGCCAAGTGGGATAGGTAGAGAACACTGACCCACACCCGCCAGGGGCCTCTCCTGGGACTAAAGATCCCAACATGGTCTCAACGTCGTCACCCTCTCAGCACACACCTTTCCTGCACACGTAATCCTGCCTTTCTCCGTCAGGGCCCTCTCCTACCAGGAGAAAAAGCAAGCCGCTCTAAAAGGCCGATGCCCGGGAACTCGAGGAAACACTGCCATTTTCCAAATTTTGGCTGTCTACATGTCCCCGCCTCCGCTGCAAGGCCGCGTATGTGGCCGGGCTCCGAAGGCAAGGCCGAAATCCTGGCAGCCTGGGCCCCAGCAGTCCCATGGTTTATGGACGTGGGGACACGGATGACCTGTTCGCCACATACAGGAGGGACGCTTGGGCCCTTGACTGGCTCGCCATTCAGCTCCACGACGTCCACTACCGGCCCTGGCCTTTGCTTTGGCTGGTGCCCCACGGAACGTGTGCTCCGGAGCCATGTTTCTCCGCCCATCACTATCATTCTGCCACCAGGCGATATGTGAGTGTGGGAGTCACCGTTTGTCACTGGCAGCAGTGTCACGAGGCAGTAGACTTCCAGGTACCCGCTGACCTAGGCTGCCTTCTGCCTCAGGCAAGGTCCCGAATCCTTTATCCCAGATGCTGACACCCGGGAACTGGCGGACATTCATTTGGAGCAAGACAGAGGTCTGAGTGAGGGTCAGCGGGCCAGGTAGGTGAAGTCAAGGCCAGGTGGGCGGGGCTAAGACTCCTTTGCCATCACCATAGAGACAGTCCCCCCCCCGCAAGAGTGGCCGGAGCTTGTGATGGGCCTGCTGACAAGACTTGAGCCAATGGCAGAGATCCGGCCCGCCAGGCAGATGACACAGGGCCCTCCAGTGTGACCTATGACACCTAGTGGCCACAGGATTTGAGCACACCCTGGGAAAGGCTACGCAGGCACAAGGGAGCCCCTGGTGCGGACTGCTTCAGGGCATTGGCACAGCAGGCCAGGTACCTCTTTCCCACTTTCCTCAGGATATCACTACGCAAGGCATCCCCACTCAGCATCTCTTGCCTCTCTCTGTCTCTCTCTGGATGTGTTCGTTCTCTGAAATCTCTTCCTTCTCCCCCTTGTCACTTCACACCTTGGAGTGCCTGACAGAGGGCCTAGAGACGAAAGAGCAAAGGGGGAAGGCCTCTGGCTCTACTGGTTGCCCATGGGCAGAGAAGATCTGCTAGTCTATCTGGAAGGTCTAGAGAGTAGCCATTGATTGGGGAGCTACATCACGGGCGGACCTGGCCAGGTGAAGCTTGCTGACATGCAGCAGCCTCTCCGGAGACTACTAATTCCGCGGAGAACATTCTATGCAAATACCCGGCTGAGTGCCATGGGCAGAAAACATTGACACATACCTGCCAGGGGTCTATCCTGGGTCTCAAGAGTCCACCCTGGTCTCCGGCCACTCATCATCTCAGCACACACTTTGCCTGCACACGTGGAATCCGCCTCTCTCCACGAATGCCTTCTCCTGCTAGGAAACACACGATGGCACTCAGCCAAGGAGAGCACAGGCAAAGTCAACTGAAGCCCGCATTTTCAAGATTTTGCCCTCTGCTGGGCCACAGCCTCCGCTGGCACAGTGCATGTGTGTCACTTCTCCGAAGACAAGGCCGCAATCCGGGCGTCCAGGGCCCCAGCAGTCCAGAGTCTGCGCATGGCGGCATATGGATCACCTCTTTGCCACGTACAGGAGGGAGGCCTGGGCCCTACACCGGCTCCGCTAGAGCTCCACGATCTCAGCTATTTTCCCTGACCTTTGGCCCGTGCCCTCGTGTCTCTGTCATCCCTAGTTACACTTCTTCTCCGACCACTCTGAATCCGCCACCTGCGGATACATGAGCATGAAAATCAACATCTGTCACTGCCTGCAGTGTCACAGGTCACTAGGTGTCTAGGCTCAGGCTGACCTTGGCTGTCTTCTGCCCAGGCAAGGAGCCTAATCCTTCAAAGGCAACGAGGACATGTGGTCATTGGCCGACATTCATTCTTTCATCCACACAGCGGTCTAGATGAGGCTAAAGAGGCCAGGTAGGCCAGGTGACGGCTGAGTGCGGGGCCTAAGGCTTCTTTCCCAATCACCATGGAGACAGCCACCGCAAGGCTGGCCGGAACTTCTGACGGGGACGGGTCACAAACACCGAGCCAATAGGAGAGGTCCAGCCTAAGCGGCCACTTCCGCACTGCCCTCCATTTTACCCATGGACACACGACGGCCCCTTCTCTTTTGGGCCACAAAATCCAGGGCACCCAGGGAATCACCTCACAGTAGGCAGCCCCTGATGTGGACACGTTCGACACACGGGGCCAGCAGGCAGGTACCACTTTTCCACTTACGCTAGGATATCGGTAGGCAAGGCGCCCTTCCTCAGCATCTATGGCCCCTCTGTGTATGTGTTCATTCGGAGAAATCTCTTCCTTCTACCCCTGAGACACATCACAACTATGAGGGGCCTGAGAGAGAGCCTAGAGATGGAACGGGGGAGGCATCTGGCTGTACTGCTTCCTTGTGGGTAGAGAAGAGCAGGTAGTCTCTCTGGAAGGTCTTAGCTTCTGTTGACTGACATGGACAATACAGTAGGGGCGGACCCTGGCCAGGTGGAGCTTGTGGGCAGATGCAACCCCTCCGGCGACGAATAATTCCGCTGCTGCTTTGTATGGTGAAAACCTCCCCCCGCCAAGTGGGATGGGTAGACAACACTGACCCACACCCGCCAGGGGCCTCTCCTGGGACTAAAGATCCCAACATGGTCTCAACGTCGTCACCCTCTCAGCACACACCTTTCCTGCACACGTAATCCTGCCTTTCTCCGTCAGGGCCCTCTCCTACCAGGAGAAAAAGCAAGCCGCTCTAAAAGGCCGATGCCCGGGAACTCGAGGAAACACTGCCATTTTCCAAATTTTGGCTGTCTACATGTCCCCGCCTCCGCTGCAAGGCCGCGTATGTGGCCGGGCTCCGAAGGCAAGGCCGAAATCCTGGCAGCCTGGGCCCCAGCAGTCCCATGGTTTATGGACGTGGGGACACGGATGACCTGTTCGCCACATACAGGAGGGACCCTTGGGCCCTTCACTGGCTCGCCATTCAGCTCCACGACGTCCACTACCGGCCCTGGCCTTTGCTTTGGCTGGTGCCCCACGGAACGTGTGCTCCGGAGCCATGTTTCTCCGCCCATCACTATCATTCTGCCACCAGGCGATATGTGAGTGTGGGAGTCACCGTTTGTCACTGGCAGCAGTGTCACGAGGCAGTAGACTTCCAGGTACCCGCTGACCTAGGCTGCCTTCTGCCCCAGGCAAGGTCCCGAATCCTTTATCCCAGATGCTGACACCCGGGCACTGGCGGACATTCATTTGGAGCAACACAGAGGTCTGAGTGAGGGTCAGCGGGCCAGGTAGGTGAAGTCAAGGCCAGGTGGGCGGGGCTAAGACTCCTTTGCCATCACCATAGAGACAGTCCCCCCCCGCAAGAGTGGCCGGAGCTTGTGATGGGCCTGCTGACAAGACTTGAGCCAATGGCAGAGATCCGGCCCGCCAGGCAGATGACACAGGGCCCTCCAGTGTGACCTATGACACCTAGTGGCCACAGGATTTGAGCACACCCTGGGAAAGGCTACGCAGGCACAAGGGAGCCCCTGGTGCGGACTGCTTCAGGGCATTGGCACAGCAGGCCAGGTACCTCTTTCCCACTTTCCTCAGGATATCACTACGCAAGGCATCCCCACTCAGCATCTCTTGCCTCTCTCTGTCTCTCTCTGGATGTGTTCGTTCTCTGAAATCTCTTCCTTCTCCCCCTTGTCACTTCACACCTTGGAGTGCCTGACAGAGGGCCTAGAGACGAAAGAGCAAAGGGGGAAGGCCTCTGGCTCTACTGGTTGCCCATGGGCAGAGAAGATCTGCTAGTCTATCTGGAAGGTCTAGAGAGTAGCCATTGATTGGGGAGCTACATCACGGGCGGACCTGGCCAGGTGAAGCTTGCTGACATGCAGCAGCCTCTCCGGAGACTACTAATTCCGCGGAGAACATTCTATGCAAATACCCGGCTGAGTGCCATGGGCAGAAAACATTGACACATACCTGCCAGGGGTCTATCCTGGGTCTCAAGAGTCCACCCTGGTCTCCAGCCACTCATCATCTCAGCACACACTTTGCCTGCACACATGGAATCCGCCTCTCTCCACGAATGCCTTCTCCTGCTAGGAAACACACGATGGCACTCAGCCAAAGGAGAGCACAGGCAAAGTCAACTGAAGCCCGCATTTTCAAGATTTTGCCCTCTGCTGGGCCACAGCCTCCGCTGGCACAGTGCATGTGTGTCACTTCTCCGAAGACAAGGCCGCAATCCGGGCGTCCAGGGCCCCAGCAGTCCAGAGTCTGCGCATGGCGGCATATGGATCACCTCTTTGCCACGTACAGGAGGGAGGCCTGGGCCCTACACTGGCTCCGCTAGAGCTCCACGATCTCAGCTATTTTCCCTGACCTTTGGCCCGTGCCCTCGTGTCTGTGTCATCCCTAGTTACACTTCTTCTCCGACCACTCTGAATCCGCCACCTGCGGATACATGAGCATGAAAATCAACATCTGTCACTGCCTGCAGTGTCACAGGTCACTAGGTGTCTAGGCTCAGGCTGACCTTGGCTGTCTTCTGCCCAGGCAAGGAGCCTAATCCTTCAAAGGCAACGAGGACATGTGGTCATTGGCCGACATTCATTCTTTCATCCACACAGCGGTCTAGATGAGGCTAAAGAGGCCAGGTAGGCCAGGTGACGGCTGAGTGCGGGGCCTAAGGCTTCTTTCCCAATCACCATGGAGACAGCCACTGCAAGGCTGGCCGGAACTTCTGACGGGGACGGGTCACAAACACCGAGCCAATAGGAGAGGTCCAGCCTAAGCGGCCACTTCCGCAGTGCCCTCCATTTTACCCATGGACACACGACGGCCCCTTCTCTTTTGGGCCACAAAATCCAGGGCACCCAGGGAATCACCTCACAGTAGGCAGCCCCTGATGTGGACACGTTCGACACACGGGGCCAGCAGGCAGGTACCACTTTTCCACTTACGCTAGGATATCAGTAGGCAAGGTGCCCTTCCTCAGCATCTATGGCCCCTCTGTGTATGTGTTCATTCGGAGAAATCTCTTCCTTCTACCTCTGAGACACATCACAAGTATGAGGGGCCTGAGAGAGAGCCTAGAGATGGAACGGGGGAGGCTTCTGGCTGTACTGCTTCCCCGTGGGTAGAGAAGAGCAGGTAGTCTCTCTGGAAGGTCTTAGCTTCTGTTGACTGACATGGACAATACAGTAGGGGCGGACCCTGGCCAGGTGGAGCTTGTGGGCAGATGCAACCCCTCCGGCGACGAATAATTCCGCTGCTGCTTTGTATGGTGAAAACCTCCCCCCGCCAAGTGGGATGGGTAGAGAACACTGACCCACACCCGCCAGGGGCCTCTCCTGGGACTAAAGATCCCAACATGGTCTCAACGTCGTCACCCTCTCAGCACACACCTTTCCTGCACACGTAATCCTGCCTTTCTCCGTCAGGGCCCTCTCCTACCAGGAGAAAAAGCAAGCCGCTCAAAAAGGCCGATGCCCGGGAACTCGAGGAAACACTGCCATTTTCCAAATTTTGGCTGTCTACATGTCCCCGCCTCCGCTGCAAGGCCGCGTATGTGGCCGGGCTCCGAAGGCAAGGCCGAAATCCTGGCAGCCTGGGCCCCAGCAGTCCCATGGTTTATGGACGTGGGGACACGGATGACCTGTTCGCCACATACAGGAGGGACCCTTGGGCCCTTCACTGGCTCGCCATTCAGCTCCACGACGTCCACTACCGGCCCTGGCCTTTGCTTTGGCTGGTGCCCCACGGAACGTGTGCTCCGGAGCCATGTTTCTCCGCCCATCACTATCATTCTGCCACCAGGCGATATGTGAGTGTGGGAGTCACCATTTGTCACTGGCAGCAGTGTCACGAGGCAGTAGACTTCCAGGTACCCGCTGACCTAGGCTGCCTTCTGCCCCAGGCAAGGTCCCGAATCCTTTATCCCAGATGCTGACACCCGGGCACTGGCGGACATTCATTTGGAGCAACACAGAGGTCTGAGTGAGGGTCAGCGGGCCAGGTAGGTGAAGTCAAGGCCAGGTGGGCGGGGCTAAGACTCCTTTGCCATCACCATAGAGACAGTCCCCCCCCGCAAGAGTGGCCGGAGCTTGTGATGGGCCTGCTGACAAGACTTGAGCCAATGGCAGAGATCCGGCCCGCCAGGCAGATGACACAGGGCCCTCCAGTGTGACCTATGACACCTAGTGGCCACAGGATTTGAGCACACCCTGGGAAAGGCTACGCAGGCACAAGGGAGCCCCTGGTGCGGACTGCTTCAGGGCATTGGCACAGCAGGCCAGGTACCTCTTTCCCACTTTCCTCAGGATATCACTACGCAAGGCATCCCCACTCAGCATCTCTTGCCTCTCTCTGTCTCTCTCTGGATGTGTTCGTTCTCTGAAATCTCTTCCTTCTCCCCCTTGTCACTTCACACCTTGGAGTGCCTGACAGAGGGCCTAGAGACGAAAGAGCAAAGGGGGAAGGCCTCTGGCTCTACTGGTTGCCCATGGGCAGAGAAGATCTGCTAGTCTATCTGGAAGGTCTAGAGAGTAGCCATTGATTGGGGAGCTACATCACGGGCGGACCTGGCCAGGTGAAGCTTGCTGACATGCAGCAGCCTCTCCGGAGACTACTAATTCCGCGGAGAACATTCTATGCAAATACCCGGCTGAGTGCCATGGGCAGAAAACATTGACACATACCTGCCAGGGGTCTATCCTGGGTCTCAAGAGTCCACCCTGGTCTCCAGCCACTCATCATCTCAGCACACACTTTGCCTGCACACGTGGAATCCGCCTCTCTCCACGAATGCCTTCTCCTGCTAGGAAACACACGATGGCACTCAGCCAAAGGAGAGCACAGGCAAAGTCAACTGAAGCCCGCATTTTCAAGATTTTGCCCTCTGCTGGGCCACAGCCTCCGCTGGCACAGTGCATGTGTGTCACTTCTCCGAAGACAAGGCCGCAATCCGGGCGTCCAGGGCCCCAGCAGTCCAGAGTCTGCGCATGGCGGCATATGGATCACCTCTTTGCCACGTACAGGAGGGAGGCCTGGGCCCTACACTGGCTCCGCTAGAGCTCCACGATCTCAGCTATTTTCCCTGACCTTTGGCCCGTGCCCTCGTGTCTGTGTCATCCCTACTTACACTTCTTCTCCGACCACTCTGAATCCGCCACCTGCGGATACATGAGCATGAAAATCAACATCTGTCACTGCCTGCAGTGTCACAGGTCACTAGGTGTCTAGGCTCAGGCTGACCTTGGCTGTCTTCTGCCCAGGCAAGGAGCCTAATCCTTCAAAGGCAACCAGGACACGTGGTCATTGGCCGACATTCATTCTTTCATCCACACAGCGGTCTAGATGAGGCTAAAGAGGCCAGGTAGGCCAGGTGACGGCTGAGTGCGGGGCCTAAGGCTTCTTTCCCAATCACCATGGAGACAGCCACCGCAAGGCTGGCCGGAACTTCTGACGGGGACGGGTCACAAACACCGAGCCAATAGGAGAGGTCCAGCCTAAGCGGCCACTTCCGCAGTGCCCTCCATTTTACCCATGGACACACGACGGCCCCTTCTCTTTTGGGCCACAAAATCCAGGGCACCCAGGGAATCACCTCACAGTAGGCAGCCCCTGATGTGGACACGTTCGACACACGGGGCCAGCAGGCAGGTACCACTTTTCCACTTACGCTAGGATATCAGTAGGCAAGGCGCCCTTCCTCAGCATCTATGGCCCCTCTGTGTATGTGTTCATTCGGAGAAATCTCTTCCTTCTACCCCTGAGACACATCACAAGTATGAGGGGCCTGAGAGAGAGCCTAGAGATGGAACGGGGGAGGCTTCTGGCTGTACTGCTTCCCCGTGGGTAGAGAAGAGCAGGTAGTCTCTCTGGAAGGTCTTAGCTTCTGTTGACTGACATGGACAATACAGTAGGGGCGGACCCTGGCCAGGCGGAGCTTGTGGGCAGATGCAACCCCTCCGGCGACGAATAATTCCGCTGCTGCTTTGTATGGTGAAAACCTCCCCCCGCCAAGTGGGATGGGTAGAGAACACTGACCCACACCCGCCAGGGGCCTCTCCTGGGACTAAAGATCCCAACATGGTCTCAACGTCGTCACCCTCTCAGCACACACCTTTCCTGCACACGTAATCCTGCCTTTCTCCGTCAGGGCCCTCTCCTACCAGGAGAAAAAGCAAGCCGCTCTAAAAGGCCGATGCCAGGGAACTCGAGGAAACACTGCCATTTTCCAAATTTTGGCTGTCTACATGTCCCCGCCTCCGCTGCAAGGCCGCGTATGTGGCCGGGCTCCGAAGGCAAGGCCGAAATCCTGGCAGCCTGGGCCCCAGCAGTCCCATGGTTTATGGACGTGGGGACACGGATGACCTGTTCGCCACATACAGGAGGGACGCTTGGGCCCTTGACTGGCTCGCCATTCAGCTCCACGACGTCCACTACCGGCCCTGGCCTTTGCTTTGGCTGGTGCCCCACGGAACGTGTGCTCCGGAGCCATGTTTCTCCGCCCATCACTATCATTCTGCCACCAGGCGATATGTGAGTGTGGGAGTCACCATTTGTCAGTGGCAGCAGTGTCACGAGGCAGTAGACTTCCAGGTACCCGCTGACCTAGGCTGCCTTCTGCCCCAGGCAAGGTCCCGAATCCTTTATCCCAGATGCTGACACCCGGGCACTGGCGGACATTCATTTGGAGCAACACAGAGGTCTGAGTGAGGGTCAGCGGGCCAGGTAGGTGAAGTCAAGGCCAGGTGGGCGGGGCTAAGACTCCTTTGCCATCACCATAGAGACAGTCCCCCCCCGCAAGAGTGGCCGGAGCTTGTGATGGGCCTGCTGACAAGACTTGAGCCAATGGCAGAGATCCGGCCCGCCAGGCAGATGACACAGGGCCCTCCAGTGTGACCTATGACACCTAGTGGCCACAGGATTTGAGCACACCCTGGGAAAGGCTACGCAGGCACAAGGGAGCCCCTGGTGCGGACTGCTTCAGGGCATTGGCACAGCAGGCCAGGTACCTCTTTCCCACTTTCCTCAGGATATCACTACGCAAGGCATCCCCACTCAGCATCTCTTGCCTCTCTCTGTCTCTCTCTGGATGTGTTCGTTCTCTGAAATCTCTTCCTTCTCCCCCTTGTCACTTCACACCTTGGAGTGCCTGACAGAGGGCCTAGAGACGAAAGAGCAAAGGGGGAAGGCCTCTGGCTCTACTGGTTGCCCATGGGCAGAGAAGATCTGCTAGTCTATCTGGAAGGTCTAGAGAGTAGCCATTGATTGGGGAGCTACATCACGGGCGGACCTGGCCAGGTGAAGCTTGCTGACATGCAGCAGCCTCTCCGGAGACTACTAATTCCAAGGAGAACATTCTATGCAAATACCCGGCTGAGTGCCATGGGCAGAAAACATTGACACATACCTGCCAGGGGTCTATCCTGGGTCTCAAGAGTCCACCCTGGTCTCCGGCCACTCATCATCTCAGCACACACTTTGCCTGCACACGTGGAATCCGCCTCTCTCCACGAATGCCTTCTCCTGCTAGGAAACACACGATGGCACTCAGCCAAAGGAGAGCACAGGCAAAGTCAACTGAAGCCCGCATTTTCAAGATTTTGCCCTCTGCTGGGCCACAACCTCCGCTGGCACAGTGCATGTGTGTCACTTCTCCGAAGACAAGGCCGCAATCCGGGCGTCCAGGGCCCCAGCAGTCCAGAGTCTGCGCATGGCGGCATATGGATCACCTCTTTGCCACGTACAGGAGGGAGGCCTGGGCCCTACACTGGCTCCGCTAGAGCTCCACGATCTCAGCTATTTTCCCTGACCTTTGGCCCGTGCCCTCGTGTCTGTGTCATCCCTACTTACACTTCTTCTCCGACCACTCTGAATCCGCCACCTGCGGATACATGAGCATGAAAATCAACATCTGTCACTGCCTGCAGTGTCACAGGTCACTAGGTGTCTAGGCTCAGGCTGACCTTGGCTGTCTTCTGCCCAGGCAAGGAGCCTAATCCTTCAAAGGCAACGAGGACATGTGGTCATTGGCCGACATTCATTCTTTCATCCACACAGCGGTCTAGATGAGGCTAAAGAGGCCAGGTAGGCCAGGTGACGGCTGAGTGCGGGGCCTAAGGCTTCTTTCCCAATCACCATGGAGACAGCCACCGCAAGGCTGGCCGGAACTTCTGACGGGGACGGGTCACAAACACCGAGCCAATAGGAGAGGTCCAGCCTAAGCGGCCACTTCCGCACTGCCCTCCATTTTACCCATGGACACACGACGGCCCCTTCTCTTTTGGGCCACAAAATCCAGGGCACCCAGGGAATCACCTCACAGTAGGCAGCCCCTGATGTGGACACGTTCGAAACACGGGGCCAGCAGGCAGGTACCATTTTTCCACTTACGCTAGGATATCAGTAGGCAAGGCGCCCTTCCTCAGCATCTATGGCCCCTCTGTGTATGTGTTCATTCGGAGAAATCTCTTCCTTCTACCCCTGAGACACATCACAAGTATGAGGGGCCTGAAAGAGAGCCTAGAGATGGAACGGGGCAGGCTTCTGGCTGTACTGCTTCCCCGTGGGTAGAGAAGAGCAGGTAGTCTCTCTGGAAGATCTTAGCTTCTGTTGACTGACATGGACAATACAGTAGGGGCGGACCCTGGCCAGGTGGAGCTTGTGGGCAGATGCAACCCCTCCGGCGACGAATAATTCCGCTGCTGCTTTGTATGGTGAAAACCTCCCCCCGCCAAGTGGGATGGGTAGAGAACACTGACCCACACCCGCCAGGGGCCTCTCCTGGGACTAAAGATCCCAACATGGTCTCAACGTCGTCACCCTCTCAGCACACACCTTTCCTGCACACGTAATCCTGCCTTTCTCCGTCCGGGCCCTCTCCTACCAGGAGAAAAAGCAAGCCGCTCTAAAAGGCCGATGCCCGGGAACTCGAGGAAACACTGCCATTTTCCAAATTTTGGCTGTCTACATGTCCCCGCCTCCGCTGCAAGGCCGCGTATGTGGCCGGGCTCCGAAGGCAAGGCCGAAATCCTGGCAGCCTGGGCCCCAGCAGTCCCATGGTTTATGGACGTGGGGACACGGATGACCTGTTCGCCACATACAGGAGGGACGCTTGGGCCCTTCACTGGCTCGCCATTCAGCTCCACGACGTCCACTACCGGCCCTGGCCTTTGCTTTGGCTGGTGCCCCACGGAACGTGTGCTCCGGAGCCATGTTTCTCCGCCCATCACTATCATTCTGCCACCAGGCGATATGTGAGTGTGGGAGTCACCATTTGTCACTGGCAGCAGTGTCACGAGGCAGTAGACTTCCAGGTACCCGCTGACCTAGGCTGCCTTCTGCCCCAGGCAAGGTCCCGAATCCTTTATCCCAGATGCTGACACCCGGGCACTGGCGGACATTCATTTGGAGCAACACAGAGGTCTGAGTGAGGGTCAGCGGGCCAGGTAGGTGAAGTCAAGGCCAGGTGGGCGGGGCTAAGACTCCTTTGCCATCACCATAGAGACAGTCCCCCCCCCGCAAGAGTGGCCGGAGCTTGTGATGGGCCTGCTGACAAGACTTGAGCCAATGGCAGAGATCCGGCCCGCCAGGCAGATGACACAGGGCCCTCCAGTGTGACCTATGACACCTAGTGGCCACAGGATTTGAGCACACCCTGGGAAAGGCTACGCAGGCACAAGGGAGCCCCTGGTGCGGACTGCTTCAGGGCATTGGCACAGCAGGCCAGGTACCTCTTTCCCACTTTCCTCAGGATATCACTACGCAAGGCATCCCCACTCAGCATCTCTTGCCTCTCTCTGTCTCTCTCTGGATGTGTTCGTTCTCTGAAATCTCTTCCTTCTCCCCCTTGTCACTTCACACCTTGGAGTGCCTGACAGAGGGCCTAGAGACGAAAGAGCAAAGGGGGAAGGCCTCTGGCTCTACTGGTTGCCCATGGGCAGAGAAGATCTGCTAGTCTATCTGGAAGGTCTAGAGAGTAGCCATTGATTGGGGAGCTACATCACGGGCGGACCTGGCCAGGTGAAGCTTGCTGACATGCAGCAGCCTCTCCGGAGACTACTAATTCCAAGGAGAACATTCTATGCAAATACCCGGCTGAGTGCCATGGGCAGAAAACATTGACACATACCTGCCAGGGGTCTATCCTGGGTCTCAAGAGTCCACCCTGGTCTCCAGCCACTCATCATCTCAGCACACACTTTGCCTGCACACGTGGAATCCGCCTCTCTCCACGAATGCCTTCTCCTGCTAGGAAACACACGATGGCACTCAGCCAAAGGAGAGCACAGGCAAAGTCAACTGAAGCCCGCATTTTCAAGATTTTGCCCTCTGCTGGGCCACAGCCTCCGCTGGCACAGTGCATGTGTGTCACTTCTCCGAAGACAAGGCCGCAATCCGGACGTCCAGGGCCCCAGCAGTCCAGAGTCTGCACATGGCGGCATATGGATCACCTCTTTGCCACGTACAGGAGGGAGGCCTGGGCCCTACACCGGCTCCGCTAGAGCTCCACGATCTCAGCTATTTTCCCTGACCTTTGGCCCGTGCCCTCGTGTCTGTGTCATCCCTAGTTACACTTCTTCTCCGACCACTCTGAATCCGCCACCTGCGGATACATGAGCATGAAAATCAACATCTGTCACTGCCTGCAGTGTCACAGGTCACTAGGTGTCTAGGCTCAGGCTGACCTTGGCTGTCTTCTGCCCAGGCAAGGAGCCTAATCCTTCAAAGGCAACGAGGACATGTGGTCATTGGCCGACATTCATTCTTTCATCCACACAGCGGTCTAGATGAGGCTAAAGAGGCCAGGTAGGCCAGGTGACGGCTGAGTGCGGGGCCTAAGGCTTCTTTCCCAATCACCATGGAGACAGCCACCGCAAGGCTGGCCGGAACTTCTGACGGGGACGGGTCACAAACACCGAGCCAATAGGAGAGGTCCAGCCTAAGCGGCCACTTCCGCACTGCCCTCCATTTTACCCATGGACACACGACGGCCCCTTCTCTTTTGGGCCACAAAATCCAGGGCACCCAGGGAATCACCTCACAGTAGGCAGCCCCTGATGTGGACACGTTCGACACACGGGGCCAGCAGGCAGGTACCACTTTTCCACTTACGCTAGGATATCGGTAGGCAAGGCGCCCTTCCTCAGCATCTATGGCCCCTCTGTGTATGTGTTCATTCGGAGAAATCTCTTCCTTCTACCCCTGAGACACATCACAAGTATGAGGGGCCTGAGAGAGAGCCTAGAGATGGAACGGGGGAGGCTTCTGGCTGTACTGCTTCCCCGTGGGTAGAGAAGAGCAGGTAGTCTCTCTGGAAGGTCTTAGCTTCTGTTGACTGACATGGACAATACAGTAGGGGCGGACCCTGGCCAGGTGGAGCTTGTGGGCAGATGCAACCCCTCCGGCGACGAATAATTCCGCTGCTGCTTTGTATGGTGAAAACCTCCCCCCGCCAAGTGGGATGGGTAGAGAACACTGACCCACACCCGCCAGGGGCCTCTCCTGGGACTAAAGATCCCAACATGGTCTCAACGTCGTCACCCTCTCAGCACACACCTTTCCTGCACACGTAATCCTGCCTTTCTCCGTCAGGGCCCTCTCCTACCAGGAGAAAAAGCAAGCCGCTCAAAAAGGCCGATGCCCGGGAACTCGAGGAAACACTGCCATTTTCCAAATTTTGGCTGTCTACATGTCCCCGCCTCCGCTGCAAGGCCGCGTATGTGGCCGGGCTCCGAAGGCAAGGCCGAAATCCTGGCAGCCTGGGCCCCAGCAGTCCCATGGTTTATGGACGTGGGGACACGGATGACCTGTTCGCCACATACAGGAGGGACCCTTGGGCCCTTCACTGGCTCGCCATTCAGCTCCACGACGTCCACTACCGGCCCTGGCCTTTGCTTTGGCTGGTGCCCCACGGAACGTGTGCTCCGGAGCCATGTTTCTCCGCCTATCACTATCATTCTGCCACCAGGCGATATGTGAGTGTGGGAGTCACCATTTGTCACTGGCAGCAGTGTCACGAGGCAGTAGACTTCCAGGTACCCGCTGACCTAGGCTGCCTTCTGCCCCAGGCAAGGTCCCGAATCCTTTATCCCAGATGCTGACACCCGGGCACTGGCGGACATTCATTTGGAGCAACACAGAGGTCTGAGTGAGGGTCAGCGGGCCAGGTAGGTGAAGTCAAGGCCAGGTGGGCGGGGCTAAGACTCCTTTGCCACCACCATAGAGACAGTCCCCCCCCGCAAAAGTGGGCGGAGCTTGTGATGGGCCTGCTGACAAGACTTGAGCCAATGGCAGAGATCCGGCCCGCCAGGCAGATGACACAGGGCCCTCCAGTGTGACCTATGACACCTAGTGGCCACAGGATTTGAGCACACCCTGGGAAAGGCTACGCAGGCACAAGGGAGCCCCTGGTGCGGACTGCTTCAGGGCATTGGCACAGCAGGCCAGGTACCTCTTTCCCACTTTCCTCAGGATATCACTACGCAAGGCATCCCCACTCAGCATCTCTTGCCTCTCTCTGTCTCTCTCTGGATGTGTTCGTTCTCTGAAATCTCTTCCTTCTCCCCCTTGTCACTTCACACCTTGGAGTGCCTGACAGAGGGCCTAGAGACGAAAGAGCAAAGGGGGAAGGCCTCTGGCTCTACTGGTTGCCCATGGGCAGAGAAGATCTGCTAGTCTATCTGGAAGGTCTAGAGAGTAGCCATTGATTGGGGAGCTACATCACGGGCGGACCTGGCCAGGTGAAGCTTGCTGACATGCAGCAGCCTCTCCGGAGACTACTAATTCCAAGGAGAACATTCTATGCAAATACCCGGCTGAGTGCCATGGGCAGAAAACATTGACACATACCTGCCAGGGGTCTATCCTGGGTCTCAAGAGTCCACCCTGGTCTCCAGCCACTCATCATCTCAGCACACACTTTGCCTGCACACATGGAATCCGCCTCTCTCCACGAATGCCTTCTCCTGCTAGGAAACACACGATGGCACTCAGCCAAAGGAGAGCACAGGCAAAGTCAACTGAAGCCCGCATTTTCAAGATTTTGCCCTCTGCTGGGCCACAGCCTCCGCTGGCACAGTGCATGTGTGTCACTTCTCCGAAGACAAGGCCGCAATCCGGGCGTCCAGGGCCCCAGCAGTCCAGAGTCTGCGCATGGCGGCATATGGATCACCTCTTTGCCACGTACAGGAGGGAGGCCTGGGCCCTACACTGGCTCCGCTAGAGCTCCACGATCTCAGCTATTTTCCCTGACCTTTGGCCCGTGCCCTCGTGTCTGTGTCATCCCTACTTACACTTCTTCTCCGACCACTCTGAATCCGCCACCTGCGGATACATGAGCATGAAAATCAACATCTGTCACTGCCTGCAGTGTCACAGGTCACTAGGTGTCTAGGCTCAGGCTGACCTTGGCTGTCTTCTGCCCAGGCAAGGAGCCTAATCCTTCAAAGGCAACGAGGACATGTGGTCATTGGCCGACATTCATTCTTTCATCCACACAGCGGTCTAGATGAGGCTAAAGAGGCCAGGTAGGCCAGGTGACGGCTGAGTGCGGGGCCTAAGGCTTCTTTCCCAATCACCGTGGAGACAGCCACCGCAAGGCTGGCCGGAACTTCTGATGGGGACGGGTCACAAACACCGAGCCAATAGGAGAGGTCCAGCCTAAGCGGCCACTTCCGCACTGCCCTCCATTTTACCCATGGACACACGACGGCCCCTTCTCTTTTGGGCCACAAAATCCAGGGCACCCAGGGAATCACCTCACAGTAGGCAGCCCCTGATGTGGACACGTTCGAAACACGGGGCCAGCAGGCAGGTACCATTTTTCCACTTACGCTAGGATATCATTAGGCAAGGCGCCCTTCCTCAGCATCTATGGCCCCTCTGTGTATGTGTTCATTCGGAGAAATCTCTTCCTTCTACCCCTGAGACACATCACAAGTATGAGGGGCCTGAGAGAGAGCCTAGAGATGGAACGGGGGAGGCTTCTGGCTGTACTGCTTCCCCGTGGGTAGAGAAGAGCAGGTAGTCTCTCTGGAAGGTCTTAGCTTCTGTTGACTGACATGGACAATACAGTAGGGGCGGACCCTGGCCAGGTGGAGCTTGTGGGCAGATGCAACCCCTCCGGCGACGAATAATTCCGCTGCTGCTTTGTATGGTGAAAACCTCCCCCCGCCAAGTGGGATGGGTAGAGAACACTGACCCACACCCGCCAGGGGCCTCTCCTGGGACTAAAGATCCCAACATGGTCTCAACGTCGTCACCCTCTCAGCACACACCTTTCCTGCACACGTAATCCTGCCTTTCTCCGTCAGGGCCCTATCCTACCAGGAAAAAAGCAATCCGCTCTAAAAGGCCGATGCCCGGGAACTCGAGGAAACACTGCCATTTTCCAAATTTTGGCTGTCTACATGTCCCCGCCTCCGCTGCAAGGCCGCGTATGTGGCCGGGCTCCGAAGGCAAGGCCGAAATCCTGGCAGCCTGGGCCCCAGCAGTCCCATGGTTTATGGACGTGGGGACACGGATGACCTGTTCGCCACATACAGGAGGGACCCTTGGGCCCTTCACTGGCTCGCCATTCAGCCCCACGACGTCCACTACCGGCCCTGGCCTTTGCTTTGGCTGGTGCCCCACGGAACGTGTGCTCCGGAGCCATGTTTCTCCGCCCATCACTATCATTCTGCCACCAGGCGATATGTGAGTGTGGGAGTCACCATTTGTCAGTGGCAGCAGTGTCACGAGGCAGTAGACTTCCAGGTACCCGCTGACCTAGGCTGCCTTCTGCCCCAGGCAAGGTCCCGAATCCTTTATCCCAGATGCTGACACCCGGGCACTGGCGGACATTCATTTGGAGCAACACAGAGGTCTGAGTGAGGGTCAGCGGGCCAGGTAGGTGAAGTCAAGGCCAGGTGGGCGGGGCTAAGACTCCTTTGCCATCACCATAGAGACAGTCCCCCCCCGCAAGAGTGGCCGGAGCTTGTGATGGGCCTGCTGACAAGACTTGAGCCAATGGCAGAGATCCGGCCCGCCAGGCAGATGACACAGGGCCCTCCAGTGTGACCTATGACACCTAGTGGCCACAGGATTTGAGCACACCCTGGGAAAGGCTACGCAGGCACAAGGGAGCCCCTGGTGCGGACTGCTTCAGGGCATTGGCACAGCAGGCCAGGTACCTCTTTCCCACTTTCCTCAGGATATCACTACGCAAGGCATCCCCACTCAGCATCTCTTGCCTCTCTCTGTCTCTCTCTGGATGTGTTCGTTCTCTGAAATCTCTTCCTTCTCCCCCTTGTCACTTCACACCTTGGAGTGCCTGACAGAGGGCCTAGAGACGAAAGAGCAAAGGGGGAAGGCCTCTGGCTCTACTGGTTGCCCATGGGCAGAGAAGATCTGCTAGTCTATCTGGAAGGTCTAGAGAGTAGCCATTGATTGGGGAGCTACATCACGGGCGGACCTGGCCAGGTGAAGCTTGCTGACATGCAGCAGCCTCTCCGGAGACTACTAATTCCGCGGAGAACATTCTATGCAAATACCCGGCTGAGTGCCATGGGCAGAAAACATTGACACATACCTGCCAGGGGTCTATCCTGGGTCTCAAGAGTCCACCCTGGTCTCCAGCCACTCATCATCTCAGCACACACTTTGCCTGCACACGTGGAATCCGCCTCTCTCCACGAATGCCTTCTCCTGCTAGGAAACACACGATGGCACTCAGCCAAAGGAGAGCACAGGCAAAGTCAACTGAAGCCCGCATTTTCAAGATTTTGCCCTCTGCTGGGCCACAGCCTCCGCTGGCACAGTGCATGTGTGTCACTTCTCCGAAGACAAGGCCGCAATCCGGGCGTCCAGGGCCCCAGCAGTCCAGAGTCTGCGCATGGCGGCATATGGATCACCTCTTTGCCACGTACAGGAGGGAGGCCTGGGCCCTACACTGGCTCCGCTAGAGCTCCACGACCTCAGCTATTTTCCCTGACCTTTGGCCCGTGCCCTCGTGTCTGTGTCATCCCTACTTACACTTCTTCTCCGACCACTCTGAATCCGCCACCTGCGGATACATGAGCATGAAAATCAACATCTGTCACTGCCTGCAGTGTCACAGGTCACTAGGTGTCTAGGCTCAGGCTGACCTTGGCTGTCTTCTGCCCAGGCAAGGAGCCTAATCCTTCAAAGGCAACGAGGACATGTGGTCATTGGCCGACATTCATTCTTTCATCCACACAGCGGTCTAGATGAGGCTAAAGAGGCCAGGTAGGCCAGGTGACGGCTGAGTGCGGGGCCTAAGGCTTCTTTCCCAATCACCATGGAGACAGCCACCGCAAGGCTGGCCGGAACTTCTGATGGGGACGGGTCACAAACACCGAGCCAATAGGAGAGGTCCAGCCTAAGCGGCCACTTCCGCAGTGCCCTCCATTTTACCCATGGACACACGACGGCCCCTTCTCTTTTGGGCCACAAAATCCAGGGCACCCAGGGAATCACCTCACAGTAGGCAGCCCCTGATGTGGACAAGTTCGACACACGGGGCCAGCAGGCAGGTACCACTTTTCCACTTACGCTAAGATATCAGTAGGCAAGGCGCCCTTCCTCAGCATCTATGGCCCCTCTGTGTATGTGTTCATTCGGAGAAATCTCTTCCTTCTACCCCTGAGACACATCACAAGTATGAGGGGCCTGAGAGAGAGCCTAGAGATGGAACGGGTTAGGCTTCTGGCTGTACTGCTTCCCCGTGCGTAGAGAAGAGCAGGTAGTCTCTCTGGAAGGTCTTAGCTTCTGTTGACTGACATGGACAATACAGTAGGGGCGGACCCTGGCCAGGTGGAGCTTGTGGGCAGATGCAACCCCTCCGGCGACGAATAATTCCGCTGCTGCTTTGTATGGTGAAAACCTCCCCCCGCCAAGTGGGATGGGTAGAGAACACTGACCCACACCCGCCAGGGGCCTCTCCTGGGACTAAAGATCCCAACATGGTCTCAACGTCGTCACCCTCTCAGCACACACCTTTCCTGCACACGTAATCCTGCCTTTCTCCGTCAGGGCCCTATCCTACCAGGAAAAAAAGCAAGCCGCTCTAAAAGGCCGATGCCAGGGAACTCGAGGAAACACTGCCATTTTCCAAATTTTGGCTGTCTACATGTCCCCGCCTCCGCTGCAAGGCCGCGTATGTGGCCGGGCTCCGAAGGCAAGGCCGAAATCCTGGCAGCCTGGGCCCCAGCAGTCCCATGGTTTATGGACGTGGGGACACGGATGACCTGTTCGCCACATACAGGAGGGACCCTTGGGCCCTTCACTGGCTCGCCATTCAGCCCCACGACGTCCACTACCGGCCCTGGCCTTTGCTTTGGCTGGTGCCCCACTGAACGTGTGCTCCGGAGCCATGTTTCTCTGCCCATCACTATCATTCTGCCACCAGGCGATATGTGAGTGTGGGAGTCACCATTTGTCACTGGCAGCAGTGTCACAAGGCAGTAGACTTCCAGGTACCCGCTGACCTAGGCTGCCTTCTGCCCCAGGCAAGGTCCCGAATCCTTTATCCCAGATGCTGACACCCGGGCACTGGCGGACATTCATTTGGAGCAACACAGAGGTCTGAGTGAGGGTCAGCGGGCCAGGTAGGTGAAGTCAAGGCCAGGTGGGCGGGGCTAAGACTCCTTTGCCATCACCATAGAGACAGTCCCCCCCCGCAAGAGTGGCCGGAGCTTGTGATGGGCCTGCTGACAAGACTTGAGCCAATGGCAGAGATCCGGCCCGCCAGGCAGATGACACAGGGCCCTCCAGTGTGACCTATGACACCTAGTGGCCACAGGATTTGAGCACACCCTGGGAAAGGCTACGCAGGCACAAGGGAGCCCCTGGTGCGGACTGCTTCAGGGCATTGGCACAGCAGGCCAGGTACCTCTTTCCCACTTTCCTCAGGATATCACTACGCAAGGCATCCCCACTCAGCATCTCTTGCCTCTCTCTGTCTCTCTCTGGATGTGTTCGTTCTCTGAAATCTCTTCCTTCTCCCCCTTGTCACTTCACACCTTGGAGTGCCTGACAGAGGGCCTAGAGACCAAAGAGCAAAGGGGGAAGGCCTCTGGCTCTACTGGTTGCCCATGGGCAGAGAAGATCTGCTAGTCTATCTGGAAGGTCTAGAGAGTAGCCATTGATTGGGGAGCTACATCACGGGCGGACCTGGCCAGGTGAAGCTTCCTGACATGCAGCAGCCTCTCCGGAGACTACTAATTCCGCGGAGAACATTCTATGCAAATACCCGGCTGAGTGCCATGGGCAGAAAACATTGACACATACCTGCCAGGGGTCTATCCTGGGTCTCAAGAGTCCACCCTGGTCTCCGGCCACTCATCATCTCAGCACACACTTTGCCTGCACACATGGAATCCGCCTCTCTCCACGAATGCCTTCTCCTGCTAGGAAACACACGATGGCACTCAGCCAAAGGAGAGCACAGGCAAAGTCAACTGAAGCCCGCATTTTCAAGATTTTGCCCTCTGCTGGGCCACAGCCTCCGCTGGCACAGTGCATGTGTGTCACTTCTCCGAAGACAAGGCCGCAATCCGGGCGTCCAGGGCCCCAGCAGTCCAGAGTCTGCACATGGCGGCATATGGATCACCTCTTTGCCACGTACAGGAGGGAGGCCTGGGCCCTACACCGGCTCCGCTAGAGCTCCACGATCTCAGCTATTTTCCCTGACCTTTGGCCCGTGCCCTCGTGTCTGTGTCATCCCTACTTACACTTCTTCTCCGACCACTCTGAATCCGCCACCTGCGGATACATGAGCATGAAAATCAACATCTGTCACTGCCTGCAGTGTCACAGGTCACTAGGTGTCTAGGCTCAGGCTGACCTTGGCTGTCTTCTGCCCAGGCAAGGAGCCTAATCCTTCAAAGGCAACGAGGACATGTGGTCATTGGCCGACATTCATTCTTTCATCCACACAGCGGTCTAGATGAGGCTAAAGAGGCCAGGTAGGCCAGGTGACGGCTGAGTGCGGGGCCTAAGGCTTCTTTCCCAATCACCATGGAGACAGCCACCGCAAGGCTGGCCGGAACTTCTGACGGGGACGGGTCACAAACACCGAGCCAATAGGAGAGGTCCAGCCTAAGCGGCCACTTCCGCAGTGCCCTCCATTTTACCCATGGACACACGACGGCCCCTTCTCTTTTGGGCCACAAAATCCAGGGCACCCAGGGAATCACCTCACAGTAGGCAGCCCCTGATGTGGACACGTTCGACACACGGGGCCAGCAGGCAGGTACCACTTTTCCACTTACGCTAGGATATCGGTAGGCAAGGCGCCCTTCCTCAGCATCTATGGCCCCTCTGTGTATGTGTTCATTCGGAGAAATCTCTTCCTTCTACCCCTGAGACACATCACAAGTATGAGGGGCCTGAGAGAGAGCCTAGAGATGGAACGGGGGAGGCATCTGGCTGTACTGCTTCCCCGTGGGTAGAGAAGAGCAGGTAGTCTCTCTGGAAGGTCTTAGCTTCTGTTGACTGACATGGACAATACAGTAGGGGCGGACCCTGGCCAGGTGGAGCTTGTGGGCAGATGCAACCCCTCCGGCGACGAATAATTCCGCTGCTGCTTTGTATGGTGAAAACCTCCCCCCGCCAAGTGGGATGGGTAGAGAACACTGACCCACACCCGCCAGGGGCCTCTCCTGGGACTAAAGATCCCAACATGGTCTCAACGTCGTCACCCTCTCAGCACACACCTTTCCTGCACACGTAATCCTGCCTTTCTCCGTCAGGGCCCTATCCTACCAGGAGAAAAAGCAAGCCGCTCTAAAAGGCCGATGCCAGGGAACTCGAGGAAACACTGCCATTTTCCAAATTTTGGCTGTCTACATGTCCCCGCCTCCGCTGCAAGGCCGCGTATGTGGCCGGGCTCCGAAGGCAAGGCCGAAATCCTGGCAGCCTGGGCCCCAGCAGTCCCATGGTTTATGGACGTGGGGACACGGATGACCTGTTCGCCACATACAGGAGGGACCCTTGGGCCCTTCACTGGCTCGCCATTCAGCTCCACGACGTCCACTACCGGCCCTGGCCTTTGCTTTGGCTGGTGCCCCACGGAACGTGTGCTCGGGAGCCATGTTTCTCCGCCCATCACTATCATTCTGCCACCAGGCGATATGTGAGTGTGGGAGTCACCATTTGTCACTGGCAGCAGTGTCACGAGGCAGTAGACTTCCAGGTACCCGCTGACCTAGGCTGCCTTCTGCCCCAGGCAAGGTCCCGAATCCTTTATCCCAGATGCTGACACCCGGGCACTGGCGGACATTCATTTGGAGCAACACAGAGGTCTGAGTGAGGGTCAGCGGGCCAGGTAGGTGAAGTCAAGGCCAGGTGGGCGGGGCTAAGACTCCTTTGCCATCACCATAGAGACAGTCCCCCCCCGCAAGAGTGGCCGGAGCTTGTGATGGGCCTGCTGACAAGACTTGAGCCAATGGCAGAGATCCGGCCCGCCAGGCAGATGACACAGGGCCCTCCAGTGTGACCTATGACACCTAGTGGCCACAGGATTTGAGCACACCCTGGGAAAGGCTACGCAGGCACAAGGGAGCCCCTGGTGCGGACTGCTTCAGGGCATTGGCACAGCAGGCCAGGTACCTCTTTCCCACTTTCCTCAGGATATCACTACGCAAGGCATCCCCACTCAGCATCTCTTGCCTCTCTCTGTCTCTCTCTGGATGTGTTCGTTCTCTGAAATCTCTTCCTTCTCCCCCTTGTCACTTCACACCTTGGAGTGCCTGACAGAGGGCCTAGAGACGAAAGAGCAAAGGGGGAAGGCCTCTGGCTCTACTGGTTGCCCATGGGCAGAGAAGATCTGCTAGTCTATCTGGAAGGTCTAGAGAGTAGCCATTGATTGGGGAGCTACATCACGGGCGGACCTGGCCAGGTGAAGCTTCCTGACATGCAGCAGCCTCTCCGGAGACTACTAATTCCGCGGAGAACATTCTATGCAAATACCCGGCTGAGTGCCATGGGCAGAAAACATTGACACATACCTGCCAGGGGTCTATCCTGGGTCTCAAGAGTCCACCCTGGTCTCCGGCCACTCATCATCTCAGCACACACTTTGCCTGCACACATGGAATCCGCCTCTCTCCACGAATGCCTTCTCCTGCTAGGAAACACACGATGGCACTCAGCCAAAGGAGAGCACAGGCAAAGTCAACTGAAGCCCGCATTTTCAAGATTTTGCCCTCTGCTGGGCCACAGCCTCCGCTGGCACAGTGCATGTGTGTCACTTCTCCGAAGACAAGGCCGCAATCCGGGCGTCCAGGGCCCCAGCAGTCCAGAGTCTGCGCATGGCGGCATATGGATCACCTCTTTGCCACGTACAGGAGGGAGGCCTGGGCCCTACACTGGCTCCGCTAGAGCTCCACGACCTCAGCTATTTTCCCTGACCTTTGGCCCGTGCCCTCGTGTCTGTGTCATCCCTACTTACACTTCTTCTCCGACCACTCTGAATCCGCCACCTGCGGATACATGAGCATGAAAATCAACATCTGTCACTGCCTGCAGTGTCACAGGTCACTAGGTGTCTAGGCTCAGGCTGACCTTGGCTGTCTTCTGCCCAGGCAAGGAGCCTAATCCTTCAAAGGCAACGAGGACATGTGGTCATTGGCCGACATTCATTCTTTCATCCACACAGCGGTCTAGATGAGGCTAAAGAGGCCAGGTAGGCCAGGTGACGGCTGAGTGCGGGGCCTAAGGCTTCTTTCCCAATCACCATGGAGACAGCCACCGCAAGGCTGGCCGGAACTTCTGACGGGGACGGGTCACAAACACCGAGCCAATAGGAGAGGTCCAGCCTAAGCGGCCACTTCCGCAGTGCCCTCCATTTTACCCATGGACACACGACGGCCCCTTCTCTTTTGGGCCACAAAATCCAGGGCACCCAGGGAATCACCTCACAGTAGGCAGCCCCTGATGTGGACACGTTCGACACACGGGGCCAGCAGGCAGGTACCACTTTTCCACTTACGCTAGGATATCAGTAGGCAAGGCGCCCTTCCTCAGCATCTATGGCCCCTCTGTGTATGTGTTCATTCGGAGAAATCTCTTCCTTCTACCCCTGAGACACATCACAAGTATGAGGGGCCTGAGAGAGAGCCTAGAGATGGAACGGGGGAGGCTTCTGGCTGTACTGCTTCCCCGTGGGTAGAGAAGAGCAGGTAGTCTCTCTGGAAGGTCTTAGCTTCTGTTGACTGACATGGACAATACAGTAGGGGCGGACCCTGGCCAGGTGGAGCTTGTGGGCAGATGCAACCCCTCCGGCGACGAATAATTCCGCTGCTGCTTTGTATGGTGAAAACCTCCCCCCGCCAAGTGGGATGGGTAGAGAACACTGACCCACACCCGCCAGGGGCCTCTCCTGGGACTAAAGATCCCAACATGGTCTCAACGTCGTCACCCTCTCAGCACACACCTTTCCTGCACACGTAATCCTGCCTTTCTCCGTCAGGGCCCTCTCCTACCAGGAGAAAAAGCAAGCCGCTCTAAAAGGCCGATGCCCGGGAACTCGAGGAAACACTGCCATTTTCCAAATTTTGGCTGTCCACATGTCCCCGCCTCCGCTGCAAGGCCGCGTATGTGGCCGGGCTCCGAAGGCAAGGCCGAAATCCTGGCAGCCTGGGCCCCAGCAGTCCCATGGTTTATGGACGTGGGGACACGGATGACCTGTTCGCCACATACAGGAGGGACCCTTGGGCCCTTCACTGGCTCGCCATTCAGCTCCACGACGTCCACTACCGGCCCTGGCCTTTGCTTTGGCTGGTGCCCCACGGAACGTGTGCTCCGGAGCCATGTTTCTCCGCCCATCACTATCATTCTGCCACCAGGCGATATGTGAGTGTGGGAGTCACCATTTGTCACTGGCAGCAGTGTCACGAGGCAGTAGACTTCCAGGTACCCGCTGACCTAGGCTGCCTTCTGCCCCAGGCAAGGTCCCGAATCCTTTATCCCAGATGCTGACACCCGGGCACTGGCGGACATTCATTTGGAGCAACACAGAGGTCTGAGTGAGGGTCAGCGGGCCAGGTAGGTGAAGTCAAGGCCAGGTGGGCGGGGCTAAGACTCCTTTGCCATCACCATAGAGACAGTCCCCCCCCGCAAGAGTGGCCGGAGCTTGTGATGGGCCTGCTGACAAGACTTGAGCCAATGGCAGAGATCCGGCCCGCCAGGCAGATGACACAGGGCCCTCCAGTGTGACCTATGACACCTAGTGGCCACAGGATTTGAGCACACCCTGGGAAAGGCTACGCAGGCACAAGGGAGCCCCTGGTGCGGACTGCTTCAGGGCATTGGCACAGCAGGCCAGGTACCTCTTTCCCACTTTCCTCAGGATATCACTACGCAAGGCATCCCCACTCAGCATCTCTTGCCTCTCTCTGTCTCTCTCTGGATGTGTTCGTTCTCTGAAATCTCTTCCTTCTCCCCCTTGTCACTTCACACCTTGGAGTGCCTGACAGAGGGCCTAGAGACGAAAGAGCAAAGGGGGAAGGCCTCTGGCTCTACTGGTTGCCCATGGGCAGAGAAGATCTGCTAGTCTATCTGGAAGGTCTAGAGAGTAGCCATTGATTGGGGAGCTACATCACGGGCGGACCTGGCCAGGTGAAGCTTCCTGACATGCAGCAGCCTCTCCGGAGACTACTAATTCCGCGGAGAACATTCTATGCAAATACCCGGCTGAGTGCCATGGGCAGAAAACATTGACACATACCTGCCAGGGGTCTATCCTGGGTCTCAAGAGTCCACCCTGGTCTCCGGCCACTCATCATCTCAGCACACACTTTGCCTGCACACATGGAATCCGCCTCTCTCCACGAATGCCTTCTCCTGCTAGGAAACACACGATGGCACTCAGCCAAAGGAGAGCACAGGCAAAGTCAACTGAAGCCCGCATTTTCAAGATTTTGCCCTCTGCTGGGCCACAGCCTCCGCTGGCACAGTGCATGTGTGTCACTTCTCCGAAGACAAGGCCGCAATCCGGGCGTCCAGGGCCCCAGCAGTCCAGAGTCTGCGCATGGCGGCATATGGATCACCTCTTTGCCACGTACAGGAGGGAGGCCTGGGCCCTACACTGGCTCCGCTAGAGCTCCACGACCTCAGCTATTTTCCCTGACCTTTGGCCCGTGCCCTCGTGTCTGTGTCATCCCTACTTACACTTCTTCTCCGACCACTCTGAATCCGCCACCTGCGGATACATGAGCATGAAAATCAACATCTGTCACTGCCTGCAGTGTCACAGGTCACTAGGTGTCTAGGCTCAGGCTGACCTTGGCTGTCTTCTGCCCAGGCAAGGAGCCTAATCCTTCAAAGGCAACGAGGACATGTGGTCATTGGCCGACATTCATTCTTTCATCCACACAGCGGTCTAGATGAGGCTAAAGAGGCCAGGTAGGCCAGGTGACGGCTGAGTGCGGGGCCTAAGGCTTCTTTCCCAATCACCATGGAGACAGCCACCGCAAGGCTGGCCGGAACTTCTGACGGGGACGGGTCACAAACACCGAGCCAATAGGAGAGGTCCAGCCTAAGCGGCCACTTCCGCAGTGCCCTCCATTTTACCCATGGACACACGACGGCCCCTTCTCTTTTGGGCCACAAAATCCAGGGCACCCAGGGAATCACCTCACAGTAGGCAGCCCCTGATGTGGACACGTTCGACACACGGGGCCAGCAGGCAGGTACCACTTTTCCACTTACGCTAGGATATCAGTAGGCAAGGCGCCCTTCCTCAGCATCTATGGCCCCTCTGTGTATGTGTTCATTCGGAGAAATCTCTTCCTTCTACCCCTGAGACACATCACAAGTATGAGGGGCCTGAGAGAGAGCCTAGAGATGGAACGGGGGAGGCTTCTGGCTGTACTGCTTCCCCGTGGGTAGAGAAGAGCAGGTAGTCTCTCTGGAAGGTCTTAGCTTCTGTTGACTGACATGGACAATACAGTAGGGGCGGACCCTGGCCAGGTGGAGCTTGTGGGCAGATGCAACCCCTCCGGCGACGAATAATTCCGCTGCTGCTTTGTATGGTGAAAACCTCCCCCCGCCAAGTGGGATGGGTAGAGAACACTGACCCACACCCGCCAGGGGCCTCTCCTGGGACTAAAGATCCCAACATGGTCTCAACGTCGTCACCCTCTCAGCACACACCTTTCCTGCACACGTAATCCTGCCTTTCTCCGTCAGGGCCCTCTCCTACCAGGAGAAAAAGCAAGCCGCTCTAAAAGGCCGATGCCCGGGAACTCGAGGAAACACTGCCATTTTCCAAATTTTGGCTGTCCACATGTCCCCGCCTCCGCTGCAAGGCCGCGTATGTGGCCGGGCTCCGAAGGCAAGGCCGAAATCCTGGCAGCCTGGGCCCCAGCAGTCCCATGGTTTATGGACGTGGGGACACGGATGACCTGTTCGCCACATACAGGAGGGACGCTTGGGCCCTTCACTGGCTCGCCATTCAGCTCCACGACGTCCACTACCGGCCCTGGCCTTTGCTTTGGCTGGTGCCCCACGGAACGTGTGCTCCGGAGCCATGTTTCTCCGCCCATCACTATCATTCTGCCACCAGGCGATATGTGAGTGTGGGAGTCACCATTTGTCACTGGCAGCAGTGTCACGAGGCAGTAGACTTCCAGGTACCCGCTGACCTAGGCTGCCTTCTGCCCCAGGCAAGGTCCCGAATCCTTTATCCCAGATGCTGACACCCGGGCACTGGCGGACATTCATTTGGAGCAACACAGAGGTCTGAGTGAGGGTCAGCGGGCCAGGTAGGTGAAGTCAAGGCCAGGTGGGCGGGGCTAAGACTCCTTTGCCATCACCATAGAGACAGTCCCCCCCCGCAAGAGTGGCCGGAGCTTGTGATGGGCCTGCTGACAAGACTTGAGCCAATGGCAGAGATCCGGCCCGCCAGGCAGATGACACAGGGCCCTCCAGTGTGACCTATGACACCTAGTGGCCACAGGATTTGAGCACACCCTGGGAAAGGCTACGCAGGCACAAGGGAGCCCCTGGTGCGGACTGCTTCAGGGCATTGGCACAGCAGGCCAGGTACCTCTTTCCCACTTTCCTCAGGATATCACTACGCAAGGCATCCCCACTCAGCATCTCTTGCCTCTCTCTGTCTCTCTCTGGATGTGTTCGTTCTCTGAAATCTCTTCCTTCTCCCCCTTGTCACTTCACACCTTGGAGTGCCTGACAGAGGGCCTAGAGACGAAAGAGCAAAGGGGGAAGGCCTCTGGCTCTACTGGTTGCCCATGGGCAGAGAAGATCTGCTAGTCTATCTGGAAGGTCTAGAGAGTAGCCATTGATTGGGGAGCTACATCACGGGCGGACCTGGCCAGGTGAAGCTTGCTGACATGCAGCAGCCTCTCCGGAGACTACTAATTCCAAGGAGAACATTCTATGCAAATACCCGGCTGAGTGCCATGGGCAGAAAACATTGACACATACCTGCCAGGGGTCTATCCTGGGTCTCAAGAGTCCACCCTGGTCTCCAGCCACTCATCATCTCAGCACACACTTTGCCTGCACACATGGAATCCGCCTCTCTCCACGAATGCCTTCTCCTGCTAGGAAACACACGATGGCACTCAGCCAAAGGAGAGCACAGGCAAAGTCAACTGAAGCCCGCATTTTCAAGATTTTGCCCTCTGCTGGGCCACAGCCTCCGCTGGCACAGTGCATGTGTGTCACTTCTCCGAAGACAAGGCCGCAATCCGGGCGTCCAGGGCCCCAGCAGTCCAGAGTCTGCGCATGGCGGCATATGGATCACCTCTTTGCCACGTACAGGAGGGAGGCCTGGGCCCTACACTGGCTCCGCTAGAGCTCCACGATCTCAGCTATTTTCCCTGACCTTTGGCCCGTGCCCTCGTGTCTGTGTCATCCCTAGTTACACTTCTTCTCCGACCACTCTGAATCCGCCACCTGCGGATACATGAGCATGAAAATCAACATCTGTCACTGCCTGCAGTGTCACAGGTCACTAGGTGTCTAGGCTCAGGCTGACCTTGGCTGTCTTCTGCCCAGGCAAGGAGCCTAATCCTTCAAAGGCAACGAGGACATGTGGTCATTGGCCGACATTCATTCTTTCATCCACACAGCGGTCTAGATGAGGCTAAAGAGGCCAGGTAGGCCAGGTGACGGCTGAGTGCGGGGCCTAAGGCTTCTTTCCCAATCACCATGGAGACAGCCACCGCAAGGCTGGCCGGAACTTCTGACGGGGACGGGTCACAAACACCGAGCCAATAGGAGAGGTCCAGCCTAAGCGGCCACTTCCGCAGTGCCCTCCATTTTACCCATGGACACACGACGGCCCCTTCTCTTTTGGGCCACAAAATCCAGGGCACCCAGGGAATCACCTCACAGTAGGCAGCCCCTGATGTGGACACGTTCGACACACGGGGCCAGCAGGCAGGTACCACTTTTACACTTACGCTAGGATATCGGTAGGCAAGGCGCCCTTCCTCAGCATCTATGGCCCCTCTGTGTATGTGTTCATTCGGAGAAATCTCTTCCTTCTACCCCTGAGACACATCACAAGTATGAGGGGCCTGAGAGAGAGCCTAGAGATGGAACGGGGGAGGCTTCTGGCTGTACTGCTTCCTTGTGGGTAGAGAAGAGCAGGTAGTCTCTCTGGAAGGTCTTAGCTTCTGTTGACTGACATGGACAATACAGTAGGGGCGGACCCTGGCCAGGTGGAGCTTGTGGGCAGATGCAACCCCTCCGGCGACGAATAATTCCGCTGCTGCTTTGTATGGTGAAAACCTCCCCCCGCCAAGTGGGATGGGTAGAGAACACTGACCCACACCCGCCAGGGGCCTCTCCTGGGACTAAAGATCCCAACATGGTCTCAACGTCGTCACCCTCTCAGCACACACCTTTCCTGCACACGTAATCCTGCCTTTCTCCGTCAGGGCCCTATCCTACCAGGAAAAAAAGCAAGCCGCTCTAAAAGGCCGATGCCCGGGAACTCGAGGAAACACTGCCATTTTCCAAATTTTGGCTGTCTACATGTCCCCGCCTCCGCTGCAAGGCCGCGTATGTGGCCGGGCTCCGAAGGCAAGGCCGAAATCCTGGCAGCCTGGCCCCCAGCAGTCCCATGGTTTATGGACGTGGGGACACGGATGACCTGTTCGCCACATACAGGAGGGACGCTTGGGCCCTTCACTGGCTCGCCATTCAGCTCCACGACGTCCACTACCGGCCCTGGCCTTTGCTTTGGCTGGTGCCCCACGGAACGTGTGCTCCGGAGCCATGTTTCTCTGCCCATCACTATCATTCTGCCACCAGGCGATATGTGAGTGTGGGAGTCAACATTTGTCACTGGCAGCAGTGTCACGAGGCAGTAGACTTCCAGGTACCCGCTGACCTAGGCTGCCTTCTGCCCCAGGCAAGGTCCCCAATCCTTTATCCCAGATGCTGACACCCGGGCACTGGCGGACATTCATTTGGAGCAACACAGAGGTCTGAGTGAGGGTCAGCGGGCCAGGTAGGTGAAGTCAAGGCCAGGTGGGCGGGGCTAAGACTCCTTTGCCATCACCATAGAGACAGTCCCCCCCCGCAAGAGTGGCCGGAGCTTGTGATGGGCCTGCTGACAAGACTTGAGCCAATGGCAGAGATCCGGCCCGCCAGGCAGATGACACAGGGCCCTCCAGTGTGACCTATGACACCTAGTGGCCACAGGATTTGAGCACACCCTGGGAAAGGCTACGCAGGCACAAGGGAGCCCCTGGTGCGGACTGCTTCAGGGCATTGGCACAGCAGGCCAGGTACCTCTTTCCCACTTTCCTCAGGATATCACTACGCAAGGCATCCCCACTCAGCATCTCTTGCCTCTCTCTGTCTCTCTCTGGATGTGTTCGTTCTCTGAAATCTCTTCCTTCTCCCCCTTGTCACTTCACACCTTGGAGTGCCTGACAGAGGGCCTAGAGACGAAAGAGCAAAGGGGGAAGGCCTCTGGCTCTACTGGTTGCCCATGGGCAGAGAAGATCTGCTAGTCTATCTGGAAGGTCTAGAGAGTAGCCATTGATTGGGGAGCTACATCACGGGCGGACCTGGCCAGGTGAAGCTTGCTGACATGCAGCAGCCTCTCCGGAGACTACTAATTCCAAGGAGAACATTCTATGCAAATACCCGGCTGAGTGCCATGGGCAGAAAACATTGACACATACCTGCCAGGGGTCTATCCTGGGTCTCAAGAGTCCACCCTGGTCTCCAGCCACTCATCATCTCAGCACACACTTTGCCTGCACACATGGAATCCGCCTCTCTCCACGAATGCCTTCTCCTGCTAGGAAACACACGATGGCACTCAGCCAAAGGAGAGCACAGGCAAAGTCAACTGAAGCCCGCATTTTCAAGATTTTGCCCTCTGCTGGGCCACAGCCTCCGCTGGCACAGTGCATGTGTGTCACTTCTCCGAAGACAAGGCCGCAATCCGGGCGTCCAGGGCCCCAGCAGTCCAGAGTCTGCGCATGGCGGCATATGGATCACCTCTTTGCCACGTACAGGAGGGAGGCCTGGGCCCTACACTGGCTCCGCTAGAGCTCCACGATCTCAGCTATTTTCCCTGACCTTTGGCCCGTGCCCTCGTGTCTGTGTCATCCCTAGTTACACTTCTTCTCCGACCACTCTGAATCCGCCACCTGCGGATACATGAGCATGAAAATCAACATCTGTCACTGCCTGCAGTGTCACAGGTCACTAGGTGTCTAGACTCAGGCTGACCTTGACTGTCTTCTGCCCAGGCAAGGAGCCTAATCCTTCAAAGGCAACGAGGACATGTGGTCATTGGCCGACATTCATTCTTTCATCCACACAGCGGTCTAGATGAGGCTAAAGAGGCCAGGTAGGCCAGGTGACGGCTGAGTGCGGGGCCTAAGGCTTCTTTCCCAATCACCATGGAGACAGCCACCGCAAGGCTGGCCGGAACTTCTGACGGGGACGGGTCACAAACACCGAGCCAATAGGAGAGGTCCAGCCTAAGCGGCCACTTCCGCACTGCCCTCCATTTTACCCATGGACACACGACGGCCCCTTCTCTTTTGGGCCACAAAATCCAGGGCACCCAGGGAATCACCTCACAGTAGGCAGGCCCTGATGTGGACACGTTCGACACACGGGGCCAGCAGGCAGGTACCACTTTAACACTTACGCTAGGATATCAGTAGACAAGGTGCCCTTCCTCAGTATCTATGGCCCTTCTGTGTATGTGTTCATTCGGAGAAATCTCTTCCTTCTACCCCTGAGACACATCACAAGTATGAGGGGCCTGAGAGAGAGCCTAGAGATGGAACGGGGGAGGCTTCTGGCTGTAGTGCTTCCCCGTGGGTAGAGAAGAGCAGGTAGTCTCTCTGGAAGGTCTTAGCTTCTGTTGACTGACATGGACAATACAGTAGGGGCGGACCCTGGCCAGGTGGAGCTTGTGGGCAGATGCAACCCCTCCGGCGACGAATAATTCCGCTGCTGCTTTGTATGGTGAAAACCTCCCCCCGCCAAGTGGGATGGGTAGAGAACACTGACCCACACCCGCCAGGGGCCTCTCCTGGGACTAAAGATCCCAACATGGTCTCAACGTCGTCACCCTCTCAGCACACACCTTTCCTGCACACGTAATCCTGCCTTTCTCCGTCAGGGCCCTATCCTACCAGGAAAAAAAGCAAGCCGCTCTAAAAGGCCGATGCCCGGGAACTCGAGGAAACACTGCCATTTTCCAAATTTTGGCTGTCTACATGTCCCCGCCTCCGCTGCAAGGCCGCGTATGTGGCCGGGCTCCGAAGGCAAGGCCGAAATCCTGGCAGCCTGGGCCCCAGCAGTCCCATGGTTTATGGACGTGGGGACACGGATGACCTGTTCGCCACATACAGGAGGGACCCTTGGGCCCTTCACTGGCTCGCCATTCAGCTCCACGACGTCCACTACCGGCCCTGGCCTTTGCTTTGGCTGGTGCCCCACGGAACGTGTGCTCCGGAGCCATGTTTCTCCGCCCATCACTATCATTCTGCCACCAGGCGATATGTGAGTGTGGGAGTCACCATTTGTCACTGGCAGCAGTGTCACGAGGCAGTAGACTTCCAGGTACCCGCTGACCTAGGCTGCCTTCTGCCCCAGGCAAGGTCCCGAATCCTTTATCCCAGATGCTGACACCCGGGCACTGGCGGACATTCATTTGGAGCAACACAGAGGTCTGAGTGAGGGTCAGCGGGCCAGGTAGGTGAAGTCAAGGCCAGGTGGGCGGGGCTAAGACTCCTTTGCCATCACCATAGAGACAGTCCCCCCCCGCAAGAGTGGCCGGAGCTTGTGATGGGCCTGCTGACAAGACTTGAGCCAATGGCAGAGATCCGGCCCGCCAGGCAGATGACACAGGGCCCTCCAGTGTGACCTATGACACCTAGTGGCCACAGGATTTGAGCACACCCTGGGAAAGGCTACGCAGGCACAAGGGAGCCCCTGGTGCGGACTGCTTCAGGGCATTGGCACAGCAGGCCAGGTACCTCTTTCCCACTTTCCTCAGGATATCACTACGCAAGGCATCCCCACTCAGCATCTCTTGCCTCTCTCTGTCTCTCTCTGGATGTGTTCGTTCTCTGAAATCTCTTCCTTCTCCCCCTTGTCACTTCACACCTTGGAGTGCCTGACAGAGGGCCTAGAGACGAAAGAGCAAAGGGGGAAGGCCTCTGGCTCTACTGGTTGCCCATGGGCAGAGAAGATCTGCTAGTCTATCTGGAAGGTCTAGAGAGTAGCCATTGATTGGGGAGCTACATCACGGGCGGACCTGGCCAGGTGAAGCTTGCTGACATGCAGCAGCCTCTCCGGAGACTACTAATTCCAAGGAGAACATTCTATGCAAATACCCGGCTGAGTGCCATGGGCAGAAAACATTGACACATACCTGCCAGGGGTCTATCCTGGGTCTCAAGAGTCCACCCTGGTCTCCAGCCACTCATCATCTCAGCACACACTTTGCCTGCACACATGGAATCCGCCTCTCTCCACGAATGCCTTCTCCTGCTAGGAAACACACGATGGCACTCAGCCAAAGGAGAGCACAGGCAAAGTCAACTGAAGCCCGCATTTTCAAGATTTTGCCCTCTGCTGGGCCACAGCCTCCGCTGGCACAGTGCATGTGTGTCACTTCTCCGAAGACAAGGCCGCAATCCGGGCGTCCAGGGCCCCAGCAGTCCAGAGTCTGCGCATGGCGGCATATGGATCACCTCTTTGCCACGTACAGGAGGGAGGCCTGGGCCCTACACTGGCTCCGCTAGAGCTCCACGATCTCAGCTATTTTCCCTGACCTTTGGCCCGTGCCCTCGTGTCTGTGTCATCCCTAGTTACACTTCTTCTCCGACCACTCTGAATCCGCCACCTGCGGATACATGAGCATGAAAATCAACATCTGTCACTGCCTGCAGTGTCACAGGTCACTAGGTGTCTAGACTCAGGCTGACCTTGGCTGTCTTCTGCCCAGGCAAGGAGCCTAATCCTTCAAAGGCAACGAGGACATGTGGTCATTGGCCGACATTCATTCTTTCATCCACACAGCGGTCTAGATGAGGCTAAAGAGGCCAGGTAGGCCAGGTGACGGCTGAGTGCGGGGCCTAAGGCTTCTTTCCCAATCACCATGGAGACAGCCACCGCAAGGCTGGCCGGAACTTCTGACGGGGACGGGTCACAAACACCGAGCCAATAGGAGAGGTCCAGCCTAAGCGGCCACTTCCGCACTGCCCTCCATTTTACCCATGGACACACGACGGCCCCTTCTCTTTTGGGCCACAAAATCCAGGGCACCCAGGGAATCACCTCACAGTAGGCAGGCCCTGATGTGGACACGTTCGACACACGGGGCCAGCAGGCAGGTACCACTTTAACACTTACGCTAGGATATCAGTAGACAAGGTGCCCTTCCTCAGTATCTATGGCCCTTCTGTGTATGTGTTCATTCGGAGAAATCTCTTCCTTCTACCCCTGAGACACATCACAAGTATGAGGGGCCTGAGAGAGAGCCTAGAGATGGAACGGGGGAGGCTTCTGGCTGTAGTGCTTCCCCGTGGGTAGAGAAGAGCAGGTAGTCTCTCTGGAAGGTCTTAGCTTCTGTTGACTGACATGGACAATACAGTAGGGGCGGACCCTGGCCAGGTGGAGCTTGTGGGCAGATGCAACCCCTCCGGCGACGAATAATTCCGCTGCTGCTTTGTATGGTGAAAACCTCCCCCCGCCAAGTGGGATGGGTAGAGAACACTGACCCACACCCGCCAGGGGCCTCTCCTGGGACTAAAGATCCCAACATGGTCTCAACGTCGTCACCCTCTCAGCACACACCTTTCCTGCACACGTAATCCTGCCTTTCTCCGTCAGGGCCCTATCCTACCAGGAAAAAAAGCAAGCCGCTCTAAAAGGCCGATGCCCGGGAACTCGAGGAAACACTGCCATTTTCCAAATTTTGGCTGTCTACATGTCCCCGCCTCCGCTGCAAGGCCGCGTATGTGGCCGGGCTCCGAAGGCAAGGCCGAAATCCTGGCAGCCTGGGCCCCAGCAGTCCCATGGTTTATGGACGTGGGGACACGGATGACCTGTTCGCCACATACAGGAGGGACCCTTGGGCCCTTCACTGGCTCGCCATTCAGCTCCACGACGTCCACTACCGGCCCTGGCCTTTGCTTTGGCTGGTGCCCCACGGAACGTGTGCTCCGGAGCCATGTTTCTCCGCCCATCACTATCATTCTGCCACCAGGCGATATGTGAGTGTGGGAGTCACCATTTGTCACTGGCAGCAGTGTCACGAGGCAGTAGACTTCCAGGTACCCGCTGACCTAGGCTGCCTTCTGCCCCAGGCAAGGTCCCGAATCCTTTATCCCAGATGCTGACACCCGGGCACTGGCGGACATTCATTTGGAGCAACACAGAGGTCTGAGTGAGGGTCAGCGGGCCAGGTAGGTGAAGTCAAGGCCAGGTGGGCGGGGCTAAGACTCCTTTGCCATCACCATAGAGACAGTCCCCCCCCGCAAGAGTGGCCGGAGCTTGTGATGGGCCTGCTGACAAGACTTGAGCCAATGGCAGAGATCCGGCCCGCCAGGCAGATGACACAGGGCCCTCCAGTGTGACCTATGACACCTAGTGGCCACAGGATTTGAGCACACCCTGGGAAAGGCTACGCAGGCACAAGGGAGCCCCTGGTGCGGACTGCTTCAGGGCATTGGCACAGCAGGCCAGGTACCTCTTTCCCACTTTCCTCAGGATATCACTACGCAAGGCATCCCCACTCAGCATCTCTTGCCTCTCTCTGTCTCTCTCTGGATGTGTTCGTTCTCTGAAATCTCTTCCTTCTCCCCCTTGTCACTTCACACCTTGGAGTGCCTGACAGAGGGCCTAGAGACGAAAGAGCAAAGGGGGAAGGCCTCTGGCTCTACTGGTTGCCCATGGGCAGAGAAGATCTGCTAGTCTATCTGGAAGGTCTAGAGAGTAGCCATTGATTGGGGAGCTACATCACGGGCGGACCTGGCCAGGTGAAGCTTGCTGACATGCAGCAGCCTCTCCGGAGACTACTAATTCCGCGGAGAACATTCTATGCAAATACCCGGCTGAGTGCCATGGGCAGAAAACATTGACACATACCTGCCAGGGGTCTATCCTGGGTCTCAAGAGTCCACCCTGGTCTCCAGCCACTCATCATCTCAGCACACACTTTGCCTGCACACATGGAATCTGCCTCTCTCCACGAATGCCTTCTCCTGCTAGGAAACACACGATGGCACTCAGCCAAAGGAGAGCACAGGCAAAGTCAACTGAAGCCCGCATTTTCAAGATTTTGCCCTCTGCTGGGCCACAGCCTCCGCTGGCACAGTGCATGTGTGTCACTTCTCCGAAGACAAGGCCGCAATCCGGGCGTCCAGGGCCCCAGCAGTCCAGAGTCTGCGCATGGCGGCATATGGATCACCTCTTTGCCACGTACAGGAGGGAGGCCTGGGCCCTACACTGGCTCCGCTAGAGCTCCACGATCTCAGCTATTTTCCCTGACCTTTGGCCCGTGCCCTCGTGTCTGTGTCATCCCTACTTACACTTCTTCTCCGACCACTCTGAATCCGCCACCTGCGGATACATGAGCATGAAAATCAACATCTGTCACTGCCTGCAGTGTCACAGGTCACTAGGTGTCTAGGCTCAGGCTGACCTTGGCTGTCTTCTGCCCAGGCAAGGAGCCTAATCCTTCCAAGGAAATCAGGACACGTGCTCACTGGCCGACATCCTTTCTTTCATCCACACAGCGGTCTAGATGAGGGGAAAGAGGCCAGGTAGGCCAGGTGAAGGCTGAGTGTGGGGCCTAAGGCTTCTTTCCCAATCACCATGGTGACAGCCACCGGAAGGCTGGGCGGAACTTCGGACGGGGACGAGTCACAAACACTCAGCCAATAGGAGAGGTCCAGCCTAACCGGCCAGTTCCGCAGAGCCCTCCATTTTACCCATGGACAGACAACGGCCCCTTGCGTCTTTGGCCACAAAATCCAGGGCACCCAGGGAATAACTTCACAGTAGGCAACCCCTGATGTCAACACGTTCGACACACTGGGACAGCAGGCAGGTACCTCTTTTCCACTTACGCTAGGATATCACTAGGCAAGGCGCCCTTCCTCAGCATCTCTGGCCTCTCTGTATGTGTTCACTCAGAGGAATCTCTTCATTCTACCCCTGAGACACATCACAAGTATGAGGGGCCTGAGAGAGAGCCTAGAGATGAAATGGGGGAGGCTTCTGGCTGTACTGCTTCCCCGTGGGTAGAGAAGAGCAGGTAGTCTCTCTGGAAGGTCTTAGCTTCTGTTGACTGACACGGACAATACAGTAGGGGCGGACCCTGGCCAGGTGGAGCTTGTGGGCAGATGCAACCCCTCCGGCGACGAATAATTCCGCTGCTGCTTTGTATGGTGAAAACCTCCCCCCGCCAAGTGGGATGGGTAGAGAACACTGACCCACACCCTCCAGGGGCCTCTCCTGGAACTAAAGATCCCAACATGGTCTCAACGTCGTCACCCTCTCAGCACACACCTTTCCTGCACACGTAATCCTGCCTTTCTCCGTCAGGGCGCTATCCTACCGGGAAAAAAAGCAAGCCGCTCAAAAAGGCCGATGCCAGGGAAATCGAGGAAACACTGCCATTTTCCAAATTTTGGCTGTCTACATGTCCCCGCCTCCGCTGCAAGGCCGCGTATGTGGCCGGGCTCCGAAGGCAAGGCCGAAATCCTGGCAGCCTGGGCCCCAGCAGTCCCATGGTTTATGGACGTGGGGACACGGATGACCTGTTCGCCACATACAGGAGGGACCCTTGGGCCCTTCACTGGCTCGCCATTCAGCTCCACGACGTCCACTACCGGCCCTGGCCTTTGCTTTGGCTGGTGCCCCACGGAACGTGTGCTCCGGAGCCATGTTTCTCCGCCCATCACTATCATTCTGCCACCAGGCGATATGTGAGTGTGGGAGTCACCATTTGTCACTGGCAGCAGTGTCACGAGGCAGTAGACTTCCAGGTACCCGCTGACCTAGGCTGCCTTCTGCCCCAGGCAAGGTCCCGAATCCTTTATCCCAGATGCTGACACCCGGGCACTGGCGGACATTCATTTGGAGCAACACAGAGGTCTGAGTGAGGGTCAGCGGGCCAGGTAGGTGAAGTCAAGGCCAGGTGGGCGGGGCTAAGACTCCTTTGCCATCACCATAGAGACAGTCCCCCCCCGCAAGAGTGGCCGGAGCTTGTGATGGGCCTGCTGACAAGACTTGAGCCAATGGCAGAGATCCGGCCCGCCAGGCAGATGACACAGGGCCCTCCAGTGTGACCTATGACACCTAGTGGCCACAGGATTTGAGCACACCCTGGGAAAGGCTACGCAGGCACAAGGGAGCCCCTGGTGCGGACTGCTTCAGGGCATTGGCACAGCAGGCCAGGTACCTCTTTCCCACTTTCCTCAGGATATCACTACGCAAGGCATCCCCACTCAGCATCTCTTGCCTCTCTCTGTCTCTCTCTGGATGTGTTCGTTCTCTGAAATCTCTTCCTTCTCCCCCTTGTCACTTCACACCTTGGAGTGCCTGACAGAGGGCCTAGAGACGAAAGAGCAAAGGGGGAAGGCCTCTGGCTCTACTGGTTGCCCATGGGCAGAGAAGATCTGCTAGTCTATCTGGAAGGTCTAGAGAGTAGCCATTGATTGGGGAGCCACGTCACGGGCGGACCTGGCCAGGTGAAGCTTGCTGACATGCAGCAGCCTCTCCGGAGACTACTAATTCCGCGGAGAACATTCTATGCAAATACCCGGCTGAGTGCCATGGGCAGAAAACATTGACACATACCTGCCAGGGGTCTATCCTGGGTCTGAAGAATCCACCCTGGTCTCCAGCCACTCATCATCTCAGCACACACTTTGCCTGCACACGTGGAATCCGCCTCTCTCCACGAATGCCTTCTCCTGCTAGGAAACACACGATGGCACTCAGCCAAAGGAGAGCACAGGCAAAGTCAATGGAAGCCTTCATTTTCAAGAGTTTGCCCTCTGCTGGGCCACAGCCTCCGCTGGCACAGTGCATGTGTGTCACTTCTCCGAAGACAAGGCCGCAATCCGGGCGTCCAGGGCCCCAGCAGTCCAGAGTCTGCGCATGGCGGCATATGGATCACCTCTTTGCCACGTACAGGAGGGAGGCCTGGGCCCTACACTGGCTCCGCTAGAGCTCCACGATCTCAGCTATTTTCCCTGACCTTTGGCCCGTGCCCTCGTGTCTGTGTCATCCCTACTTACACTTCTTCTCCGACCACTCTGAATCCGCCACCTGCGGATACATGAGCATGAAAATCAACATCTGTCACTGCCTGCAGTGTCACAGGTCACTAGGTGTCTAGGCTCAGGCTGACCTTGGCTGTCTTCTGCCCAGGCAAGGAGCCTAATCCTTCCAAGGAAATCAGGACACGTGCTCACTGGCCGACATCCTTTCTTTCATCCACACAGCGGTCTAGATGAGGGGAAAGAGGCCAGGTAGGCCAGGTGAAGGCTGAGTGTGGGGCCTAAGGCTTCTTTCCCAATCACCATGGTGACAGCCACCGGAAGGCTGGGCGGAACTTCTGACGGGGACGAGTCACAAACACTCAGCCAATAGGAGAGGTCCAGCCTAACCGGCCAGTTCCGCAGAGCCCTCCATTTTACCCATGGACAGACAACGGCCCCTTGCGTCTTTGGCCACAAAATCCAGGGCACCCAGGGAATAACTTCACAGTAGGCAACCCCTGATGTCAACACGTTCGACACACTGGGACAGCAGGCAGGTACCTCTTTTCCACTTACGCTAGGATATCACTAGGCAAGGCGCCCTTCCTCAGCATCTCTGGCCTCTCTGTATGTGTTCACTCAGAGGAATCTCTTCATTCTACCCCTGAGACACATCACAAGTATGAGGGGCCTGAGAGAGAGCCTAGAGATGAAATGGGGGAGGCTTCTGGCTGTACTGCTTCCCCGTGGGTAGAGAAGAGCAGGTAGTCTCTCTGGAAGGTCTTAGCTTCTGTTGACTGACACGGACAATACAGTAGGGGCGGACCCTGGCCAGGTGGAGCTTGTGGGCAGATGCAACCCCTCCGGCGACGAATAATTCCGCTGCTGCTTTGTATGGTGAAAACCTCCCCCCGCCAAGTGGGATGGGTAGAGAACACTGACCCACACCCTCCAGGGGCCTCTCCTGGAACTAAAGATCCCAACATGGTCTCAACGTCGTCACCCTCTCAGCACACACCTTTCCTGCACACGTAATCCTGCCTTTCTCCGTCAGGGCGCTATCCTACCGGGAAAAAAAGCAAGCCGCTCAAAAAGCCCGATGCCAGGGAAATCGAGGAAACACTGCCATTTTCCAAATTTTGGCTGTCTACATGTCCCCGCCTCCGCTGCAAGGCCGCGTATGTGGCCGGGCTCCGAAGGCAAGGCCGAAATCCTGGCAGCCTGGGCCCCAGCAGTCCGATGGTTTATGGACGGGGGGATACGGATGACCTGTTCGCCACATACAGGAGGGATCCTTCGGCCCTTCACTGGCTCGCCATTCAGCTCCACGACGTCCACTACCGGCCCTGGCCTTTGCTTTGGCTGGTGCCCCACGGAACGTGTGCTCCGGAGCGATGTTTCTCCACCCATCACTATCATTCTGCCACCAGGGGATGTGTGAGTGTGGGAGTCACCATTTGTCACTGGCAGCAGTGTCACAAGGCAGTAGACTTCCAGGTACCCGCTGACCTAGGCTGCCATCTGCCCCAGGCAAGGTCCCGAATCCTTTATCCCAGATGCTGACACCCGGGCACTGGCGGACATTCCTTTGGAGCAACACACAGGTCTGAGTGAGGGTCAGCGGGCCAGGTAGGTGAAGTCAAGGCCAGGTGGGCGGGGCTGAGGCTCCTTTGCCATCACCATAGAGACAGTCCCCCCACCGCAAGAGTGGGCGGAGCTTGTGATGGGCCTGCTGACAAGACTTGAGCCAATGGCAGAGATCCGGCCCGCCAGGCAGATGACACAGGGCCCTCCATTGTGACCTATGACACCTAGTGGCCACAGGATTTGAGCACACCCTGGGAAAGGCTACGCAGGCACAGGGGAGCCCCTGGTGCGGACTGCTTCAGGGCATTGGCACAGCAGGCCAGGTACCTCTTTCCCACTTTCCTCAGGATATCACTACGCAAGGCATCCCCACTCAGCATCTCTTGCCTCTCTCTGTCTCTCTCTGCTTGTGTTCGTTCTCTGAAATCTCTTCCTTCTCCCCCTTGTCACTTCACACCTTGGAGTGCCTGACAGAGGGCCTAGAGACGAAAGAGCAAAGGGGGAAGGCCTCTGGCTCTACTGGTTGCCCATGGGCAGAGAAGATCTGCTAGTCTATCTGGAAGGTCTAGAGAGTAGCCATTGATTGGGGAGCCACATCACGGGCGGACCTGGCCAGGTGAAGCTTGCTGACATGCAGCAGCCTCTCCGGAGACTACTAATTCCGCGGAGAACATTCTATGCAAATACCCGGCTGAGTGCCATGGGCAGAAAACATTGACACATACCTGCCAGGGGTCTATCCTGGGTCTGAAGAATCCACCCTGGTCTCCAGCCACTCATCATCTCAGCACACACTTTGCCTGCACACGTGGAATCCGCCTCTCTCCACGAATGCCTTCTCCTGCTAGGAAACACACGATGGCACTCAGCCAAAGGAGAGCACAGGCAAAGTCAACGGAAGCCTTCATTTTCAAGAGTTTGCCCTCTGCTGGGCCACAGCCTCCGCTGGCACAGTGCATGTGTGTCACTTCTCCGAAGACAAGGCCGCAATCCGGGCGTCCAGGGCCCCAGCAGTCCAGAGTCTGCGCATGGCGGCACATGGATCACCTCTTTGCCACGTACAGGAGGGAGGCCTGGGCCCTACACTGGCTCCGCTAGAGCTCCACGACCTCAGCTATTTTCCTTGACCTATGGCCCGTGCCCTCGTGTGTGTGTCATCCCGAGTTACACTTCTTCTCCGACGACTCTGAATCCGCCACCTGCAGATACATGAGCATGAAAATCAACATCTGTCACTGCCTACAGTGTCACAGGTCAATAGGTATCTAGGCTCAGGATGACCTTGGCTGTCTTCTGCCCAGGCAAGGAGCCTAATCCTTCAAAGGCAACGAGGACATGTGGTCATTGGCCGACATTCATTCTTTCATCCACACAGCGGTCTAGATGAGGCTAAAGAGGCCAGGTAGGCCAGGTGAAGGCTGAGTGCGGGGCCTAAGGCTTCTTTCCCAATCACCATGGAGACAGCCACCGCAAGGCTGGCCGGAACTTCTGACGGGGACGGGTCACAAACACCCAGCCAATAGGAGAGGTCCAGCCTAAGCGGCCACTTCCGCACTGCCCTCCATTTTACCCATGGACACACGACGGCCCCTTCTCTTTTGGGCCACAAAATCCAGGGCACCCAGGGAATCACCTCACAGTAGGCAGGCCCTGATGTGGACACGTTCGACAAACGGGGCCAGCAGGCAGTTACCACTTTAACACTTACGCTAGGATATCGGTAGACAAGGCGCCATTCCTCAGTATCTATGGCCCTTCTGTGTATGTGTTCATTCGGAGAAATCTCTTCCTTCTACCCCTGAGACACATCACAAGTATGAGGGGCCTGAGAGAGAGCCTAGAGATGGAACGGGGGAGGCTTCTGGCTGTACTGCTCCCCGTGGGTAGAGAAGAGCAGGTAGTCTCTCTGGAAGGTCTTAGCTTCTGTTGACTGACATGGACAATACAGTAGGGGCGGACCCTGGCCAGGTGGAGCTTGTGGGCAGATGCAACCCCTCCGGCGACGAATAATTCCGCTGCTGCTTTGTATGGTGAAAACCTCCCCCCGCCAAGTGGGATGGGTAGAGAACACTGACCCACACCCGCCAGGGGCCTCTCCTGGGACTAAAGATCCCAACATGGTCTCAACGTCGTCACCCTCTCAGCACACACCTTTCCTGCACACGTAATCCTGCCTTTCTCCGTCAGGGCCCTATCCTACCAGGAAAAAAAGCAAGCCGCTCTAAAAGGCCGATGCCCGGGAACTCGAGGAAACACTGCCATTTTCCAAATTTTGGCTGTCTACATGTCCCCGCCTCCGCTGCAAGGCCGCGTATGTGGCCGGGCTCCGAAGGCAAGGCCGAAATCCTGGCAGCCTGGGCCCCAGCAGTCCCATGGTTTATGGACGTGGGGACACGGATGACCTGTTCGCCACATACAGGAGGGATCCTTGGGCCCTTCACTGGCTCGCCATTCAGCTCCACGACGTCCACTACCGGCCCTGGCCTTTGCTTTGGCTGGTGCCCCACGGAACGTGTGCTCCGGAGCCATGTTTCTCCGCCCATCACTATCATTCTGCCACCAGGCGATATGTGAGTGTGGGAGTCACCATTTGTCACTGGCAGCAGTGTCACGAGGCAGTAGACTTCCAGGTACCCGCTGACCTAGGCTGCCTTCTGCCCCAGGCAAGGTCCCGAATCCTTTATCCCAGATGCTGACACCCGGGCACTGGCGGACATTCATTTGGAGCAACACAGAGGTCTGAGTGAGGGTCAGCGGGCCAGGTAGGTGAAGTCAAGGCCAGGTGGGCGGGGCTAAGACTCCTTTGCCATCACCATAGAGACAGTCCCCCCCCGCAAGAGTGGCCGGAGCTTGTGATGGGCCTGCTGACAAGACTTGAGCCAATGGCAGAGATCCGGCCCGCCAGGCAGATGACACAGGGCCCTCCAGTGTGACCTATGACACCTAGTGGCCACAGGATTTGAGCACACCCTGGGAAAGGCTACGCAGGCACAAGGGAGCCCCTGGTGCGGACTGCTTCAGGGCATTGGCACAGCAGGCCAGGTACCTCTTTCCCACTTTCCTCAGGATATCACTACGCAAGGCATCCCCACTCAGCATCTCTTGCCTCTCTCTGTCTCTCTCTGGATGTGTTCGTTCTCTGAAATCTCTTCCTTCTCCCCCTTGTCACTTCACACCTTGGAGTGCCTGACAGAGGGCCTAGAGACGAAAGAGCAAAGGGGGAAGGCCTCTGGCTCTACTGGTTGCCCATGGGCAGAGAAGATCTGCTAGTCTATCTGGAAGGTCTAGAGAGTAGCCATTGATTGGGGAGCTACATCACGGGCGGACCTGGCCAGGTGAAGCTTGCTGACATGCAGCAGCCTCTCCGGAGACTACTAATTCCGCGGAGAACATTCTATGCAAATACCCGGCTGAGTGCCATGGGCAGAAAACATTGACACATACCTGCCAGGGGTCTATCCTGGGTCTCAAGAGTCCACCCTGGTCTCCAGCCACTCATCATCTCAGCACACACTTTGCCTGCACACATGGAATCCGCCTCTCTCCACGAATGCCTTCTCCTGCTAGGAAACACACGATGGCACTCAGCCAAAGGAGAGCACAGGCAAAGTCAACTGAAGCCCGCATTTTCAAGATTTTGCCCTCTGCTGGGCCACAGCCTCCGCTGGCACAGTGCATGTGTGTCACTTCTCCGAAGACAAGGCCGCAATCCTGGCGTCCAGGGCCCCAGCAGTCCAGAGTCTGCGCATGGCGGCATATGGATCACCTCTTTGCCACGTACAGGAGGGAGGCCTGGGCCCTACACTGGCTCCGCTAGAGCTCCACGATCTCAGCTATTTTCCCTAACCTTTGGCCCGTGCCCTCGTGTCTGTGTCATCCCTACTTACACTTCTTCTCCGACCACTCTGAATCCGCCACCTGCGGATACATGAGCATGAAAATCAACATCTGTCACTGCCTGCAGTGTCACAGGTCACTAGGTGTCTAGGCTCAGGCTGACCTTGGCTGTCTTCTGCCCAGGCAAGGAGCCTAATCCTTCAAAGGCAACGAGGACATGTGGTCATTGGCCGACATTCATTCTTTCATCCACACAGCGGTCTAGATGAGGCTAAAGAGGCCAGGTAGGCCAGGTGACGGCTGAGTGCGGGGCCTAAGGCTTCTTTCCCAATCACCATGGAGACAGCCACCGCAAGGCTGGCCGGAACTTCTGACGGGGACGGGTCACAAACACCGAGCCAATAGGAGAGGTCCAGCCTAAGCGGCCACTTCCGCAGTGCCCTCCATTTTACCCATGGACACACGACGGCCCCTTCTCTTTTGGGCCACAAAATCCAGGGCACCCAGGGAATCACCTCACAGTAGGCAGCCCCTGATGTGGACACGTTCGACACACGGGGCCAGCAGGCAGGTACCATTTTTCCACTTACGCTAGGATATCAGTAGGCAAGGCGCCCTTCCTCAGCATCTATGGCCCCTCTGTGTATGTGTTCATTCGGAGAAATCTCTTCCTTCTACCCCTGAGACACATCACAAGTATGAGGGGCCTGAGAGAGAGCCTAGAGATGGAACGGGGGAGGCTTCTGGCTGTACTGCTTCCCCGTGGGTAGAGAAGAGCAGGTAGTCTCTCTGGAAGGTCTTAGCTTCTGTTGACTGACATGGACAATACAGTAGGGGCGGACCCTGGCCAGGTGGAGCTTGTGGGCAGATGCAACCCCTCCGGCGACGAATAATTCCGCTGCTGCTTTGTATGGTGAAAACCTCCCCCCGCCAAGTGGGATGGGTAGAGAACACTGACCCACACCCGCCAGGGGCCTCTCCTGGGACTAAAGATCCCAACATGGTCTCAACGTCGTCACCCTCTCAGCACACACCTTTCCTGCACACGTAATCCTGCCTTTCTCCGTCAGGGCCCTATCCTACCAGGAAAAAAAGCAAGCCGCTCTAAAAGGCCGATGCCCGGGAACTCGAGGAAACACTGCCATTTTCCAAATTTTGGCTGTCTACATGTCCCCGCCTCCGCTGCAAGGCCGCGTATGTGGCCGGGCTCCGAAGGCAAGGCCGAAATCCTGGCAGCCTGGGCCCCAGCAGTCCCATGGTTGATGGACGTGGGGACACGGATGACCTGTTCGCCACATACAGGAGGGACCCTTGGGCCCTTCACTGGCTCGCCATTCAGCTCCACGACGTCCACTACCGGCCCTGGCCTTTGCTTTGGCTGGTGCCCCACGGAACGTGTGCTCCGGAGCCATGTTTCTCCGCCCATCACTATCATTCTGCCACCAGGCGATATGTGAGTGTGGGAGTCACCATTTGTCACTGGCAGCAGTGTCACGAGGCAGTAGACTTCCAGGTACCCGCTGACCTAGGCTGCCTTCTGCCCCAGGCAAGGTCCCGAATCCTTTATCCCAGATGCTGACACCCGGGCACTGGCGGACATTCATTTGGAGCAACACAGAGGTCTGAGTGAGGGTCAGCGGGCCAGGTAGGTGAAGTCAAGGCCAGGTGGGCGGGGCTAAGACTCCTTTGCCATCACCATAGAGACAGTCCCCCCCCGCAAGAGTGGCCGGAGCTTGTGATGGGCCTGCTGACAAGACTTGAGCCAATGGCAGAGATCCGGCCCGCCAGGCAGATGACACAGGGCCCTCCAGTGTGACCTATGACACCTAGTGGCCACAGGATTTGAGCACACCCTGGGAAAGGCTACGCAGGCACAAGGGAGCCCCTGGTGCGGACTGCTTCAGGGCATTGGCACAGCAGGCCAGGTACCTCTTTCCCACTTTCCTCAGGATATCACTACGCAAGGCATCCCCACTCAGCATCTCTTGCCTCTCTCTGTCTCTCTCTGGATGTGTTCGTTCTCTGAAATCTCTTCCTTCTCCCCCTTGTCACTTCACACCTTGGAGTGCCTGACAGAGGGCCTAGAGACGAAAGAGCAAAGGGGGAAGGCCTCTGGCTCTACTGGTTGCCCATGGGCAGAGAAGATCTGCTAGTCTATCTGGAAGGTCTAGAGAGTAGCCATTGATTGGGGAGCTACATCACGGGCGGACCTGGCCAGGTGAAGCTTGCTGACATGCAGCAGCCTCTCCGGAGACTACTAATTCCGCGGAGAACATTCTATGCAAATACCCGGCTGAGTGCCATGGGCAGAAAACATTGACACATACCTGCCAGGGGTCTATCCTGGGTCTCAAGAGTCCACCCTGGTCTCCAGCCACTCATCATCTCAGCACACACTTTGCCTGCACACGTGGAATCCGCCTCTCTCCACGAATGCCTTCTCCTGCTAGGAAACACACGATGGCACTCAGCCAAAGGAGAGCACAGGCAAAGTCAACTGAAGCCCGCATTTTCAAGATTTTGCCCTCTGCTGGGCCACAGCCTCCGCTGGCACAGTGCATGTGTGTCACTTCTCCGAAGACAAGGCCGCAATCCTGGCGTCCAGGGCCCCAGCAGTCCAGAGTCTGCGCATGGCGGCATATGGATCACCTCTTTGCCACGTACAGGAGGGAGGCCTGGGCCCTACACTGGCTCCGCTAGAGCTCCACGATCTCAGCTATTTTCCCTGACCTTTGGCCCGTGCCCTCCTGTCTCTGTCATCCCTACTTACACTTCTTCTCCGACCACTCTGAATCCGCCACCTGCGGATACATGAGCATGAAAATCAACATCTGTCACTGCCTGCAGTGTCACAGGTCACTAGGTGTCTAGGCTCAGGCTGACCTTGGCTGTCTTCTGCCCAGGCAAGGAGCCTAATCCTTCAAAGGCAACGAGGACATGTGGTCATTGGCCGACATTCATTCTTTCATCCACACAGCGGTCTAGATGAGGCTAAAGAGGCCAGGTAGGCCAGGTGACGGCTGAGTGCGGGGCCTAAGGCTTCTTTCCCAATCACCATGGAGACAGCCACCGCAAGGCTGGCCGGAACTTCTGACGGGGACGGGTCACAAACACCGAGCCAATAGGAGAGGTCCAGCCTAAGCGGCCATTTCCGCACTGCCCTCCATTTTACCCATGGACACACGACGGCCCCTTCTCTTTTGGGCCACAAAATCCAGGGCACCCAGGGAATCACCTCACAGTAGGCAGCCCCTGATGTGGACACGTTCGACACACGGGGCCAGCAGGCAGGTACCATTTTTCCACTTACGCTAGGATATCAGTAGGCAAGGCGCCCTTCCTCAGCATCTATGGCCCCTCTGTGTATGTGTTCATTCGGAGAAATCTCTTCCTTCTACCCCTGAGACACATCACAAGTATGAGGGGCCTGAGAGAGAGCCTAGAGATGGAACGGGGGAGGCTTCTGGCTGTAGTGCTTCCCCGTGGGTAGAGAAGAGCAGGTAGTCTCTCTGGAAGGTCTTAGCTTCTGTTGACTGACATGGACAATACAGTAGGGGCGGACCCTGGCCAGGTGGAGCTTGTGGGCAGATGCAACCCCTCCGGCGACGAATAATTCTGCTGCTGCTTTGTATGGTGAAAACCTCCCCCCGCCAAGTGGGATGGGTAGAGAACACTGACCCACACCCGCCAGGGGCCTCTCCTGGGACTAAAGATCCCAACATGGTCTCAACGTCGTCACCCTCTCAGCACACACCTTTCCTGCACACGTAATCCTGCCTTTCTCCGTCAGGGCCCTCTCCTACCAGGAGAAAAAGCAAGCCGCTCAAAAAGGTCGATGCCAGGGAACTCGAGGAAACACTGCCATTTTCCAAATTTTGGCTGTCTACATGTCCCCGCCTCCGCTGCAAGGCCGCGTATGTGGCCGGGCTCCGAAGGCAAGGCCGAAATCCTGGCAGCCTGGGCCCCAGCAGTCCCATGGTTTATGGACGTGGGGACACGGATGACCTGTTCGCCACATACAGGAGGGACCCTTGGGCCCTTCACTGGCTCGCCATTCAGCTCCACGACGTCCACTACCGGCCCTGGCCTTTGCTTTGGCTGGTGCCCCACGGAACGTGTGCTCGGGAGCCATGTTTCTCCGCCCATCACTATCATTCTGCCACCAGGCGATATGTGAGTGTGGGAGTCACCATTTGTCACTGGCAGCAGTGTCACAAGGCAGTAGACTTCCAGGTACCCGCTGACCTAGGCTGCCTTCTGCCCCAGGCAAGGTCCCGAATCCTTTATCCCAGATGCTGACACCCGGGCACTGGCGGACATTCATTTGGAGCAACACAGAGGTCTGAGTGAGGGTCAGCGGGCCAGGTAGGTGAAGTCAAGGCCAGGTGGGCGGGGCTAAGACTCCTTTGCCATCACCATAGAGACAGTCCCCCCCCCGCAAGAGTGGCCGGAGCTTGTGATGGGCCTGCTGACATGACTTGAGCCAATGGCAGAGATCCGGCCCGCCAGGCAGATGACACAGGGCCCTCCAGTGTGACCTATGACACCTAGTGGCCACAGGATTTGAGCACACCCTGGGAAAGGCTACGCAGGCACAAGGGAGCCCCTGGTGCGGACTGCTTCAGGGCATTGGCACAGCAGGCCAGGTACCTCTTTCCCACTTTCCTCAGGATATCACTACGCAAGGCATCCCCACTCAGCATCTCTTGCCTCTCTCTGTCTCTCTCTGGATGTGTTCGTTCTCTGAAATCTCTTCCTTCTCCCCCTTGTCACTTCACACCTTGGAGTGCCTGACAGAGGGCCTAGAGACGAAAGAGCAAAGGGGGAAGGCCTCTGGCTCTACTGGTTGCCCATGGGCAGAGAAGATCTGCTAGTCTATCTGGAAGGTCTAGAGAGTAGCCATTGATTGGGGAGCTACATCACGGGCGGACCTGGCCAGGTGAAGCTTGCTGACATGCAGCAGCCTCTCCGGAGACTACTAATTCCGCGGAGAACATTCTATGCAAATACCCGGCTGAGTGCCATGGGCAGAAAACATTGACACATACCTGCCAGGGGTCTATCCTGGGTCTCAAGAGTCCACCCTGGTCTCCAGCCACTCATCATCTCAGCACACACTTTGCCTGCACACGTGGAATCCGCCTCTCTCCACGAATGCCTTCTCCTGCTAGGAAACACACGATGGCACTCAGCCAAAGGAGAGCACAGGCAAAGTCAACTGAAGCACGCATTTTCAAGATTTTGCCCTCTGCTGGGCCACAGCCTCCGCTGGCACAGTGCATGTGTGTCACTTCTCCGAAGACAAGGCCGCAATCCGGGCGTCCAGGGCCCCAGCAGTCCAGAGTCTGCGCATGGCGGCATATGGATCACCTCTTTGCCACGTACAGGAGGGAGGCCTGGGCCCTACACTGGCTCCGCTAGAGCTCCACGATCTCAGCTATTTTCCCTGACCTTTGGCCCGTGCCCTCGTGTCTGTGTCATCCCTACTTACACTTCTTCTCCGACCACTCTGAATCCGCCACCTGCGGATACATGAGCATGAAAATCAACATCTGTCACTGCCTGCAGTGTCACAGGTCACTAGGTGTCTAGGCTCAGGCTGACCTTGGCTGTCTTCTGCCCAGGCAAGGAGCCTAATCCTTCCAAGGAAATCAGGACACGTGCTCACTGGCCGACATCCTTTCTTTCATCCACACAGCGGTCTAGATGAGGGGAAAGAGGCCAGGTAGGCCAGGTGAAGGCTGAGTGTGGGGCCTAAGGCTTCTTTCCCAATCACCATGGTGACAGCCACCGGAAGGCTGGGCGGAACTTCGGACGGGGACGAGTCACAAACACTCAGCCAATAGGAGAGGTCCAGCCTAACCGGCCAGTTCCGCAGAGCCCTCCATTTTACCCATGGACAGACAACGGCCCCTTGCGTCTTTGGCCACAAAATCCAGGGCACCCAGGGAATAACTTCACAGTAGGCAACCCCTGATGTCAACACGTTCGACACACTGGGACAGCAGGCAGGTACCTCTTTTCCACTTACGCTAGGATATCACTAGGCAAGGCGCCCTTCCTCAGCATCTCTGGCCTCTCTGTATGTGTTCACTCAGAGGAATCTCTTCATTCTACCCCTGAGACACATCACAAGTATGAGGGGCCTGAGAGAGAGCCTAGAGATGAAATGGGGGAGGCTTCTGGCTGTACTGCTTCCCCGTGGGTAGAGAAGAGCAGGTAGTCTCTCTGGAAGGTCTTAGCTTCTGTTGACTGACACGGACAATACAGTAGGGGCGGACCCTGGCCAGGTGGAGCTTGTGGGCAGATGCAACCCCTCCGGCGACGAATAATTCCGCTGCTGCTTTGTATGGTGAAAACCTCCCCCCGCCAAGTGGGATGGGTAGAGAACACTGACCCACACCCTCCAGGGGCCTCTCCTGGAACTAAAGATCCCAACATGGTCTCAAGGTCGTCACCCTCTCAGCACACACCTTTCCTGCACACGTAATCCTGCCTTTCTCCGTCAGGGCGCTATCCTACCGGGAAAAAAAGCAAGCCGCTCAAAAAGCCCGATGCCAGGGAAATCGAGGAAACACTGCCATTTTCCAAATTTTGGCTGTCTACATGTCCCCGCCTCCACTGCAAGGCCGCGTATGTGGCCGGGCTCCGAAGGCAAGGCCGAAATCCTGGCAGCCTGGGCCCCAGCAGTCCGATGGTTTATGGACGGGGGGATACGGATGACCTGTTCGCCACATACAGGAGGGATCCTTCGGCCCTTCACTGGCTCGCCATTCAGCTCCACGACGTCCACTACTGGCCCTGGCCTTTGCTTTGGCTGGTGCCCCACGGAACGTGTGCTCCGGAGCGATGTTTCTCCACCCATCACTATCATTCTGCCACCAGGGGATGTGTGAGTGTGGGAGTCACCATTTGTCACTGGCAGCAGTGTCACAAGGCAGTAGACTTCCAGGTACCCGCTGACCTAGGCTGCCATCTGCCCCAGGCAAGGTCCCGAATCCTTTATCCCAGATGCTGACACCCGGGCACTGGCGGACATTCCTTTGGAGCAACACACAGGTCTGAGTGAGGGTCAGCGGGCCAGGTAGGTGAAGTCAAGGCCAGGTGGGCGGGGCTGAGGCTCCTTTGCCATCACCATAGAGACAGTCCCCCCACCGCAAGAGTGGGCGGAGCTTGTGATGGGCCTGCTGACAAGACTTGAGCCAATGGCAGAGATCCGGCCCGCCAGGCAGATGACACAGGGCCCTCCATTGTGACCTATGACACCTAGTGGCCACAGGATTTGAGCACACCCTGGGAAAGGCTACGCAGGCACAGGGGAGCCCCTGGTGCGGACTGCTTCAGGGCATTGGCACAGCAGGCCAGGTACCTCTTTCCCACTTTCCTCAGGATATCACTACGCAAGGCATCCCCACTCAGCATCTCTTGCCTCTCTCTGTCTCTCTCTGGATGTGTTCGTTCTCTGAAATCTCTTCCTTCTCCCCCTTGTCACTTCACACCTTGGAGTGCCTGACAGAGGGCCTAGAGACCAAAGAGCAAAGGGGGAAGGCCTCTGGCTCTACTGGTTGCCCATGGGCAGAGAAGATCTGCTAGTCTATCTGGAAGGTCTAGAGAGTAGCCATTGATTGGGGAGCCACATCACGGGCGGACCTGGCCAGGTGAAGCTTGCTGACATGCAGCAGCCTCTCCGGAGACTACTAATTCCGCGGAGAACATTCTATGCAAATACCCGGCAGAGTGCCATGGGCAGAAAACATTGACACATACCTGCCAGAGGTCTATCGTGGGTCTGAAGAATCCACCCTGGTCTCCAGCCACTCATCATCTCAGCACACACTTTGCCTGCACACGTGGAATCCGCCTCTCTCCACGAATGCCTTCTCCTGCTAGGAAACACACGATGGCACTCAGCCAAAGGAGAGCACAGGCAAAGTCAACGGAAGCCTTCATTTTCAAGAGTTTGCCCTCTGCTGGGCCACAGCCTCCGCTGGCACAGTGCATGTGTGTCACTTCTCCGAAGACAAGGCCGCAATCCGGGCGTCCAGGGCCCCAGCAGTCCAGAGTCTGCGCATGGCGGCACATGGATCACCTCTTTGCCACGTACAGGAGGGAGGCCTGGGCCCTACACTGGCTCCGCTAGAGCTCCACGACCTCAGCTATTTTCCTTGACCTATGGCCCGTGCCCTCGTGTGTGTGTCATCCCTAGTTACACTTCTTCTCCGACGACTCTGAATCCGCCACCTGCAGATACATGAGCATGAAAATCAACATCTGTCACTGCCTACAGTGTCACAGGTCACCAGGTATCTAGGCTCAGGATGACCTTGGCTGTCTTCTGCCCAGGCAAGGAGCCTAATCCTTCAAAGGCAACGAGGACATGTGGTCATTGGCCGACATTCATTCTTTCATCCACACAGCGGTCTAGATGAGGCTAAAGAGGCCAGGTAGGCCAGGTGAAGGCTGAGTGCGGGGCCTAAGGCTTCTTTCCCAATCACCATGGAGACAGCCACCGCAAGGCTGGCCGGAACTTCTGACGGGGACGGGTCACAAACACCCAGCCAATAGGAGAGGTCCAGCCTAAGCGGCCACTTCCGCAGTGCCCTCCATTTTACCCATGGACACACGACGGCCCCTTCTCTTTTGGGCCACAAAATCCAGGGCACCCAGGGAATCACCTCACAGTAGGCAGCCCCTGATGTGGACACGTTCCACACACTGGGCCGGCAGGCAGGTTCCACTTTTCCACTTACGCTAGGATATCAGTAGGCAAGGCGCCCTTCCTCAGCATCTATGGCCCCTCTGTGTATGTGTTCATTCGGAGAAATCTCTTCCTTCTGCCCCTGAGACACATCACAAATATGAGGGGCCTGAGAGAGAGCCTAGAGATGAAACGGGGGAGGCTTCTGGCTGTAGTGCTTCCCCGTGGGTAGAGAAGAGCAGGTAGTCTCTCTGGAAGGTCTTAGCTTCTGTTGACTGACATGGACAATACAGTAGGGGCGGACCCTGGCCAGGTGGAGCTTGTGGGCAGATGCAACCCCTCCGGCGACGAATAATTCCGCTGCTGCTTTGTATGGTGAAAACCTCCCCCCGCCATGTGGGATGGGTAGAGAACACTGACCCACACCCTCCAGGGGCCTCTCCTGGGACTAAAGATCCCAACATGGTCTCAACGTCGTCACCCTCTCAGCACACACCTTTCCCGCACACGTAATCCTGCCTTTCTCCGGCAGGGCCCTATCCTACCAGGAAAAAAAGCAAGCCGCTCAAAAAGGCCGATGCCAGGGAAATCGAGGAAACACTGCCATTTTCCAAATTTTGGCTGTCTACATGTCCCCGCCTCCGCTGCAAGGCCGCGTATGTGGCCGGGCTCCGAAGGCAAGGCCGAAATCCTGGCAGCCTGGGCCCCAGCAGTCCCATGCTTTATGGACGGGGGGACACGGATGACCTGTTCGCCACATACAGAAGGGATCCTTGGGCCCTTCACTGGCTCGCCATTCAGCTCCACGACGTCCACTACCGGCCCTGGCCTTTGCTTTGGCTGGTGCCCCACGGAACGTGTGCTCCGGAGCGATGTTTCTCCACCCATCACTATCATTCTGCCACCAGGGGATGTGTGAGTGTGGGAGTCACCATTTGTCACTGGCAGCAGTGTCACAAGGCAGTAGACTTCCAGGTACCCGCTGACCTAGGCTGCCTTCTGCCCCAGGCAAGGTCCCCAATCCTTTATCCCAGATGCTGACACCCGGGCACTGGCGGACATTCATTTGGAGCAACACACAGGTCTGAGTGAGGGTCAGCGGGCCAGGTAGGTGAAGTCAAGGCCAGGTGGGCGGGGCTGAGGCTCCTTTGCCATCACCATAGAGACAGTCCCCCCACCGCAAGAGTGGGCGGAGCTTGTGATGGGCCTGCTGACAAGACTTGAGCCAATGGCAGAGATCCGGCCCGCCAGGCAGATGACACAGGGCCCTCCATTGTGACCTATGACACCTAGTGGCCACAGGATTTGAGCACACCCTGGGAAAGGCTACGCAGGCACAAGGGAGCCCCTGGTGCGGACTGCTTCAGGGCATTGGCACAGCAGGCCAGGTACCTCTTTCCCACTTTCCTCAGGATATCACTACGCAAGGCATCCCCACTCAGCATCTCTTGCCTCTCTCTGTCTCTCTCTGGATGTGTTCGTTCTCTGAAATCTCTTCCTTCTCCCCCTTGTCACTTCACACCTTGGAGTGCCTGACAGAGGGCCTAGAGACGAAAGAGCAAAGGGGGAAGGCCTCTGGCTCTACTGGTTGCCCATGGGCAGAGAAGATCTGCTAGTCTATCTGGAAGGTCTAGAGAGTAGCCATTGATTGGGGAGCTACATCACGGGCGGACCTGGCCAGGTGAAGCTTGCTGACATGCAGCAGCCTCTCCGGAGACTACTAATTCCGCGGAGAACATTCTATGCAAATATCCGGCTGAGTGCCATGGGCAGAAAACATTGACACATACCTGCCAGGGGTCTATCCTGGGTCTGAAGAATCCACCCTGGTCTCCAGCCACTCATCATCTCAGCACACACTTTGCCTGCACACATGGAATCCGCCTCTCTCCACGAATGCCTTCTCCTGCTAGGAAACACACGATGGCACTCAGCCAAAGGAGAGCACAGGCAAAGTCAACTGAAGCCCGCATTTTCAAGATTTTGCCCTCTGCTGGGCCACAGCCTCCGCTGGCACAGTGCATGTGTGTCACTTCTCCGAAGACAAGGCCGCAATCCGGGCGTCCAGGGCCCCAGCAGTCCAGAGTCTACGCATGGCGGCATATGGATCACCTCTTTGCCACGTACAGGAGGGAGGCCTGGGCCCTACACTGGCTCCGCTAGAGCTCCACGATCTCAGCTATTTTCCCTGACCTTTGGCCCGTGCCCTCGTGTCTGTGTCATCCCTACTTACACTTCTTCTCCGACCACTCTGAATCCGCCACCTGCGGATACATGAGCATGAAAATCAACATCTGTCACTACCTGCAGTGTCACAGGTCACTAGGTGTCTAGGCTCAGGCTGACCTTGGCTGTCTTCTGCCCAGGCAAGGAGCCTAATCCTTCCAAGGAAATCAGGACACGTGCTCACTGGCCGACATCCTTTCTTTCATCCACACAGCGGTCTAGATGAGGGGAAAGAGGCCAGGTAGGCCAGGTGAAGGCTGAGTGTGGGGCCTAAGGCTTCTTTCCCAATCACCATGGTGACAGCCACCGGAAGGCTGGGCGGAACTTCTGACGGGGACGAGTCACAAACACTCAGCCAATAGGAGAGGTCCAGCCTAACCGGCCAGTTCCGCAGAGCCCTCCATTTTACCCATGGACAGACAACGGCCCCTTGCGTCTTTGGCCACAAAATCCAGGGCACCCAGGGAATAACTTCACAGTAGGCAACCCCTGATGTGAACACGTTCGACACACTGGGACAGCAGGCAGGTACCTCTTTTCCACTTACGCTAGGATATCACTAGGCAAGGCGCCCTTCCTCAGCATCTGTGGCCTCTCACGTATGTGTTCACTCAGAGGAATCTCTTCATTCTACCCCTGAGACACATCACAAGTATGAGGGGCCTGAGAGAGAGCCTAGAGATGGAACGGGGGAGGCTTCTGGCTGTACTGCTTCCCCGTGGGGACAGAATAGCAGGTAGTCTCTCTGGAAGGTCTTAGCTTCTGTTGACTGACACGCGCAATACAGTAGGGGCGGACCCTGGTCAGGTGGAGCTTGTGGGCAGATGCAACCTCTCCGGCGACGAATAATTGCGCTGCTGCTTTGTATGGTGAAAAGCTCCCCCCGCCAAGGGGGACGGGTAGAGAACATTGACCCACACCCGCCAGGGGCCTTTCCTGGGACTAAAGATCCCAACGTGGTCTCAACGTCGTCACCCTCTCAACACACACCTTTCCTGCACACGTAATCCTGCCTGTCTCCGTCAGGGCCCTATCCTACCAGGAAAAAAGCAAGCCGCTCAAAAAGGCCGATGCCAGGGAAATCGAGGAAACACGGCCAGTTTCCAAATTTCTGCTCTCTACACGTCCCCGCCTCCGGTGCAAGGCTGCCTATGTGGCCGGGCTCCGAAGGCAAGGCCGAAATCCTGGCAGCCTGGGCCCCAGCAGTCCAATGCTTGATGGACGTGGGGACACGGATGACCTGTTCGCCACCTACAGGAGGAATCCTTGGGCCCTTCACTGGCTCGCCATTCAGCTCCACGACGTCCACTACTGGCCCTGGCCTTTGCTTTGGCTGGTGCCCCATTAAACGTGTGCTCCGGAGCGATGTTTCTCCACCCATCACTAGCATTCTGCCACCAGGGGATATGTGAGTGTGGGAGTCACCATTTGTCATTGGCAGCAGTGTCACAAGTCACTAGACTTCCAGCTACCCGCTGACCTAGGCTGCCTTCTGCCCCAGGCAAGGTCCCGAATCCTTTATCCCAGATGCTGACACCTGGGCACTGGCGGACATTGATTTTTATCAACCCAGAGGTCTGAGTGAGGGTCAGAGGGCCAGGTAGGTGAAGTGAAGGCCAGGTGGGCGGGGCTAAGGCTTCTTTGCCATCACCATAGAGACAGTCCCCCCACCGCAAGAGTGGGCGGAGCTTGTGATGGGCCTGGTGACAAGACTGAGCCAATGGCAGAGATCCGGCCCGCCAGGCAGATGACACAGGGCCCTCCATTGTGACCTATGACACCTAGTGGCCACAGGATTTGAGCACGCCCCGGGAAAGGCTACGCAGGCACAAGGGAGCCCCTGGTGCGGACTGCTTCAGGGCATTGGCAGAGCACGCCAGGTACCTCTTTCCCACTTGCCTGAGGATATCAGTAGGCAAGGCATCCCCACTCAGCATCATTTGCCTCTCTCTGTCTCTCTCTGCTTGTCTTCGTTCTCTGAAATCTCTTCCTTCTCCCCCTTGTCACTTCACACCTTGGAGTGCCTGACAGAGGGCCTAGAGACCAAAGAGCAAAGGGGGAAGGCCTCTGGCTCTACTGCTTGCCCTTGAGGGGAGAGAAGTTCTGCTAGTCTATCTGGAAGGTCTAGAGAGTAGTGATTGATTGGGGAGCTACATCACGGGCGGACCTGGCCAGGTGAAGCTTGACATCACCGTGGGACCTGGCCAGGTGAAGCTCGCTGACAAGTGGCAGCCTCTCCGGAGACTACTAATTCCGCTGCTAACATTCTGTGCAAATAACCGGCTGAGTGCCATGGGCAGAAAACATTGACACATACCTGCCAGAGGCCTATTCTGGGTCTGGAGAGTCCACCCTGGTCTCCCCTGCAACTCATCATCTCAGCACACACTTTGCCTGCACGCATGGAAACCGCCTCTCTCCACGAATGCCTTCACCTGCTAGGAAACACACGATGTCACTCAGCCAAAGGAGAGCACAGGCAAAGTCAACTGAAGCCCCCATTTTCCAGATTTTGCCCTCTGCTGTTCCACAGCCTCCGGTGGCACACTGCATCTGCGTCACTTCTCGGTAGACGAGGCCGAAATCCGGGCATCCAGGGCCCCAGCCGTCCAGAGTCTACGGATGGCGGCATATGGATCACCTCTTTGCCTCGTACAGCAGGGAGGCCTGGGCCCTAGACTGGCTCCGCTAGAGCTCCACGACCTCAGCTATTTTCCCTGACCTTTGGCCCGTGCCCTCGTGAGTGTGTCATCTCTACTTCGACTTCTCTTCCCACCACACTGAATCCGCCACCTGCGGATACCTGAGCGTGGACATCAACATCTGTCACTGGCTGCAGTGTCACAGGTCACTAGGTGTCTAGGCTCAGGCTGACCTTGGCTGTCTTCTGCCCAGGCAAGGAGCCTAATCCTTCCAAGGAAATCAGGACACGTGCTCACTGGCCGACATCCTTTCTTTCATCCACACAGCGGTCTAGATGAGGGGAAAGAGGCCAGGTAGGCCAGGTGAAGGCTGAGTGTGGGGCCTAAGGCTTCTTTCCCAATCACCATGGTGACAGCCACCGGAAGGCTGGGCGGAACTTCGGACGGGGACGAGTCACAAACACTCAGCCAATAGGAGAGGTCCAGCCTAACCGGCCAGTTCCGCAGAGCCCTCCATTTTACCCATGGACAGACAACGGCCCCTTGCGTCTTTGGCCACAAAATCGAGGACACCCAGGGAATAACTTCACAGTAGGCAACCCCTGATGTCAACAGGTTCGACACACTGGGACAGCAGGCAGGTACCTCTTTTCCACTTACGCTAGGATATCACTAGGCAAGGCGCCCGTCCTCTGCATCTCTGGCCTCTCTGTATGTGTTCACTCAGAGGAATCTCTTCATTCTACCCCTGAGACACATCACAAGTATGAGGGGCCTGAGAGAGAGCCTAGAGATGGAACGGGGGAGGCTTCTGGCTGTACTGCTTCCCCGTGGGGACAGAATAGCAGGTAGTCTCTCTGGAAGGTCTTAGCTTCTGTTGACTGACATGCGCAATACAGTAGGGGCGAACCCTGGCCAAGTGGAGCTTGTGGGCAGATGCAACCTCTCCGGCGACGAATAATTGCGCTGCTGCTTTGTATGGTAAAAACCTCCCCCCGCCAAGGGGGATGGGTAGAGAACATTGACCCACACCCGCCAGGGGCCTTTCCTGGGACTAAAGATCCCAACGTGGTCTCAACATCGTCACCCTCTCAACACACACCTTTCCTGCACACGTAATCCTGCCTTTCTCCGTCACGGCCCTATCCTACCAGGAAAAAAAACAAGCCGCTCAAAAAGGCCGATGCCAGGGAAATCGAGGAAACACGGCCAGTTTTCAAATTTTTGCTCTCTACACGTCCCCGCCTCCGGTGCAAGGATGCCTATGTGGCCGGGCTCCGAAGGCAAGGCCGAAATCCTGGCAGCCTGGGCCCCAGCAGTCCCATGGTTTATGGACGGGGGGACACGGATGACCTGTTCGCCACATACAGGAGGGATCCTTGGGCCCCTCACTGGCTCGCCATTCAGCTCCACGACGTCCACTTCAGGCCCTGGCCTTTGCTTTGGCTGGTGCCCCACGGAACGTGTGCTCCGGAGCGATGTTTCTCCACCCATCACTATCATTCTGCCACCAGGGGATGTGTGAGTGTGGGAGTCACCATTTGTCACTGGCAGCAGTGTCACAAGGCAGTAGACTTCCAGGTACCCGCTGACCTAGGCTGCCTTCTGCCCCAGGCAAGGTCCCCAATCCTTTATCCCAGATGCTGACACCCGGGCACTGGCGGACATTCATTTGGAGCAACACACAGGTCTGAGTGAGGGTCAGCGGGCCAGGTAGGTGAAGTCAAGGCCAGGTGGGCGGGGCTGAGGCTCCTTTGCCATCACCATAGAGACAGTACCCCCACCGCAAGAGTGGGCGGAGCTTGTGATGGGCCTGCTGACAAGACTGAGCCAATGGCAGAGATCCGGCCCGCCAGGCAGATGACACAGGGCCCTCCAGTGTGACCTATGACACCTAGTGGCCACAGGATTTGAGCACGCCCCGGGAAAGGCTACGCAGGCACAAGGGAGCCCCTGGTGCGGACTGCTTCAGGGCATTGGCAGAGCACGCCAGGTACCTCTTTCCCACTTGCCTGAGGATATCAGTAGGCAAGGCATCCCCACTCAGCATCTCTTGCCTCTCTCTGTCTCTCTCTGCTTGTCTTCGTTCTCTGAAATCTCTTCCTTCTCCCCCTTGTCACTTCACACCTTGGAGTGCCTGACAGAGGGCCTAGAGACCAAAGAGCAAAGGGGGAAGGCCTCTGGCTCTACTGCTTGCCCTTGAGGGGAGAGAAGTTCTGGTAGTCTATCTGGAAGGTCTAGAGAGTAGTGATTGATTGGGGAGCTACATCACGGGCGGACCTGGCCAGGTGAAGCTTGACATCACCGTGGGACCTGGCCAGGTGAAGCTCGCTGACAAGTGGCAGCCTCTCCGGAGACTACTAATTCCGCTGCTAACATTCTGTGCCAATAACCGGCTGAGGGCCATGGGCAGAAAACATTGACACGTACCTGCCAGAGGCCTATTCTGGGTCTGAAGAGTCCACCCTGGTCTCCAGCAACTCATCATCTCAGCACACACTTTGCCTGCACGCATGGAAACAGCCTCTCTCCACGAATGCCTTCACCTGCTAGGAAACACACGATGTCACTCAGCCAAAGGAGAGCACAGGCAAAGTCAACTGAAGCCCCCATTTTCAAGATTTTGCCCTCTGCTGTTCCACAGCCTCCGGTGGCACACTGCATCTGCGTCACTTCTCCGTAGACGAGGCCGAAATCCGGGCATCCAGGGCCCCAGCCGTCCAGAGTCTACGGATGGCGGCATATGGATCACCTCTTTGCCTCGTACAGCAGGGAGGCCTGGGCCCTAGACTGGCTCCGCTAGAGCTCCACGACCTCAGCTATTTTCCCTGACCTTTGGCCCGTGCCCTCGTGAGTGTGGCATCCCTAGTTACACTTCTTCTCCGACCACTCTGAATCCGCCACCTGCGGATACATGAGCATGAAAATCAACATCTGTCACTGCCTGCAGTGTCACAGGTCACTAGGTGTCTAGGCTCAGGCTGACCTTGGCTGTCTTCTGCCCAGGCAAGGAGCCTAATCCTTCAAAGGCGACGAGGACATGTGGTCATTGGCCGACATTCATTCTTTCATCCACACAGCGGTCTAGATGAGGCTAAGAGGCCAGGTAGGCCAGGTGAAGGCTGAGTGCGGGGCCTAAGGCTTCTTTCCCATTTACCATGGAGACAGCCACCGCAAGGCTGGCCGGAACTTCTGACGGGGACGGGTCACAAACACCGAGCCAATGGGAGAGGTCCAGCCTAAGCGGCCACTTCCGCAGTGCCCTCCATTTTACCCATGGACACACGACGGCCCCTTCTCTTTTGGGCCACAAAATCCAGGGCACCCAGGGAATCACCTCACAGTAGGCAGCCCCTGATGTGGACACGTTCCACACTGGGCCAGCAGGCAGGTTCCACTTTTAGACTTACGCTAGGATATCAGTAGGCAAGGCGCCCTTCCTCAGCATCTATGGCCCCTCTGTGTATGTGTTCATTCGGAGAAATCTCTTCCTTCTACCCCTGAGACACATCACAAGTATGAGGGGCCTGAGAGAGAGCCTAGAGATGGAACGGGGGAGGCTTCTGGCTGTACTGCTTCCCCGTGGGTAGAGAAGAGCAGGTAGTCTCTCTGGAAGGTCTTAGCTTCTGTTGACTGACATGGACAATACAGTAGGGGCGGACCCTGGCCAGGTGGAGCTTGTGGGCAGATGCAACCCCTCCGGCGACGAATAATTCCGCTGCTGCTTTGTATAGTGGAAACCTCCCCCCGCCAAGTGGGATGGGTAGAGAACACTGACCCACACCCTCCAGGGGCCTCTCCTGGGACTAAAGATCCCAACATGGTCTCAAGGTCGTCACCCTCTCAGCACACACCTTTCCTGCACACGTAATCCTGCCTTTCTCCGTCAGGGCCCTATCCTACCGGGAAAAAAAGCAAGCCGCTCAAAAAGCCCGATGCCAGGGAAATCGAGGAAACACTGCCATTTTCCAAATTTTGGCTGTCTACATGTCCCCGCCTCCGCTGCAAGGCCACGTATGTGGCCGGGCTCCGAAGGCAAGGCCGAAATCCTGGCAGCCTGGGCCCCAGCAGTCCAATGGTTTATGGACGGGGGGACACGGATGACCTGTTCGCCACATACAGGAGGGATCCTTGGGCCCTTCACTGGCTCGCCATTCAGCTCCACGACGTCCACTACCGGCCCTTGCCTTTGCTTTGGCTGGTGCCCCACGGAACGTGTGCTCCGGAGCGATGTTTCTCCACCCATCACTATCATTCTGCCACCAGGGGATGTGTGAGTGTGGGAGTCACCATTTGTCACTGGCAGCAGTGTCACAAGGCAGTAGACTTCCAGGTACCCGCTGACCTAGGCTGCCTTCTGCCCCAGGCAAGGTCCCCAATCCTTTATCCCAGATGCTGACACCCGGGCACTGGCGGACATTCCTTTGGAGCAACACACAGGTCTGAGTGAGGGTCAGCGGGCCAGGTAGGTGAAGTCAAGGCCAGGTGGGCGGGGCTGAGGCTCCTTTGCCATCACCATAGAGACAGTCCCCCCACCGCAAGAGTGGGCGGAGCTTGTGATGGGCCTGCTGACAAGACTTGAGCCAATGGCAGAGATCCGGCCCGCCAGGCAGATGACACAGGGCCCTCCATTGTGACCTATGACACCTAGTGGCCACAGGATTTGAGCACACCCTGGGAAAGGCTACGCAGGCACAAGGGAGCCCCTGGTGCGGACTGCTTCAGGGCATTGGCACAGCAGGCCAGGTACCTCTTTCCCACTTTCCTCAGGATATCACTACGCAAGGCATCCCCACTCAGCATCTCTTGCCTCTCTCTGTCTCTCTCTGCTTGTGTTCCTTCTCTGAAATCTCTTCCTTCTCCCCCTTGTCACTTCACACCTTGGAGTGCCTGACAGAGGGCCTAGAGACCAAAGAGCAAAGGGGGAAGGCCTCTGGCTCTACTGGTTGCCCATGGGCAGAGAAGATCTGCTAGTCTATCTGGAAGGTCTAGAGAGTAGCCATTGATTGGGGAGCCACATCACGGGCGGACCTGGCCAGGTGAAGCTTGCTGACATGCAGCAGCCTCTCCGGAGACTACTAATTCCGCGGAGAACATTCTATGCAAATGCCCGGCTGAGTGCCATGGGCAGAAAACATTGACACATACCTGCCAGAGGTCTATCCTGGGTCTGAAGAGTCCACCCTGGTCTCCAGCCACTCATCATCTCAGCACACACTTTGCCTGCACACATGGAATCCGCCTCTCTCCACAAATGATTTCTCCTGCTAGGAAACACACGATGGCACTCAGCCAAAGGAGAGCACAGGCAAAGTCAACTGAAGCCTCCATTTTCAAGAGTTTGCCCTCTGCTGGGCCACAGCCTCCGCTGGCACAGTGCATGTGTGTCACTTCTCCGAAGACAAGGCCGCAATCCGGGCATCCAGGGCCCCAGCAGTCCAGAGTCTGCGCATGGCGGCATATGGATCACCTCTTTGCCACCTACAGGAGGGAGGCCTGGGCCCTACACTGGCTCCGCTAGAGCTCCACGATCTCAGCTATTTTCCCTGACCTTTGGCCCGTGCCCTCGTGTGTGTGTCATCCCTAGTTACACTTCTTCTCCGACCACTCTGAATCCGCCACCTGCGGATACATGAGCATGAAAATCAACATCTGTCACTGCCTGCAGTGTCACAGGTCACTAGGTGTCTAGGCTCAGGCTGACCTTGGCTGTCTTCTGCCCAGGCAAGGAGCCTAATCCTTCAAAGGCGACGAGGACATGTGGTCATTGGCCGACATTCATTCTTTCATCCACACAGCGGTCTAGATGAGGCTAAGAGGCCAGGTAGGCCAGGTGAAGGCTGAGTGCGGGGCCTAAGGCTTCTTTCCCAATCACCATGGAGACAGCCACCGCAAGGCTGGCCGGAACTTCTGACGGGGAAGGGTCACAAACACCGAGCCAATGGGAGAGGTCCAGCCTAAGCGGCCACTTCCGCACTGCCCTCCATTTTACCCATGGACACACGACGGCCCCTTCTCTTTTGGGCCACAAAATCCAGGGCACCCAGGGAATCACCTCACAGTAGGCAGCCCCTGATGTGGACACGTTCCACACACTGGGCCGGCAGGCAGGTTCCACTTTTCCACTTACGCTAGGATATCAGTAGGCAAGGCGCCCTTCCTCAGCATCTATGGCCCCTCTGTGTATGTGTTCATTCGGAGAAATCTCTTCCTTCTGCCCCTGAGACACATCACAAGTATGAGGGGCCTGAGAGAGAGCCTAGACATGAAACGGGGGAGGCTTCTGGCTGTACTGCTTCCCCGTGGGTAGAGAAGAGCAGGTAGTCTCTCTGGAAGGTCTTAGCTTCTGTTGACTGACATGGACAATACAGTAGGGGCGGACCCTGGCCAGGTGGAGCTTGTGGGCAGATGCAACCCCTCCGGCGACGAATAATTCCGCTGCTGCTTTGTATGGTGGAAACCTCCCCCCGCCAAGTGGGATGGGTAGAGAACACTGACCCACACCCGCCAGGGGCCTCTCCTGGGACTAAAGATCCCAACATGGTCTCAACGTCGTCACCCTCTCAGCACACACCTTTCCTGCACACGTAATCCTGCCTTTCTCCGTCAGGGCCCTATCCTACCGGGAAAAAAAGCAAGCCGCTCAAAAAGCCCGATGCCAGGGAAATCGAGGAAACACTGCCATTTTCCAAATTTTGGCTGTCTACATGTCCCCGCCTCCGCTGCAAGGCCGCGTATGTGGCCGGGCTCCGAAGGCAAGGCCGAAATCCTGGCAGCCTGGGCCCCAGCAGTCCAATGGTTTATGGACGGGGGGACACGGATGACCTGTTCGCCACATACAGGAGGGATCCCTGGGCCCGTCACTGGCTCGCCATTCAGCTCCACGGCGTCCACTACCGGCCCTTGCCTTTGCTTTGGCTGGTGCCCCACGGAACGTGTGCTCCGGGGCGATGTTTCTCCGCCCACCACTATCATTCTGCCACCAGGGGATGTGTGAGTGTGGGAGTCACCATTTGTCACTGACAGCAGTGTCACAAGGCAGTAGACTTCCAGGTACCCGCTGACCTAGGCTGCCTTCTGCCCCAGGCAAGGACCCCAATCCTTTATCCCAGATGCTGACACCCGGGCACTGGCGGACATTCCTTTGGAGCAACACAGAGGTCTGAGTGAGGGTCAGCGGGCCAGGTAGGTGAAGTCAAGGCCAGGTGGGCGGGGCTGAGGCTCCTTTGCCATCACCATAGAGACAGTCCCCCCACCGCAAGAGTGGGCGGAGCTTGTGATGGGCCTGCTGACAAGACTTGAGCCAATGGCAGAGATCCGGCCCGCCAGGCAGATGACACAGGGCCCTCCATTGTGACCTATGACACCTAGTGGCCACAGGATTTGAGCACACCCTGGGAAAGGCTACGCAGGCACAAGGGAGCCCCTGGTGCGGACTGCTTCAGGGCATTGGCACAGCAGGCCAGGTACCTCTTTCCCACTTTCCTCAGGATATCACTACGCAAGGCATCCCCACTCAGCATCTCTTGCCTCTCTCTGTCTCTCTCTGCTTGTGTTCCTTCTCTGAAATCTCTTCCTTCTCCCCCTTGTCACTTCACACCTTGGAGTGCCTGACAGAGGGCCTAGAGACCAAAGAGCAAAGGGGGAAGGCCTCTGGCTCTACTGGTTGCCCATGGGCAGAGAAGATCTGCTAGTCTATCTGGAAGGTCTAGAGAGTAGCCATTGATTGGGGAGCCACATCACGGGCGGACCTGGCCAGGTGAAGCTTGCTGACATGCAGCAGCCTCTCCGGAGACTACTAATTCCGCGGAGAACATTCTATGCAAATACCCGGCTGAGTGCCATGGGCAGAAAACATTGACACATACCTGCCAGAGGTCTATCCTGGGTCTGAAGAGTCCACCCTGGTCTCCAGCCACTCATCATCTCAGCACACACTTTGCCTGCACGCGTGGAATCCGCCTCTCTCCACGAATGCCTTCTCCTGCTAGGAAACACACGATGGCACTCAGCCAAAGGAGAGCACAGGCAAAGTCAACTGAAGCCTCCATTTTCAAGAGTTTGCCCTCTGCTGGGCCACAGCCTCCGCTGGCACAGTGCATGTGTGTCACTTCTCCGAAGACAAGGCCGCAATCCGGGCGTCCAGGGCCCCAGCAGTCCAGAGTCTGCGCATGGCGGCATATGGATCACCTCTTTGCCACGTACAGGAGGGAGGCCTGGGCCCTACACTGGCTGCGCTAGGGCTCCACGACCTCAGCTATTTTCCCTGACCTTTGGCCCGTGCCCTCGTGAGTGTGTCATCCCTAGTTACACTTCTTCTCCGACCACTCTGAATCCGCCACCTGCGGATACATGAGCATGAAAATCAACATCTCTCACTGCCTACAGTGTCACAGGTCACTAGGTGTCTAGGCTCAGGCTGTCCTTGGCTGTCTTCTGCCCAGGTAAGGAGCCTAATCCTTCAAAGGCGACGAGGACATGTGGTCATTGGCCGACATTCATTCTTTCATCCACACAGCGGTCTAGATGAGGCTAAGAGGCCAGGTAGGCCAGGTGAAGGCTGAGTGCGGGGCCTAAGGCTTCTTTCCCAATCACCATGGAGACAGCCACCGCAAGGCTGGCCGGAACTTCTGACGGGGACGGGTCACAAACACCGAGCCAATGGGAGAGGTCCAGCCTAAGCGGCCACTTCCGCAGTGCCCTCCATTTTACCCATGGACACACGACGGCCCCTTCTCTTTTGGGCCACAAAATCCAGGGCACCCAGGGAATCACCTCACAGTAGGCAGCCCCTGATGTGGACACGTTCCACACACTGGGCCGGCAGGCAGGTTCCACTTTTCCACTTACGCTAGGATATCAGTAGGCAAGGCGCCCTTCCTCAGCATCTATGGCCCCTCTGTGTATGTGTTCATTCGGAGAGATCTCTTCCTTCTACCCCTGAGACACATCACAAGTATGAGGAGCCTGAGAGAGAGCCTAGACATGAAACGGGGGAGGCTTCTGGCTGTACTGCTTCCCCGTGGGTAGAGAAGAGCAGGTAGTCTCTCTGGAAGGTCTTAGCTTCTGTTGACTGACATGGACAATACAGTAGGGGCGGACCCTGGCCAGGTGGAGCTTGTGGGCAGATGCAACCCCTCCGGCGACGAATAATTCCGCTGCTGCTTTGTATGGTGGAAACCTCCCCCCGCCAAGTGGGATGGGTAGAGAACACTGACCCACACCCGCCAGGGGCCTCTCCTGGGACTAAAGATCCCAACATGGTCTCAACGTCGTCACCCTCTCAGCACACACCTTTCCTGCACACGTAATCCTGCCTTTCTCCGTCAGGGCCCTATCCTACCGGGAAAAAAAGCAAGCCGCTCAAAAAGCCCGATGCCAGGGAAATCGAGGAAACACTGCCATTTTCCAAATTTTGGCTGTCTACATGTCCCCGCCTCCGCTGCAAGGCCGCGTATGTGGCCGGGCTCCGAAGGCAAGGCCGAAATCCTGGCAGCCTGGGCCCCAGCAGTCCAATGGTTTATGGACGGGGGGACACGGATGACCTGTTCGCCACATACAGGAGGGATCCCTGGGCCCGTCACTGGCTCGCCATTCAGCTCCACGGCGTCCACTACCGGCCCTTGCCTTTGCTTTGGCTGGTGCCCCACGGAACGTGTGCTCCGGGGCGATGTTTCTCCGCCCACCACTATCATTCTGCCACCAGGGGATGTGTGAGTGTGGGAGTCACCATTTGTCACTGACAGCAGTGTCACAAGGCAGTAGACTTCCAGGTACCCGCTGACCTAGGCTGCCTTCTGCCCCAGGCAAGGACCCCAATCCTTTATCCCAGATGCTGACACCCGGGCACTGGCGGACATTCCTTTGGAGCAACACACAGGTCTGAGTGAGGGTCAGCGGGCCAGGTAGGTGAAGTCAAGGCCAGGTGGGCGGGGCTGAGGCTCCTTTGCCATCACCATAGAGACAGTCCCCCCACCGCAAGAGTGGGCGGAGCTTGTGATGGGCCTGCTGACAAGACTTGAGCCAATGGCAGAGATCCGGCCCGCCAGGCAGATGACACAGGGCCCTCCATTGTGACCTATGACACCTAGTGGCCACAGGATTTGAGCACACCCTGGGAAAGGCTACGCAGGCACAAGGGAGCCCCTGGTGCGGACTGCTTCAGGGCATTGGCACAGCAGGCCAGGTACCTCTTTCCCACTTTCCTCAGGATATCACTACGCAAGGCATCCCCACTCAGCATCTCTTGCCTCTCTCTGTCTCTCTCTGCTTGTGTTCCTTCTCTGAAATCTCTTCCTTCTCCCCCTTGTCACTTCACACCTTGGAGTGCCTGACAGAGGGCCTAGAGACCAAAGAGCAAAGGGGGAAGGCCTCTGGCTCTACTGGTTGCCCATGGGCAGAGAAGATCTGCTAGTCTATCTGGAAGGTCTAGAGAGTAGCCATTGATTGGGGAGCCACATCACGGGCGGACCTGGCCAGGTGAAGCTTGCTGACATGCAGCAGCCTCTCCGGAGACTACTAATTCCGCGGAGAACATTCTATGCAAATACCCGGCTGAGTGCCATGGGCAGAAAACATTGACACATACCTGCCAGAGGTCTATCCTGGGTCTGAAGAGTCCACCCTGGTCTCCAGCCACTCATCATCTCAGCACACACTTTGCCTGCACGCGTGGAATCCGCCTCTCTCCACGAATGCCTTCTCCTGCTAGGAAACACACGATGGCACTCAGCCAAAGGAGAGCACAGGCAAAGTCAACTGAAGCCTCCATTTTCAAGAGTTTGCCCTCTGCTGGGCCACAGCCTCCGCTGGCACAGTGCATGTGTGTCACTTCTCCGAAGACAAGGCCGCAATCCGGGCGTCCAGGGCCCCAGCAGTCCAGAGTCTGCGCATGGCGGCATATGGATCACCTCTTTGCCACGTACAGGAGGGAGGCCTGGGCCCTACACTGGCTGCGCTAGGGCTCCACGACCTCAGCTATTTTCCCTGACCTTTGGCCCGTGCCCTCGTGAGTGTGTCATCCCTAGTTACACTTCTTCTCCGACCACTCTGAATCCGCCACCTGCGGATACATGAGCATGAAAATCAACATCTCTCACTGCCTACAGTGTCACAGGTCACTAGGTGTCTAGGCTCAGGCTGTCCTTGGCTGTCTTCTGCCCAGGTAAGGAGCCTAATCCTTCAAAGGCGACGAGGACATGTGGTCATTGGCCGACATTCATTCTTTCATCCACACAGCGGTCTAGATGAGGCTAAGAGGCCAGGTAGGCCAGGTGAAGGCTGAGTGCGGGGCCTAAGGCTTCTTTCCCAATCACCATGGAGACAGCCACCGCAAGGCTGGCCGGAACTTCTGACGGGGACGGGTCACAAACACCGAGCCAATGGGAGAGGTCCAGCCTAAGCGGCCACTTCCGCAGTGCCCTCCATTTTACCCATGGACACACGACGGCCCCTTCTCTTTTGGGCCACAAAATCCAGGGCACCCAGGGAATCACCTCACAGTAGGCAGCCCCTGATGTGGACACGTTCCACACACTGGGCCGGCAGGCAGGTTCCACTTTTCCACTTACGCTAGGATATCAGTAGGCAAGGCGCCCTTCCTCAGCATCTATGGCCCCTCTGTGTATGTGTTCATTCGGAGAGATCTCTTCCTTCTACCCCTGAGACACATCACAAGTATGAGGGGCCTGAGAGAGAGCCTAGAGATGAAACGGGGGAGGCTTCTGGCTGTACTGCTTCCCCGTGGGTAGAGAAGAGCAGGTAGTCTCTCTGGAAGGTCTTAGCTTCTGTTGACTGACACGGACAATACAGTAGGGGCGGACCCTGGCCAGGTGGAGCTTGTGGGCAGATGCAACCCCTCCGGCGACGAATAATTCCGCTGCTGCTTTGTATGGTGGAAACCTCCCCCCGCCAAGTGGGATGGGTAGAGAACACTGACCCACACCCGCCAGGGGCCTCTCCTGGGACTAAAGATCCCAACATGGTCTCAACGTCGTCACCCTCTCAGCACACACCTTTCCTGCACACGTAATCCTGCCTTTCTCCGTCAGGGCCCTATCCTACCGGGAAAAAAAGCAAGCCGCTCAAAACGCCCGATGCCAGGGAAATCGAGGAAACACTGCCATTTTCCAAATTTTGGCTGTCTACATGTCCCCGCCTCCGCTGCAAGGCCGCGTATGTGGCCGGGCTCCGAAGGCAAGGCCGAAATCCTGGCAGCCTGGGCCCCAGCAGTCCAATGGTTTATGGACGGGGGGACACGGAAGACCTGTTCGCCACATACAGGAGGGATCCTTGGGCCCTTCACTGGCTCGCCATTCAGCTCCACGACGTCCACTACCGGCCCTTGCCTTTGTTTTGGCTGGTGCCCCACGGAACGTGTGCTCCGGAGCGATGTTTCTCCGCCCACCACTATCATTCTGCCACCAGGGGATGTGTGAGTGTGGGAGTCACCATTTGTCACTGGCAGCAGTGTCACAAGGCAGTAGACTTCCAGGTACCCGCTGACCTAGGCTGCCATCTGCCCCAGGCAAGGTCCCGAATCCTTTATCCCAGATGCTGACACCCGGGCACTGGCGGACATTCCTTTGGAGCAACACAGAGGTCTGAGTGAGGGTCAGCGGGCCAGGTAGGTGAAGTCAAGGCCAGGTGGGCGGGGCTGAGGCTCCTTTGCCATCACCATAGAGACAGTCCCCCCACCGCAAGAGTGGGCGGAGCTTGTGATGGGCCTGCTGACAAGACTTGAGCCAATGGCAGAGATCCGGCCCGCCAGGCAGATGACACAGGGCCCTCCATTGTGACCTATGACACCTAGTGGCCACAGGATTTGAGCACACCCTGGGAAAGGCTACGCAGGCACAAGGGAGCCCCTGGTGCGGACTGCTTCAGGGCATTGGCACAGCAGGCCAGGTACCTCTTCCCCACTTTCCTCAGGATATCACTACGCAAGGCATCCCCACTCAGCATCTCTTGCCTCTCTCTGTCTCTCTCTGCTTGTGTTCCTTCTCTGAAATCTCTTCCTTCTCCCCCTTGTCACTTCACACCTTGGAGTGCCTGACAGAGGGCCTAGAGACCAAAGAGCAAAGGGGGAAGGCCTCTGGCTCTACTGGTTGCCCATGGGCAGAGAAGATCTGCTAGTCTATCTGGAAGGTCTAGAGAGTAGCCATTGATTGGGGAGCCACATCACGGGCGGACCTGGCCAGGTGAAGCTTGCTGACATGCAGCAGCCTCTCCGGAGACTACTAATTCCGCGGAGAACATTCTATGCAAATACCCGGCTGAGTGCCATGGGCAGAAAACATTGACACATACCTGCCAGAGGTCTATCCTGGGTCTGAAGAGTCCACCCTGGTCTCCAGCCACTCATCATCTCAGCACACACTTTGCCTGCACGCGTGGAATCCGCCTCTCTCCACGAATGCCTTCTCCTGCTAGGAAACACACGATGGCACTCAGCCAAAGGAGAGCACAGGCAAAGTCAACTGAAGCCTCCATTTTCAAGAGTTTGCCCTCTGCTGGGCCACAGCCTCCGCTGGCACAGTGCATGTGTGTCACTTCTCCGAAGACAAGGCCGCAATCCGGGCGTCCAGGGCCCCAGCAGTCCAGAGTCTGCGCATGGCGGCATATGGATCACCTCTTTGCCACGTACAGGAGGGAGGCCTGGGCCCTACACTGGCTCCGCTAGAGCTCCACGACCTCAGCTATTTTCCCTGACCTTTGGCCCGTGCCCTCGTGAGTGTGTCATCCCTAGTTACACTTCTTCTCCGACCACTCTGAATCCGCCACCTGCGGATACATGAGCATGAAAATCAACATCTGTCACTGCCTGCAGTGTCACAGGTCACTAGGTGTCTAGGCTCAGGCTGACCTTGGCTGTCTTCTGCCCAGGCAAGGAGCCTAATCCTTCAAAGGCGACGAGGACATGTGGTCATTGGCCGACATTCATTCTTTCATCCACACAGCGGTCTAGATGAGGCTAAGAGGCCAGGTAGGCCAGGTGAAGGCTGAGTGCGGGGCCTAAGGCTTCTTTCACAATCACCATGGAGACAGCCACCGGAAGACTGGCCGGAACTTCTGACGGGGACGGGTCACAAACACCGAGCCAATGGGAGAGGTCCAGCCTAAGCGGCCACTTCCGCAGTGCCCTCCATTTTACCCATGGACACACGACGGCCCCTTCTCTTTTGGGCCACAAAATCCAGGGCACCCAGGGAATCACCTCACAGTAGGCAGCCCCTGATGTGGACACGTTCCACACACTGGGCCGGCAGGCAGGTTCCACTTTTCCACTTACGCTAGGATATCAGTAGGCAAGGCGCCCTTCCTCAGCATCTATGGCCCCTCTGTGTATGTGTTCATTCGGAGAGATCTCTTCCTTCTACCCCTGAGACACATCACAAGTATGAGGGGCCTGAGAGAGAGCCTAGAGATGAAACGGGGGAGGCTTCTGGCTGTACTGCTTCCCCGTGGGTAGAGAAGAGCAGGTAGTCTCTCTGGAAGGTCTTAGCTTCTGTTGACTGACACGGACAATACAGTAGGGGCGGACCCTGGCCAGGTGGAGCTTGTGGGCAGATGCAACCCCTCCGGCGACGAATAATTCCGCTGCTGCTTTGTATGGTGGAAACCTCCCCCCGCCAAGTGGGATGGGTAGAGAACACTGACCCACACCCGCCAGGGGCCTCTCCTGGGACTAAAGATCCCAACATGGTCTCAACGTCGTCACCCTCTCAGCACACACCTTTCCTGCACACGTAATCCTGCCTTTCTCCGTCAGGGCCCTATCCTACCGGGAAAAAAAGCAAGCCGCTCAAAACGCCCGATGCCAGGGAAATCGAGGAAACACTGCCATTTTCCAAATTTTGGCTGTCTACATGTCCCCGCCTCCGCTGCAAGGCCGCGTATGTGGCCGGGCTCCGAAGGCAAGGCCGAAATCCTGGCAGCCTGGGCCCCAGCAGTCCAATGGTTTATGGACGGGGGGACACGGAAGACCTGTTCGCCACATACAGGAGGGATCCTTGGGCCCTTCACTGGCTCGCCATTCAGCTCCACGACGTCCACTACCGGCCCTTGCCTTTGTTTTGGCTGGTGCCCCACGGAACGTGTGCTCCGGAGCGATGTTTCTCCGCCCACCACTATCATTCTGCCACCAGGGGATGTGTGAGTGTGGGAGTCACCATTTGTCACTGGCAGCAGTGTCACAAGGCAGTAGACTTCCAGGTACCCGCTGACCTAGGCTGCCATCTGCCCCAGGCAAGGTCCCGAATCCTTTATCCCAGATGCTGACACCCGGGCACTGGCGGACATTCCTTTGGAGCAACACACAGGTCTGAGTGAGGGTCAGCGGGCCAGGTAGGTGAAGTCAAGGCCAGGTGGGCGGGGCTGAGGCTCCTTTGCCATCACCATAGAGACAGTCCCCCCACCGCAAGAGTGGGCGGAGCTTGTGATGGGCCTGCTGACAAGACTTGAGCCAATGGCAGAGATCCGGCCCGCCAGGCAGATGACACAGGGCCCTCCATTGTGACCTATGACACCTAGTGGCCACAGGATTTGAGCACACCCTGGGAAAGGCTACGCAGGCACAAGGGAGCCCCTGGTGCGGACTGCTTCAGGGCATTGGCACAGCAGGCCAGGTACCTCTTCCCCACTTTCCTCAGGATATCACTACGCAAGGCATCCCCACTCAGCATCTCTTGCCTCTCTCTGTCTCTCTCTGCTTGTGTTCCTTCTCTGAAATCTCTTCCTTCTCCCCCTTGTCACTTCACACCTTGGAGTGCCTGACAGAGGGCCTAGAGACCAAAGAGCAAAGGGGGAAGGCCTCTGGCTCTACTGGTTGCCCATGGGCAGAGAAGATCTGCTAGTCTATCTGGAAGGTCTAGAGAGTAGCCATTGATTGGGGAGCCACATCACGGGCGGACCTGGCCAGGTGAAGCTTGCTGACATGCAGCAGCCTCTCCGGAGACTACTAATTCCGCGGAGAACATTCTATGCAAATACCCGGCTGAGTGCCATGGGCAGAAAACATTGACACATACCTGCCAGAGGTCTATCCTGGGTCTGAAGAGTCCACCCTGGTCTCCAGCCACTCATCATCTCAGCACACACTTTGCCTGCACGCGTGGAATCCGCCTCTCTCCACGAATGCCTTCTCCTGCTAGGAAACACACGATGGCACTCAGCCAAAGGAGAGCACAGGCAAAGTCAACTGAAGCCTCCATTTTCAAGAGTTTGCCCTCTGCTGGGCCACAGCCTCCGCTGGCACAGTGCATGTGTGTCACTTCTCCGAAGACAAGGCCGCAATCCGGGCGTCCAGGGCCCCAGCAGTCCAGAGTCTGCGCATGGCGGCATATGGATCACCTCTTTGCCACGTACAGGAGGGAGGCCTGGGCCCTACACTGGCTCCGCTAGAGCTCCACGACCTCAGCTATTTTCCCTGACCTTTGGCCCGTGCCCTCGTGAGTGTGTCATCCCTAGTTACACTTCTTCTCCGACCACTCTGAATCCGCCACCTGCGGATACATGAGCATGAAAATCAACATCTGTCACTGCCTGCAGTGTCACAGGTCACTAGGTGTCTAGGCTCAGGCTGACCTTGGCTGTCTTCTGCCCAGGCAAGGAGCCTAATCCTTCAAAGGCGACGAGGACATGTGGTCATTGGCCGACATTCATTCTTTCATCCACACAGCGGTCTAGATGAGGCTAAGAGGCCAGGTAGGCCAGGTGAAGGCTGAGTGCGGGGCCTAAGGCTTCTTTCACAATCACCATGGAGACAGCCACCGGAAGACTGGCCGGAACTTCTGACGGGGACGGGTCACAAACACCGAGCCAATGGGAGAGGTCCAGCCTAAGCGGCCACTTCCGCAGTGCCCTCCATTTTACCCATGGACACACGACGGCCCCTTCTCTTTTGGGCCACAAAATCCAGGGCACCCAGGGAATCACCTCACAGTAGGCAGCCCCTGATGTGGACACGTTCCACACACTGGGCCGGCAGGCAGGTTCCACTTTTCCACTTACGCTAGGATATCAGTAGGCAAGGCGCCCTTCCTCAGCATCTATGGCCCCTCTGTGTATGTGTTCATTCGGAGAGATCTCTTCCTTCTACCCCTGAGACACATCACAAGTATGAGGGGCCTGAGAGAGAGCCTAGAGATGAAACGGGGGAGGCTTCTGGCTGTACTGCTTCCCCGTGGGTAGAGAAGAGCAGGTAGTCTCTCTGGAAGGTCTTAGCTTCTGTTGACTGACACGGACAATACAGTAGGGGCGGACCCTGGCCAGGTGGAGCTTGTGGGCAGATGCAACCCCTCCGGCGACGAATAATTCCGCTGCTGCTTTGTATGGTGGAAACCTCCCCCCGCCAAGTGGGATGGGTAGAGAACACTGACCCACACCCGCCAGGGGCCTCTCCTGGGACTAAAGATCCCAACATGGTCTCAACGTCGTCACCCTCTCAGCACACACCTTTCCTGCACACGTAATCCTGCCTTTCTCCGTCAGGGCCCTATCCTACCGGGAAAAAAAGCAAGCCGCTCAAAACGCCCGATGCCAGGGAAATCGAGGAAACACTGCCATTTTCCAAATTTTGGCTGTCTACATGTCCCCGCCTCCGCTGCAAGGCCGCGTATGTGGCCGGGCTCCGAAGGCAAGGCCGAAATCCTGGCAGCCTGGGCCCCAGCAGTCCAATGGTTTATGGACGGGGGGACACGGAAGACCTGTTCGCCACATACAGGAGGGATCCTTGGGCCCTTCACTGGCTCGCCATTCAGCTCCACGACGTCCACTACCGGCCCTTGCCTTTGTTTTGGCTGGTGCCCCACGGAACGTGTGCTCCGGAGCGATGTTTCTCCGCCCACCACTATCATTCTGCCACCAGGGGATGTGTGAGTGTGGGAGTCACCATTTGTCACTGGCAGCAGTGTCACAAGGCAGTAGACTTCCAGGTACCCGCTGACCTAGGCTGCCATCTGCCCCAGGCAAGGTCCCGAATCCTTTATCCCAGATGCTGACACCCGGGCACTGGCGGACATTCCTTTGGAGCAACACACAGGTCTGAGTGAGGGTCAGCGGGCCAGGTAGGTGAAGTCAAGGCCAGGTGGGCGGGGCTGAGGCTCCTTTGCCATCACCATAGAGACAGTCCCCCCACCGCAAGAGTGGGCGGAGCTTGTGATGGGCCTGCTGACAAGACTTGAGCCAATGGCAGAGATCCGGCCCGCCAGGCAGATGACACAGGGCCCTCCATTGTGACCTATGACACCTAGTGGCCACAGGATTTGAGCACACCCTGGGAAAGGCTACGCAGGCACAAGGGAGCCCCTGGTGCGGACTGCTTCAGGGCATTGGCACAGCAGGCCAGGTACCTCTTCCCCACTTTCCTCAGGATATCACTACGCAAGGCATCCCCACTCAGCATCTCTTGCCTCTCTCTGTCTCTCTCTGCTTGTGTTCCTTCTCTGAAATCTCTTCCTTCTCCCCCTTGTCACTTCACACCTTGGAGTGCCTGACAGAGGGCCTAGAGACCAAAGAGCAAAGGGGGAAGGCCTCTGGCTCTACTGGTTGCCCATGGGCAGAGAAGATCTGCTAGTCTATCTGGAAGGTCTAGAGAGTAGCCATTGATTGGGGAGCCACATCACGGGCGGACCTGGCCAGGTGAAGCTTGCTGACATGCAGCAGCCTCTCCGGAGACTACTAATTCCGCGGAGAACATTCTATGCAAATACCCGGCTGAGTGCCATGGGCAGAAAACATTGACACATACCTGCCAGAGGTCTATCCTGGGTCTGAAGAGTCCACCCTGGTCTCCAGCCACTCATCATCTCAGCACACACTTTGCCTGCACGCGTGGAATCCGCCTCTCTCCACGAATGCCTTCTCCTGCTAGGAAACACACGATGGCACTCAGCCAAAGGAGAGCACAGGCAAAGTCAACTGAAGCCTCCATTTTCAAGAGTTTGCCCTCTGCTGGGCCACAGCCTCCGCTGGCACAGTGCATGTGTGTCACTTCTCCGAAGACAAGGCCGCAATCCGGGCGTCCAGGGCCCCAGCAGTCCAGAGTCTGCGCATGGCGGCATATGGATCACCTCTTTGCCACGTACAGGAGGGAGGCCTGGGCCCTACACTGGCTCCGCTAGAGCTCCACGACCTCAGCTATTTTCCCTGACCTTTGGCCCGTGCCCTCGTGAGTGTGTCATCCCTAGTTACACTTCTTCTCCGACCACTCTGAATCCGCCACCTGCGGATACATGAGCATGAAAATCAACATCTGTCACTGCCTGCAGTGTCACAGGTCACTAGGTGTCTAGGCTCAGGCTGACCTTGGCTGTCTTCTGCCCAGGCAAGGAGCCTAATCCTTCAAAGGCGACGAGGACATGTGGTCATTGGCCGACATTCATTCTTTCATCCACACAGCGGTCTAGATGAGGCTAAGAGGCCAGGTAGGCCAGGTGAAGGCTGAGTGCGGGGCCTAAGGCTTCTTTCACAATCACCATGGAGACAGCCACCGGAAGACTGGCCGGAACTTCTGACGGGGACGGGTCACAAACACCGAGCCAATGGGAGAGGTCCAGCCTAAGCGGCCACTTCCGCAGTGCCCTCCATTTTACCCATGGACACACGACGGCCCCTTCTCTTTTGGGCCACAAAATCCAGGGCACCCAGGGAATCACCTCACAGTAGGCAGCCCCTGATGTGGACACGTTCCACACACTGGGCCGGCAGGCAGGTTCCACTTTTCCACTTACGCTAGGATATCAGTAGGCAAGGCGCCCTTCCTCAGCATCTATGGCCCCTCTGTGTATGTGTTCATTCGGAGAGATCTCTTCCTTCTACCCCTGAGACACATCACAAGTATGAGGGGCCTGAGAGAGAGCCTAGAGATGAAACGGGGGAGGCTTCTGGCTGTACTGCTTCCCCGTGGGTAGAGAAGAGCAGGTAGTCTCTCTGGAAGGTCTTAGCTTCTGTTGACTGACACGGACAATACAGTAGGGGCGGACCCTGGCCAGGTGGAGCTTGTGGGCAGATGCAACCCCTCCGGCGACGAATAATTCCGCTGCTGCTTTGTATGGTGGAAACCTCCCCCCGCCAAGTGGGATGGGTAGAGAACACTGACCCACACCCGCCAGGGGCCTCTCCTGGGACTAAAGATCCCAACATGGTCTCAACGTCGTCACCCTCTCAGCACACACCTTTCCTGCACACGTAATCCTGCCTTTCTCCGTCAGGGCCCTATCCTACCGGGAAAAAAAGCAAGCCGCTCAAAACGCCCGATGCCAGGGAAATCGAGGAAACACTGCCATTTTCCAAATTTTGGCTGTCTACATGTCCCCGCCTCCGCTGCAAGGCCGCGTATGTGGCCGGGCTCCGAAGGCAAGGCCGAAATCCTGGCAGCCTGGGCCCCAGCAGTCCAATGGTTTATGGACGGGGGGACACGGAAGACCTGTTCGCCACATACAGGAGGGATCCTTGGGCCCTTCACTGGCTCGCCATTCAGCTCCACGACGTCCACTACCGGCCCTTGCCTTTGTTTTGGCTGGTGCCCCACGGAACGTGTGCTCCGGAGCGATGTTTCTCCGCCCACCACTATCATTCTGCCACCAGGGGATGTGTGAGTGTGGGAGTCACCATTTGTCACTGGCAGCAGTGTCACAAGGCAGTAGACTTCCAGGTACCCGCTGACCTAGGCTGCCATCTGCCCCAGGCAAGGTCCCGAATCCTTTATCCCAGATGCTGACACCCGGGCACTGGCGGACATTCCTTTGGAGCAACACAGAGGTCTGAGTGAGGGTCAGCGGGCCAGGTAGGTGAAGTCAAGGCCAGGTGGGCGGGGCTGAGGCTCCTTTGCCATCACCATAGAGACAGTCCCCCCACCGCAAGAGTGGGCGGAGCTTGTGATGGGCCTGCTGACAAGACTTGAGCCAATGGCAGAGATCCGGCCCGCCAGGCAGATGACACAGGGCCCTCCATTGTGACCTATGACACCTAGTGGCCACAGGATTTGAGCACACCCTGGGAAAGGCTACGCAGGCACAAGGGAGCCCCTGGTGCGGACTGCTTCAGGGCATTGGCACAGCAGGCCAGGTACCTCTTTTCCACTTTCCTCAGGATATCACTACGCAAGGCGTCCCCACTCAGCATCTCTTGCCTCTCTCTGTCTCTCTCTGCTTGTGTTCCTTCTCTGAAATCTCTTCCTTCTCCCCCTTGTCACTTCACACCTTGGAGTGCCTGACAGAGGGCCTAGAGACCAAAGAGCAAAGGGGGAAGGCCTCTGGCTCTACTGGTTGCCCATGGGCAGAGAAGATCTGCTAGTCTATCTGGAAGGTCTAGAGAGTAGCCATTGATTGGGGAGCCACATCACGGGCGGACCTGGCCAGGTGAAGCTTGCTGACATGCAGCAGCCTCTCCGGAGACTACTAATTCCGCGGAGAACATTCTATGCAAATACCCGGCTGAGTGCCATGGGCAGAAAACATTGACACATACCTGCCAGAGGTCTATCCTGGGTCTGAAGAGTCCACCCTGGTCTCCAGCCACTCATCATCTCAGCACACACTTTGCCTGCACGCGTGGAATCCGCCTCTCTCCACAAATGCCTTCTCCTGCTAGGAAACACACGATGGCACTCAGCCAAAGGAGAGCACAGGCAAAGTCAACTGAAGCCTCCATTTTCAAGAGTTTGCCCTCTGCTGGGCCACAGCCTCCGCTGGCACAGTGCATGTGTGTCACTTCTCCGAAGACAAGGCCGCAATCCGGGCGTCCAGGGCCCCAGCAGTCCAGAGTCTGCGCATGGCGGCATATGGATCACCTCTTTGCCACGTACAGGAGGGAGGCCTGGGCCCTACACTGGCTCCGCTAGAGCTCCACGACCTCAGCTATTTTCCCTGACCTTTGGCCCGTGCCCTCGTGAGTGTGTCATCCCTAGTTACACTTCTTCTCCGACCACTCTGAATCCGCCACCTGCGGATACATGAGCATGAAAATCAACATCTGTCACTGCCTGCAGTGTCACAGGTCACTAGGTGTCTAGGCTCAGGCTGACCTTGGCTGTCTTCTGCCCAGGCAAGGAGCCTAATCCTTCAAAGGCGACGAGGACATGTGGTCATTGGCCGACATTCATTCTTTCATCCACACAGCGGTCTAGATGAGGCTAAGAGGCCAGGTAGGCCAGGTGAAGGCTGAGTGCGGGGCCTAAGGCTTCTTTCCCAATCACCATGGAGACAGCCACCGGAAGACTGGCCGGAACTTCTGACGGGGACGGGTCACAAACACCGAGCCAATGGGAGAGGTCCAGCCTAAGCGGCCACTTCCGCAGTGCCCTCCATTTTACCCATGGACACACGACGGCCCCTTCTCTTTTGGGCCACAAAATCCAGGGCACCCAGGGAATCACCTCACAGTAGGCAGCCCCTGATGTGGACACGTTCGACACACTGGGCCGGCAGGCAGGTTCCACTTTTCCACTTACGCTAGGATATCAGTAGGCAAGGCGCCCTTCCTCAGCATCTATGGCCCCTCTGTGTATGTGTTCATTCGGAGAAATCTCTTCCTTCTACCCCTGAGACACATCACAAGTATGAGGGGCCTGAGAGAGAGCCTAGAGATGAAACGGGGGAGGCTTCTGGCTGTACTGCTTCCCCGTGGGTAGAGAAGAGCAGGTAGTCTCTCTGGAAGGTCTTAGCTTCTGTTGACTGACACGGACAATACAGTAGGGGCGGACCCTGGCCAGGTGGAGCTTGTGGGCAGATGCAACCCCTCCGGCGACGAATAATTCCGCTGCTGCTTTGTATGGTGGAAACCTCCCCCCGCCAAGTGGGATGGGTAGAGAACACTGACCCACACCCGCCAGGGGCCTCTCCTGGGACTAAAGATCCCAACATGGTCTCAACGTCGTCACCCTCTCAGCACACACCTTTCCTGCACACGTAATCCTGCCTTTCTCCGTCAGGGCCCTATCCTACCGGGAAAAAAAGCAAGCCGCTCAAAACGCCCGATGCCAGGGAAATCGAGGAAACACTGCCATTTTCCAAATTTTGGCTGTCTACATGTCCCCGCCTCCGCTGCAAGGCCGCGTATGTGGCCGGGCTCCGAAGGCAAGGCCGAAATCCTGGCAGCCTGGGCCCCAGCAGTCCAATGGTTTATGGACGGGGGGACACGGAAGACCTGTTCGCCACATACAGGAGGGATCCTTGGGCCCTTCACTGGCTCGCCATTCAGCTCCACGACGTCCACTACCGGCCCTTGCCTTTGTTTTGGCTGGTGCCCCACGGAACGTGTGCTCCGGAGCGATGTTTCTCCGCCCACCACTATCATTCTGCCACCAGGGGATGTGTGAGTGTGGGAGTCACCATTTGTCACTGGCAGCAGTGTCACAAGGCAGTAGACTTCCAGGTACCCGCTGACCTAGGCTGCCATCTGCCCCAGGCAAGGTCCCGAATCCTTTATCCCAGATGCTGACACCCGGGCACTGGCGGACATTCCTTTGGAGCAACACAGAGGTCTGAGTGAGGGTCAGCGGGCCAGGTAGGTGAAGTCAAGGCCAGGTGGGCGGGGCTGAGGCTCCTTTGCCATCACCATAGAGACAGTCCCCCCACCGCAAGAGTGGGCGGAGCTTGTGATGGGCCTGCTGACAAGACTTGAGCCAATGGCAGAGATCCGGCCCGCCAGGCAGATGACACAGGGCCCTCCATTGTGACCTATGACACCTAGTGGCCACAGGATTTGAGCACACCCTGGGAAAGGCTACGCAGGCACAAGGGAGCCCCTGGTGCGGACTGCTTCAGGGCATTGGCACAGCAGGCCAGGTACCTCTTTTCCACTTTCCTCAGGATATCACTACGCAAGGCGTCCCCACTCAGCATCTCTTGCCTCTCTCTGTCTCTCTCTGCTTGTGTTCCTTCTCTGAAATCTCTTCCTTCTCCCCCTTGTCACTTCACACCTTGGAGTGCCTGACAGAGGGCCTAGAGACCAAAGAGCAAAGGGGGAAGGCCTCTGGCTCTACTGGTTGCCCATGGGCAGAGAAGATCTGCTAGTCTATCTGGAAGGTCTAGAGAGTAGCCATTGATTGGGGAGCCACATCACGGGCGGACCTGGCCAGGTGAAGCTTGCTGACATGCAGCAGCCTCTCCGGAGACTACTAATTCCGCGGAGAACATTCTATGCAAATACCCGGCTGAGTGCCATGGGCAGAAAACATTGACACATACCTGCCAGAGGTCTATCCTGGGTCTGAAGAGTCCACCCTGGTCTCCAGCCACTCATCATCTCAGCACACACTTTGCCTGCACGCGTGGAATCCGCCTCTCTCCACAAATGCCTTCTCCTGCTAGGAAACACACGATGGCACTCAGCCAAAGGAGAGCACAGGCAAAGTCAACTGAAGCCTCCATTTTCAAGAGTTTGCCCTCTGCTGGGCCACAGCCTCCGCTGGCACAGTGCATGTGTGTCACTTCTCCGAAGACAAGGCCGCAATCCGGGCGTCCAGGGCCCCAGCAGTCCAGAGTCTGCGCATGGCGGCATATGGATCACCTCTTTGCCACGTACAGGAGGGAGGCCTGGGCCCTACACTGGCTCCGCTAGAGCTCCACGACCTCAGCTATTTTCCCTGACCTTTGGCCCGTGCCCTCGTGAGTGTGTCATCCCTAGTTACACTTCTTCTCCGACCACTCTGAATCCGCCACCTGCGGATACATGAGCATGAAAATCAACATCTGTCACTGCCTGCAGTGTCACAGGTCACTAGGTGTCTAGGCTCAGGCTGACCTTGGCTGTCTTCTGCCCAGGCAAGGAGCCTAATCCTTCAAAGGCGACGAGGACATGTGGTCATTGGCCGACATTCATTCTTTCATCCACACAGCGGTCTAGATGAGGCTAAGAGGCCAGGTAGGCCAGGTGAAGGCTGAGTGCGGGGCCTAAGGCTTCTTTCCCAATCACCATGGAGACAGCCACCGGAAGACTGGCCGGAACTTCTGACGGGGACGGGTCACAAACACCGAGCCAATGGGAGAGGTCCAGCCTAAGCGGCCACTTCCGCAGTGCCCTCCATTTTACCCATGGACACACGACGGCCCCTTCTCTTTTGGGCCACAAAATCCAGGGCACCCAGGGAATCACCTCACAGTAGGCAGCCCCTGATGTGGACACGTTCGACACACTGGGCCGGCAGGCAGGTTCCACTTTTCCACTTACGCTAGGATATCAGTAGGCAAGGCGCCCTTCCTCAGCATCTATGGCCCCTCTGTGTATGTGTTCATTCGGAGAGATCTCTTCCTTCTACCCCTGAGACACATCACAAGTATGAGGGGCCTGAGAGAGAGCCTAGAGATGAAACGGGGGAGGCTTCTGGCTGTACTGCTTCCCCGTGGGTAGAGAAGAGCAGGTAGTCTCTCTGGAAGGTCTTAGCTTCTGTTGACTGACACGGACAATACAGTAGGGGCGGACCCTGGCCAGGTGGAGCTTGTGGGCAGATGCAACCCCTCCGGCGACGAATAATTCCGCTGCTGCTTTGTATGGTGGAAACCTCCCCCCGCCAAGTGGGATGGGTAGAGAACACTGACCCACACCCGCCAGGGGCCTCTCCTGGGACTAAAGATCCCAACATGGTCTCAACGTCGTCACCCTCTCAGCACACACCTTTCCTGCACACGTAATCCTGCCTTTCTCCGTCAGGGCCCTATCCTACCGGGAAAAAAAGCAAGCCGCTCAAAAAGCCCGATGCCAGGGAAATCGAGGAAACACTGCCATTTTCCAAATTTTGGCTGTCTACATGTCCCCGCCTCCGCTGCAAGGCCGCGTATGTGGCCGGGCTCCGAAGGCAAGGCCGAAATCCTGGCAGCCTGGGCCCCAGCAGTCCAATGGTTTATGGACGGGGGGATACGGATGACCTGTTCGCCACATACAGGAGGGATCCTTGGGCCCTTCACTGCCTCGCCATTCAGCTCCACGACGTCCACTACCGGCCCTGGCCTTTGCTTTGGCTTGTGCCCCACGGAACATGTGCTCCGGAGCGATGTTTCTCCACCCATCACTATCATTCTGCCACCAGGGGATGTGTGAGTGTGGGAGTCACCATTTGTCACTGGCAGCAGTGTCACAAGGCAGTAGACTTCCAGGTACCCGCTGACCTAGGCTGCCATCTGCCCCAGGCAAGGTCCCGAATCCTTTATCCCAGATGCTGACACCCGGGCACTGGCGGACATTCCTTTGGAGCAACACACAGGTCTGAGTGAGGGTCAGCGGGCCAGGTAGGTGAAGTCAAGGCCAGGTGGGCGGGGCTGAGGCTCCTTTGCCATCACCATAGAGACAGTCCCCCCACCGCAAGAGTGGGCGGAGCTTGTGATGGGCCTGCTGACAAGACTTGAGCCAATGGCAGAGATCCGGCCCGCCAGGCAGATGACACAGGGCCCTCCATTGTGACCTATGACACCTAGTGGCCACAGGATTTGAGCACACCCTGGGAAAGGCTACGCAGGCACAGGGGAGCCCCTGGTGCGGACTGCTTCAGGGCATTGGCACAGCAGGCCAGGTACCTCTTTCCCACTTTCCTCAGGATATCACTACGCAAGGCATCCCCACTCAGCATCTCTTGCCTCTCTCTGTCTCTCTCTGCTTGTGTTCGTTCTCTGAAATCTCTTCCTTCTCCCCCTTGTCACTTCACACCTTGGAGTGCCTGACAGAGGGCCTAGAGACCAAAGAGCAAAGGGGGAAGGCCTCTGGCTCTACTGGTTGCCCATGGGCAGAGAAGATCTGCTAGTCTATCTGGAAGGTCTAGAGAGTAGCCACTGATTGGGGAGCCACATCACGGGCGGACCTGGCCAGGTGAAGCTTGCTGACATGCAGCAGCCTCTCCGGAGACTACTAATTCCCCGGAGAACATTCTATGCAAATACCCGGCTGAGTGCCATGGGCAGAAAACATTGACACATACCTGCCAGAGGTCTATCCTGGGTCTGAAGAGTCCACCCTGGTCTCCAGCCACTCATCATCTCAGCACACACTTTGCCTGCACGCGTGGAATCCGCCTCTCTCCACGAATGATTTCTCCTGCTAGGAAACACACGATGGCACTCAGCCAAAGGAGAGCACAGGCAAAGTCAACTGAAGCCTCCATTTTCAAGAGTTTGCCCTCTGCTGGGCCACAGCCTCCGCTGGCACAGTGCATGTGTGTCACTTCTCCGAAGACAAGGCCGCAATCCGGGCGTCCAGGGCCCCAGCAGTCCAGAGTCTGCGCATGGCGGCACATGGATCACCTCTTTGCCACGTACAGGAGGGAGGCCTGGGCCCTACACTGGCTCCGCTAGAGCTCCACGATCTCAGCTATTTTCCCTGACCTTTGGCCCGTGCCCTCGTGAGTGTGCCATCCCTAGTTACACTTCTTCTCCGACCACTCTGAATCCGCCACCTGCGGATACATGAGCATGAAAATCAACATCTGTCACTGCCTGCAGTGTCACAGGTCACTAGGTGTCTAGGCTCAGGCTGACCTTGGCTGTCTTCTGCCCAGGCAAGGAGCCTAATCCTTCAAAGGCAACGAGGACATGTGGTCATTGGCCGACATTCATTCTTTCATCCACACAGCGGTCTAGATGAGGCTAAGAGGCCAGGTAGGCCAGGTGAAGGCTGAGTGCGGGGCCTAAGGCTTCTTTCCCAATCACCATGGAGACAGCCACCACAAGGCTGGCCGGAACTTCTGACGGGGACGGGTCACAAACACCGAGCCAATGGGAGAGGTCCAGCCTAAGCGGCCACTTCCGCAGTGCCCTCCATTTTACCCATGGACACACGACGGCCCCTTCTCTTTTGGGCCACAAAATCCAGGGCACCCAGGGAATCACCTCACAGTAGGCAGCCCCTGATGTGGACACGTTCCACACACTGGGCCAGCAGGCAGGTTCCACTTTTCCACTTACGCTAGGATATCAGTAGGCAAGGCGCCCTTCCTCAGCATCTATGGCCCCTCTGTGTATGTGTTCATTCGGAGAAATCTCTTCCTTCTACCCCTGAGACACATCACAAGTATGAGGGGCCTGAGAGAGAGCCTAGAGATGGAATGGGGGAGGCTTCTGGCTGTACTGCTTCCCCGTGGGTAGAGAAGAGCAGGTAGTCTCTCTGGAAGGTCTTAGCTTCTGTTGACTGACACGGACAATACAGTAGGGGCGGACCCTGGCCAGGTGGAGCTTGTGGGCAGATGCAACCCCTCCGGCGACGAATAATTCTGCTGCTGCTTTGTATGGTGAAAACCTCCCCCCGCCAAGTGGGATGGGTAGAGAACACTGACCCACACCCGCCAGGGGCCTCTCCTGGAACTAAAGATCCCAACATGGTCTCAACGTCGTCACCCTCTCAGCACACACCTTTCCTGCACACGTAATCCTGCCTTTCTCCGTCAGGGCCCTATCCTACCGGGAAAAAAAGCAAGCCGCTCAAAAAGCCCGATGCCAGGGAAATCGAGGAAACACTGCCATTTTCCAAATTTTGGCTGTCTACATGTCCCCGCCTCCGCTGCAAGGCCGCGTATGTGGCCGGGCTCCGAAGGCAAGGCCGAAATCCTGGCAGCCTGGGCCCCAGCAGTCCAATGGTTTATGGACGGGGGGATACGGATGACCTGTTCGCCACATACAGGAGGGATCCTTGGGCCCTTCACTGCCTCGCCATTCAGCTCCACGACGTCCACTACCGGCCCTGGCCTTTGCTTTGGCTTGTGCCCCACGGAACATGTGCTCCGCAGCGATGTTTCTCCACCCATCACTATCATTCTGCCACCAGGGGATGTGTGAGTGTGGGAGTCACCATTTGTCACTGGCAGCAGTGTCACAAGGCAGTAGACTTCCAGGTACCCGCTGACCTAGGCTGCCATCTGCCCCAGGCAAGGTCCCGAATCCTTTATCCCAGATGCTGACACCCGGGCACTGGCGGACATTCCTTTGGAGCAACACACAGGTCTGAGTGAGGGTCAGCGGGCCAGGTAGGTGAAGTCAAGGCCAGGTGGGCGGGGCTGAGGCTCCTTTGCCATCACCATAGAGACAGTCCCCCCACCGCAAGAGTGGGCGGAGCTTGTGATGGGCCTGCTGACAAGACTTGAGCCAATGGCAGAGATCCGGCCCGCCAGGCAGATGACACAGGGCCCTCCATTGTGACCTATGACACCTAGTGGCCACAGGATTTGAGCACACCCTGGGAAAGGCTACGCAGGCACAGGGGAGCCCCTGGTGCGGACTGCTTCAGGGCATTGGCACAGCAGGCCAGGTACCTCTTTCCCACTTTCCTCAGGATATCACTACGCAAGGCATCCCCACTCAGCATCTCTTGCCTCTCTCTGTCTCTCTCTGCTTGTGTTCCTTCTCTGAAATCTCTTCCTTCTCCCCCTTGTCACTTCACACCTTGGAGTGCCTGACAGAGGGCCTAGAGACCAAAGAGCAAAGGGGGAAGGCCTCTGGCTCTACTGGTTGCCCATGGGCAGAGAAGATCTGCTAGTCTATCTGGAAGGTCTAGAGAGTAGCCATTGATTGGGGAGCCACATCACGGGCGGACCTGGCCAGGTGAAGCTTGCTGACATGCAGCAGCCTCTCCGGAGACTACTAATTCCGCGGAGAACATTCTATGCAAATACCCGGCTGAGTGCCATGGGCAGAAAACATTGACACATACCTGCCAGAGGTCTATCCTGGGTCTGAAGAGTCCACCCTGGTCTCCAGCCACTCATCATCTCAGCACACACTTTGCCTGCACGCGTGGAATCCGCCTCTCTCCACGAATGCCTTCTCCTGCTAGGAAACACACGATGGCACTCAGCCAAAGGAGAGCACAGGCAAAGTCAACTGAAGCCTCCATTTTCAAGAGTTTGCCCTCTGCTGGGCCACAGCCTCCGCTGGCACAGTGCATGTGTGTCACTTCTCCGAAGACAAGGCCGCAATCCGGGCGTCCAGGGCCCCAGCAGTCCAGAGTCTGCGCATGGCGGCATATGGATCACCTCTTTGCCACGTACAGGAGGGAGGCCTGGGCCCTACACTGGCTCCGCTAGAGCTCCACGACCTCAGCTATTTTCCCTGACCTTTGGCCCGTGCCCTCATGAGTGTGTCATCCCTAGTTACACTTCTTCTCCGACCACTCTGAATCCGCCACCTGCGGATACATGAGCATGAAAATGAACATCTGTCACTGCCTGCAGTGTCACAGGTCACTAGGTGTCTAGGCTCAGGCTGACCTTGGCTGTCTTCTGCCCAGGCAAGGAGCCTAATCCTTCAAAGGCGACGAGGACATGTGGTCATTGGCCAACATTCATTCTTTCATCCACACAGCGGTCTAGATGAGGCTAAGAGGCCAGGTAGGCCAGGTGAAGGCTGAGTGCGGGGCCTAAGGCTTCTTTCCCAATCACCATGGAGACAGCCACCGCAAGGCTGGCCGGAACTTCTGACGGGGACGGGTCACAAACACCCAGCCAATGGGAGAGGTCCAGCCTAAGCGGCCACTTCCGCAGTGCCCTCCATTTTACCCATGGACACACGACGGCCCCTTCTCTTTTGGGCCACAAAATCCAGGGCACCCAGGGAATCACCTCACAGTAGGCAGCCCCTGATGTGGACACGTTCCACACACTGGGCCGGCAGGCAGGTTCCACTTTTCCACTTACGCTAGGATATCAGTAGGCAAGGCGCCCTTCCTCAGCATCTATGGCCCCTCTGTGTATGTGTTCATTCGGAGAAATCTCTTCCTTCTACCCCTGAGACACATCACAAGTATGAGGGGCCTGAGAGAGAGCCTAGAGATGAAACGGGGGAGACTTCTGGCTGTAGTGCTTCCCCGTGGGTAGAGAAGAGCAGGTAGTCTCTCTGGAAGGTCTTAGCTTCTGTTGACTGACACGGACAATACAGTAGGGGCGGACCCTGGCCAGGTGGAGCTTGTGGGCAGATGCAACCCCTCCGGCGACGAATAATTCCGCTGCTGCTTTGTATGGTGAAAACCTCCCCCCGCCAAGTGGGATGGGTAGAGAACACTGACCCACACCCCCCAGGGGCCTCTCCTGAGAATAAAGATCCCAACATGGTCTCAATGTCGTCACCCTCTCAGCACACACCTTTCCCGCACACGTAATCCTGCCTTTCTCCGGCAGGGCACTATCCTACCAGGAAAAAAAGCAAGCCGCTCAAAAAGGCCGATGCCAGGGAAATCGAGGAAACACTGCCATTTTCCAAATTTTGGCTGTCTACATGTCCCCGCCTCCGCTGCAAGGCCGCGTATGTGGCCGGGCTCCGAAGGCAAGGCCGAAATCCTGGCAGCCTGGGCCCCAGCAGTCCCATGGTTTATGGACGGGGGGACACGGATGACCTGTTCGCCACATACAGGAGGGATCCTTGGGCCCTTCACTGGCTCGCCATTCAGCTCCACGACGTCCACTACCGGCTCTGGCCTTTGCTTTGGCTGGTGCCCCACGGAACGTGTGCTCCGGAGCGATGTTTCTCCACCCATCACTATCATTCTGCCACCAGGGGATGTGTGAGTGTGGGAGTCACCATTTGTCACTGGCAGCAGTGTCACAAGGCAGTAGACTTCCAGGTACCCGCTGACCTAGGCTGCCTTCTGCCCCAGGCAAGGTCCCCAATCCTTTATCCCAGATGCTGACACCCGGGCACTGGCGGACATTCGTTTGGAGCAACACACAGGTCTGAGTGAGGGTCAGCGGGCCAGGTAGGTGAAGTCAAGGCCAGGTGGGCGGGGCTGAGGCTCCTTTGCCATCACCATAGAGACAGTCCCCCCACCGCAAGAGTGGGCGGAGCTTGTGATGGGCCTGCTGACAAGACTTGAGCCAATGGCAGAGATCCGGCCCGCCAGGCAGATGACACAGGGCCCTCCAGTGTGACCTATGACACCTAGTGGCCACAGGATTTGAGCACACCCTGGGAAAGGCTACGCAGGCACAAGGGAGCCCCTGGTGCGGACTGCTTCAGGGCATTGGCACAGCAGGCCAGGTACCTCTTTCCCACTTTCCTCAGGATATCACTACGCAAGGCATCCCCACTCAGCATCTCTTGCCTCTCTCTGGATGTGTTCGTTCTCTGAAATCTCTTCCTTCTCCCCCTTGTCACTTCACACATTGGAGTGCCTGACAGAGGGCCTAGAGACCAAAGAGCAAAGGGGGAAGGCCTCTGGCTCTACTGGTTGCCCATGGGCAGAGAAGATCTGCTAGTCTATCTGGAAGGTCTAGAGAGTAGCCATTGATTGGGGAGCCACATCACGGGCGGACCTGGCCAGGTGAAGCTTGCTGACATGCAGCAGCCTCTCCGGAGACTACTAATTCCGCGGAGAACATTCTATGCAAATACCCGGCTGAGTGCCATGGGCAGAAAACATTGACACATACCTGCCAGAGGTCTATCCTGGGTCTGAAGAGTCCACCCTGGTCTCCAGCCACTCATCATCTCAGCACACACTTTGCCTGCACACGTGGAATCCGCCTCTCTCCACGAATGCCTTCTCCTGCTAGGAAACACACGATGGCACTCAGCCAAAGGAGAGCACAGGCAAAGTGAACGGAAGCCTCCATTTTCAAGAGTTTGCCCTCTGCTGGGCCACAGCCTCCGCTGGCACAGTGCATGTGTGTCACTTCTCCGAAGACAAGGCCGCAATCCGGGCGTCCAGGGCCCCAGCAGTCCAGAGTCTGCGCATGGCGGCACATGGATCACCTCTTTGCCACGTACAGGAGGGCGGCCTGGGCCCTACACTGGCTCCGCTAGAGCTCCACGACCTCAGCTATTTTCCTTGACCTATGGCCCGTGCCCTCGTGTGTGTGTCATCCCTAGTTACACTTCTTCTCCGACGACTCTGAATCCGCCACCTGCAGATACATGAGCATGAAAATCAACATCTGTCACTGCCTACAGTGTCACAGGTCACCAGGTATCTAGGCTCAGGATGACCTTGGCTGTCTTCTGCCCAGGCAAGGAGCCTAATCCTTCAAAGGCAACGAGGACATGTGGTCATTGGCCGACATTCATTCTTTCATCCACACAGCGGTCTAGATGAGGCTAAAGAGGCCAGGTAGGCCAGGTGAAGGCTGAGTGCGGGGCCTAAGGCTTCTTTCCCAATCACCATGGAGACAGCCACCGCAAGGCTGGCCGGAACTTCTGACGGGGACGGGTCACAAACACCCAGCCAATAGGAGAGGTCCAGCCTAAGCGGCCACTTCCGCAGTGCCCTCCATTTTACCCATGGACACACGACGGCCCCTTCTCTTTTGGGCCACAAAATCCAGGGCACCCAGGGAATCACCTCACAGTAGGCAGCCCCTGATGTGGACACGTTCCACACACTGGGCCGGCAGGAAGGTTCCACCATTCCACTTACGCTAGGATATCAGTAGGCAAGGCGCCCTTCCTCAGCATCTATGGCCCCTCTGTGTATGTGTTCATTCGGAGAAATCTCTTCCTTCTGCCCCTGAGACACGTCACAAGTATGAGGGGCCTGAGAGAGAGCCTAGAGATGAAACGGGGGAGGCTTCTGTCTGTAGTGGTTCCCCGTGCGTAGAGAAGAGCAGGTAGTCTCTCTGGAAGGACTTAGCTTCTGTTGACTGACATGGACAATACAGTAGGGGCGGACCCTGGCCAGGTGGAGCTTGTGGGCAGATGCAACCCCTCCGGCGACGAATAATTCCGCTGCTGCTTTGTATGGTGAAAACCTCCCCCCGCCATGTGGGATGGGTAGAGAACACTGACCCACACCCTCCAGGGGCCTCTCCTGGGACTAAAGATCCCAACATGGTCTCAACGTCGTCACCCTCTCAGCACACACCTTTCCCGCACACGTAATCCTGCCTTTCTCCGGCAGGGCCCTATCCTACCAGGAAAAAAAGCAAGCCGCTCAAAAAGGCCAATGCCAGGGAAATCGAGGAAACACTGCCATTTTCCAAATTTTGGCTGTCTACATGTCCCCGCCTCCACTGCAAGGCCGCGTATGTGGCCGGGCTCCGAAGGCAAGGCCGAAATCCTGGCAGCCTGGGCCCCAGCAGTCCCATGGTTTATGGACGGGGGGACACGGATGACCTGTTCGCCACATACAGGAGGGATCCTTTGGCCCTTCACTGGCTCGCCATTCAGCTCCACGACGTCCACTACGGGCCCTGGCCTTTGCTTGGGCTGGTGCCCCACGGAACGTGTGCTCCGGAGCGATGTTTCTCCACCCGTCACTATCATTCTGCCACCAGGGGATGTGTGAGTGTGGGAGTCACCATTTGTCACTGGCAGCAGTGTCACAAGGCAGTAGACTTCCAGGTACCCGCTGACCTAGGCTGCCTTCTGCCCCAGGCAAGGTCCCCAATCCTTTATCCCAGATGCTGACACCCGGGCACTGGCGGACATTCGTTTGGAGCAACACACAGGTCTGAGTGAGGGTCAGCGGGCCAGGTAGGTGAAGTCAAGGCCAGGTGGGCGGGGCTGAGGCTCCTTTGCCATCACCATAGAGACAGTCCCCCCACCGCAAGAGTGGGCGGAGCTTGTGATGGGCCTGCTGACAAGACTTGAGCCAATGGCAGAGATCCGGCCCGCCAGGCAGATGACACAGGGCCCTCCAGCGTGACCTATGACACCTAGTGGCCACAGGATTTGAGCACACCCTGGGAAAGGCTACGCAGGCACAAGGGAGCCCCTGGTGCGGACTGCTTCAGGGCATTGGCACAGCAGGCCAGGTACCTCTTTCCCACTTTCCTCAGGATATCACTACGCAAGGCATCCCCACTCAGCATCTCTTGCCTCTCTCTGGATGTGTTCGTTCTCTGAAATCTCTTCCTTCTCCCCCTTGTCACTTCACACCTTGGAGTGCCTGACAGAGGGCCTAGAGACCAAAGAGCAAAGGGGGAAGGCCTCTGGCTCTACTGGTTGCCCATGGGCAGAGAAGATCTGCTAGTCTATCTGGAAGGTCTAGAGAGTAGCCATTGATTGGGGAGCCACATCACGGGCGGACCTGGCCAGGTGAAGCTTGCTGACATGCAGCAGCCTCTCCGGAGACTACTAATTCCGCGGAGAACATTCTATGCAAATACCCGGCTGAGTGCCATGGGCAGAAAACATTGACACATACCTGCCAGAGGTCTATCCTGGGTCTGAAGAGTCCACCCTGGTCTCCAGCCACTCATCATCTCAGCACACACTTTGCCTGCACGCGTGGAATCCGCCTCTCTCCACGAATGCCTTCTCCTGCTAGGAAACACACGATGGCACTCAGCCAAAGGAGAGCACAGGCAAAGTCAACGGAAGCCTTCATTTTCAAGAGTTTGCCCTCTGCTGGGCCACAGCCTCCGCTGGCACAGTGCATGTGTGTCACTTCTCCGAAGACAAGGACGCAATCCGGGCGTCCAGGGCCCCAGCAGTCCAGAGTCTGCCCATGGCGGCATATGGATCACCTCTTTGCCACGTACAGGAGGGAGGCCTGGGCCCTACACTGGCTCCGCTAGAGCTCCACGATCTCAGCTATTTTCCTTGACCTATGGCCCGTGCCCTCGTGTGTGTGTCATCCCGAGTTACACTTCTTCTCCGACCACTCTGAATCCGCCACCTGCGGATACATGAGCATGAAAATCAACATCTCTCACTGCCTGCAGTGTCACAGGTCACCAGGTGTCTAGGCTCAGGCTGACCTTGGCTGTCTTCTGCCCAGGCAAGGAGCCTAATCCTTCAAAGGCAACGAGGACATGTGGTCATTGGCCGACATTCATTCTTTCATCCACACAGCGGTCTAGATGAGGCTAAAGAGGCCAGGTAGGCCAGGTGAAGGCTGAGTGCAGGGCCTAAGGCTTCTTTCCCAATCACCATGGAGACAGCCACCGCAAGGCTGGCCAGACCTTCTGACGGGGACGGGTCACAAACACCCAGCCAATAGGAGAGGTCCAGCCTAAGCGGCCACTTCCGCAGTGCCCTCCATTTTACCCATGGACACACGACGGCCCCTTCTCTTTTGGGCCACAAAATCCAGGGCACCCAGGGAATCACCTCACAGTAGGCAGCCCCTGATGTGGACACGTTCCACACACTGGGCCAGCAGGCAGGTTCCACTTTTCCACTTACGCTAGGATATCAGTAGGCAAGGCGCCCTTCCTCAGCATCTATGGCCCCTCTGTGTATGTGTTCATTCGGAGAAATCTCTTCCTTCTACCCCTGAGACACATCACAAGTATGAGGGGCCTGAGAGAGAGCCTAGAGATGAAACGGGGGAGACTTCTGGCTGTAGTGCTTCCCCGTGGGTAGAGAAGAGCAGGTAGTCTCTCTGGAAGGTCTTAGCTTCTGTTGACTGACACGGACAATACAGTAGGGGCGGACCCTGGCCAGGTGGAGCTTGTGGGCAGATGCAACCCCTCCGGCGACGAATAATTCCGCTGCTGCTTTGTATGGTGAAAACCTCCCCCCGCCAAGTGGGATGGGTAGAGAACACTGACCCACACCCGCCAGGGGCCTCTCCTGAGAATAAAGATCCCAACATGGTCTCAATGTCGTCACCCTCTCAGCACACACCTTTCCCGCACACGTAATCCTGCCTTTCTCCGGCAGGGCACTATCCTACCAGGAAAAAAAGCAAGCCGCTCAAAAAGGCCGATGCCAGGGAAATCGAGGAAACACTGCCATTTTCCAAATTTTGGCTGTCTACATGTCCCCGCCTCCGCTGCAAGGCCGCGTATGTGGCCGGGCTCCGAAGGCAAGGCCGAAATCCTGGCAGCCTGGGCCCCAGCAGTCCCATGGTTTATGGACGGGGGGACACGGATGACCTGTTCGCCACATACAGGAGGGATCCTTGGGCCCTTCACTGGCTTGCCATTCAGCTCCACGACGTCCACTACCGGCTCTGGCCTTTGCTTTGGCTGGTGCCCCACGGAACGTGTGCTCCGGAGCCATGTTTCTCCACCCATCACTATCATTCTGCCACCAGGGGATGTGTGAGTGTGGGAGTCACCATTTGTCACTGGCAGCAGTGTCACAAGGCAGTAGACTTCCAGGTACCCGCTGACCTAGGCTGCCTTCTTTCCCAGGCAAGGTCCCCAATCCTTTATCCCAGATGCTGACACCCGGGCACTGGCGGACATTCGTTTGGAACAACACACAGGTCTGAGTGAGGGTCAGCGGGCCAGGTAGGTGAAGTCAAGGCCAGGTGGGCGGGGCTGAGGCTCCTTTGCCATCACCATAGAGACAGTCCCCCCACCGCAAGAGTGGGCGGAGCTTGTGATGGGCCTGCTGACAAGACTTGAGCCAATGGCAGAGATCCGGCCCGCCAGGCAGATGACACAGGGCCCTCCATTGTGACCTATGACACCTAGTGGCCACAGGATTTGAGCACACCCTGGGAAAGGCTACGCAGGCACAAGGGAGCCCCTGGTGCGGACTGCTTCAGGGCATTGGCACAGCAGGCCAGGTACCTCTTTCCCACTTTCCTCAGGATATCACTACGCAAGGCATCCCCACTCAGCATCTCTTGCCTCTCTCTGGATGTGTTCGTTCTCTGAAATCTCTTCCTTCTCCCCCTTGTCACTTCACACCTTGGAGTGCCTGACAGAGGGCCTAGAGACCAAAGAGCAAAGGGGGAAGGCCTCTGGCTCTACTGGTTGCCCATGGGCAGAGAAGATCTGCTAGTCTATCTGGAAGGTCTAGAGAGTAGTGATTGATTGGGGAGCCACATCACGGGCGGACCTGGCCAGGTGAAGCTTGCTGACATGCAGCAGCCTCTCCGGAGACTACTAATTCCGCGGAGAACATTCTATGCAAATACCCGGCTGAGTGCCATGGGCAGAAAACATTGACACATACCTGCCAGAGGTCTATCCTGGGTCTGAAGAGTCCACCCTGGTCTCCAGCCACTCATCATCTCAGCACACACTTTGCCTGCACACGTGGAATCCGCCTCTCTCCACGAATGCCTTCTCCTGCTAGGAAACACACGATGGCACTCAGCCAAAGGAGAGCACAGGCAAAGTCAACGGAAGCCTCCATTTTCAAGAGTTTGCCCTCTGCTGGGCCACAGCCTCCGCTGGCACAGTGCATGTGTGTCACTTCTCCGAAGACAAGGCCGCAATCCGGTCGTCCAGGGCCCCAGCAGTCCAGAGTCTGCGCATGGCGGCATATGGATCACCTCTTTGCCACCTACAGGAGGGAGGCCTGGGCCCTACACTGGCTCCGCTAGAGCTCCACGACCTCAGCTATTTTCCCTGACCTTTGGCCCGTGCCCTCGTGTGTGTGTCATCCCTAGTTACACTTCTTCTCCGACCACTCTGAATCCGCCACCTGCGGATACATGAGCATGAAAATCAACATCTCTCACTGCCTGCAGTGTCACAGGTCACCAGGTGTCTAGGCTCAGGCTGACCTTGGCTGTCTTCTGCCCAGGCAAGGAGCCTAATCCTTCAAAGGCAACGAGGACATGTGGTCATTGGCCGACATTCATTCTTTCATCCACACAGCGGTCTAGATGAGGCTAAAGAGGCCAGGTAGGCCAGGTGAAGGCTGAGTGCGGGGCCTAAGGCTTCTTTCCCAATCACCATGGAGACAGCCACCGCAAGGCTGGCCGGAACTTCTGAGGAGGACGGGTCACAAACACCCAGCCAATAGGAGAGGTCCAGCCTAAGCGGCCACTTCCGCAGTGCCCTCCATTTTACCCATGGACACACGATGGCCCCTTCTCTTTTGGGCCACAAAATCCAGGGCACCCAGGGAATCACCTCACAGTAGGCAGCCCCTGATGTGGACACGTTCCACACACTGGGCCGGCAGGCAGGTTCCACTTTTCCACTTACGCTAGGATATCAGTAGGCAAGGCGCCCTTCCTCAGCATCTATGGCCCCTCTGTGTATGTGTTCATTCGGAGAAATCTCTTCCTTCTGCCCCTGAGACACATCACAAGTATGAGGGGCCTGAGAGAGAGCCTAGACATGAAACGGGGGAGGCTTCTGGCTGTAGTGCTTCCCCGTGGGTAGAGAAGAGCAGGTAGTCTCTCTGGAAGGTCTTAGCTTCTGTTGACTGACATGGACAATACAGTAGGGGCGGACCCTGGCCAGGTGGAGCTTGTGGGCAGATGCAACCCCTCCGGCGACGAATAATTCCGCTGCTGCTTTGTATGGTGAAAACCTCCCCCCGCCAAGTGGGATGGGTAGAGAACACTGACCCACACCCTCCAGGGGCCTCTCCTGGGACTAAAGATCCCAACATGGTCTCAACGTCGTCACCCTCTCAGCACACACCTTTCCTGCACACGTAATCTTGCCTTTCTCCGGCAGGGCCCTATCCTACCAGGAAAAAAAGCAAGCCGCTCAAAAAGCCCGATGCCAGGGAAATCGAGGAAACACTGCCATTTTCCAAATATTGGCTGTCTACATGTCCCCGCCTCCGCTGCAAGGCCGCGTATGTGGCCGGGCTCCGAAGGCAAGGCCGAAATCCTGGCAGCCTGGGCCCCAGCAGTCCAATGGTTTATGGACGGGGGGACACGGATGACCTGTTCGCCACATACAGGAGGGATCCTTGGGCCCTTCACTGGCTCGCCATTCAGCTCCACGACGTCCACTACCGGCCCTGACCTTTGCTTTGGCTGGTGCCCCACGGAACGTGTGCTCCGGAGCGATGTTTCTCCACCCATCACTATCATTCTGCCACCAGGGGATGTGTGAGTGTGGGAGTCACCATTTGTCACTGGCAGCAGTGTCACAAGGCAGTAGACTTCCAGGTACCCGCTGACCTAGGCTGCCTTCTGCCCCAGGCAAGGTCCCCAATCCTTTATCCCAGATGCTGACACCCGGGCACTGGCGGACATTCGTTTGGAGCAACACACAGGTCTGAGTGAGGGTCAGCGGGCCAGGTAGGTGAAGTCAAGGCCAGGTGGGCGGGGCTGAGGCTCCTTTGCCATCACCATAGAGACAGTCCCCCCACCGCAAGAGTGGGCGGAGCTTGTGATGGGCCTGCTGACAAGACTTGAGCCAATGGCAGAGATCCGGCCCGCCAGGCAGATGACACAGGGCCCTCCATTGTGACCTATGACACCTAGTGGCCACAGAATTTGAGCACACCCTGGGAAAGGCTACGCAGGCACAAGGGAGCCCCTGGTGCGGACTGCTTCAGGGCATTGGCACAGGAGGCCAGGTACCTCTTTCCCACTTTCCTCAGGATATCACTACGCAAGGCGTCCCCACTCAGCATCTCTTGCCTCTCTCTGTCTCCCTCTGCTTGTGTTCGTTCTCTCAAATCTCTTCCTTCTCCCCCTTGTCACTTCACACCTTGGAGTGCCTGACAGAGGGCCTAGAGACCAAAGAGCAAAGGGGGAAGGCCTCTGGCTCTACTGGTTGCCCATGGGCAGAGAAGATCTGCTAGTCTATCTGGAAGGTCTAGAGAGTAGCCATTGATTGGGGAGCCACATCACGGGCGGACCTGGCCAGGTGAAGCTTGCTGACATGCAGCAGCCTCTCCGGAGACTACTAATTCCGCGGAGAACATTCTATGCAAATACCCGGCTGAGTGCCATGGGCAGAAAACATTGACACATACCTCCAGAGGTCTATCCTGGGTCTGAAGAGTCCACCCTGGTCTCCAGCCACTCATTATCTCAGCACACACTTTGCCTGCACGCGTGGAATCCGCCTCTCTCCACGAATGCCTTCTCCTGCTAGGAAACACACGATGGCACTCAGCCAAAGGAGAGCACAGGCAAAGTCAACTGAAGCCTCCATTTTCAAGAGTTTGCCCTCTGCTGGGCCACAGCCTCCGCTGGCACAGTGCATGTGTGTCACTTCTCCGAAGACAAGGCCGCAATCCGGGCGTCCAGGGCCCCAGCAGTCCAGAGTCTGCGCATGGCGGCATATGGATCACCTCTTTGCCACGTACAGGAGGGAGGCCTGGGCCCTACACTGGCTCCGCTAGAGCTCCACGACCTCAGCTATTTTCCCTGACCTTTGGCCCGTGCTCTCGTGTGTGTGTCATCCCGAGTTACACTTCTTCTCCGACCACTCTGAATCCGCCACCTGCGGATACATGAGCATGAAAATCAACATCTGTCACTGCCTGCAGTGTCACAGGTCACCAGGTGTCTAGGCTCAGGCTGACCTTGGCTGTCTTCTGCCCAGGCAAGGAGCCTAATCCTTCAAAGGCAACGAGGACATGTGGTCATTGGCCGACATTCATTCTTTCATCCACACAGCGGTCTAGATGAGGCTAAAGAGGCCAGGTAGGCCAGGTGAAGGCTGAGTGCGGGGCCTAAGGCTTCTTTCCCAATCACCATGGAGACAGCCACCGCAAGGCTGGCCGGAACTTCTGACGGGGACGGGTCACAAACACCGAGCCAATAGGAGAGGTCCAGCCTAAGCGGCCACTTCCGCAGTGCCCTCCATTTTACCCATGGACACACGACGGCCCCTTCTCTTTTGGGCCACAAAATCCAGGGCACCCAGGGAATCACCTCACAGTAGGCAGCCCCTGATGTGGACACGTTCCACACACTGGGCCGGCAGGCAGGTTCCACTTTTCCACTTACGCTAGGATATCAGTAGGCAAGGCGCCCTTCCTCAGCATCTATGGCCCCTCTGTGTATGTGTTCATTCGGAGAAATCTCTTCCTTCTACCCCTGAGACACATCACAAGTATGAGGGGCCTGAGAGAGAGCCTAGAGATGAAACGGGGGAGGCTTCTGGCTGTACTCCTCCCCGTGGGTAGAGAAGAGCAGGTAGTCTCTCTGGAAGGTCTTAGCTTCTGTTGACTGACATGGACAATACAGTAGGGGCGGACCCTGGCCAGGTGGAGCTTGTGGGCAGATGCAACCCCTCCGGCGACGAATAATTCCGCTGCTGCTTTATATGGTGAAAACCTCCCCCCGCCAAGTGGGATGGGTAGAGAACACTGACCCACACCCTCCAGGGGCCTCTCCTGGGACTAAAGATCCCAACATGGTCTCAACGTCGTCACCCTCTCAGCACACACCTTTCCTGCACACGTAATCCTGCCTTTCTCCGGCAGGGCCCTATCCTACCAGGAAAAAAAGCAAGCCGCTCAAAAAGGCCGATGCCAGGGAAATCGAGGAAACACTGCCATTTTCCAAATTTTGGCTGTCTACATGTCCCCGCCTCCGCTGCAAGGCCGCGTATGTGGCCGGGCTCCGAAGGCAAGGCCGAAATCCTGGCAGCCTGGGCCCCAGCAGTCCCATGGTTTATGGACGGGGGGACACGGATGACCTGTTCGCCACATACAGGAGGGATCCTTGGGCCCTTCACTGGCTCGCCATTCAGCTCCACGACGTCCACTTCCGGCCCTGGCCTTTGCTTTGGCTGGTGCCCCACGGAACGTGTGCTCCGGAGCGATGTTTCTCCACCCATCACTATCATTCTGCCACCAGGGGATGTGTGAGTGTGGGAGTCACCATTTGTCACTGGCAGCAGTGTCACAAGGCAGTAGACTTCCAGGTACCCGCTGACCTAGGCTGCCTTCTGCCCCAGGCAAGGTCCCGAATCCTTTATCCCAGATGCTGACACCCGGGCACTGGCGGACATTCATTTGGAGCAACACAGAGGTCTGAGTGAGGGTCAGCGGGCCAGGTAGGTGAAGTCAAGGCCAGGTGGGCGGGGCTGAGGCTCCTTTGCCATCACCATAGAGACAGTCCCCCCACCGCAAGAGTGGGCGGAGCTTGTGATGGGCCTGCTGACAAGACTTGAGCCAATGGCAGAGATCCGGCCCGCCAGGCAGATGACACAGGGCCCTCCATTGTGACCTATGACACCTAGTGGCCACAGGATTTGAGCACACCCTGGGAAAGGCTACGCAGGCACAAGGGAGCCCCTGGTGCGGACTGCTTCAGGGCATTGGCACAGCAGGCCAGGTACCTCTTTCCCACTTGCCTCAGGATATCACTACGCAAGGCGTCCCCACTCAGCATCTCTTGCCTCTCTCTGTCTCTCTCTGGATGTGTTCGTTCTCTGAAATCTCTTCCTTCTCCCCCTTGTCACTTCACACCTTGGAGTGCCTGACAGAGGGCCTAGAGACGAAAGAGCAAAGGGGGAAGGCCTCTGGCTCTACTGGTTGCCCATGGGCAGAGAAGATCTGCTAGTCTATCTGGAAGGTCTAGAGAGTAGCCATTGATTGGGGAGCTACATCACGGGCGGACCTGGCCAGGTGAAGCTTGCTGACATGCAGCAGCCTCTCCGGAGACTACTAATTCCGCGGAGAACATTCTATGCAAATACCCGGCTGAGTGCCATGGGCAGAAAACATTGACACATACCTGCCAGGGGTCTATCCTGGGTCTCAAGAGTCCACCCTGGTCTCCAGCCACTCATCATCTCAGCACACACTTTGCCTGCACACGTGGAATCCGCCTCTCTCCACGAATGCCTTCTCCTGCTAGGAAACACACGATGGCACTCAGCCAAAGGAGAGCACAGGCAAAGTCAACTGAAGCCCGCATTTTCAAGATTTTGCCCTCTGCTGGGCCACAGCCTCCGCTGGCACAGTGCATGTGTGTCACTTCTCCGAAGACAAGGCCGCAATCCGGGCGTCCAGGGCCCCAGCAGTCCAGAGTCTGCGCATGGCGGCATATGGATCACCTCTTTGCCACGTACAGGAGGGAGGCCTGGGCCCTACACTGGCTCCGCTAGAGCTCCACGATCTCAGCTATTTTCCCTGACCTTTGGCCCGTGCCCTCGTGTCTGTGTCATCCCTAGTTACACTTCTTCTCCGACCACTCTGAATCCGCCACCTGCGGATACATGAGCATGAAAATCAACATCTGTCACTGCCTGCAGTGTCACAGGTCACTAGGTGTCTAGGCTCAGGCTGACCTTGGCTGTCTTCTGCCCAGGCAAGGAGCCTAATCCTTCAAAGGCAACGAGGACATGTGGTCATTGGCCGACATTCATTCTTTCATCCACACAGCGGTCTAGATGAGGCTAAAGAGGCCAGGTAGGCCAGGTGACGGCTGAGTGCGGGGCCTAAGGCTTCTTTCCCAATCACCGTGGAGACAGCCACCGCAAGGCTGGCCGGAACTTCTGACGGGGACGGGTCACAAACACCGAGCCAATAGGAGAGGTCCAGCCTAAGCGGCCACTTCCGCAGTGCCCTCCATTTTACCCATGGACACACGACGGCCCCTTCTCTTTTGGGCCACAAAATCCAGGGCACCCAGGGAATCACCTCACAGTAGGCAGCCCCTGATGTGGACACGTTCGACACACGGGGCCAGCAGGCAGGTACCACTTTTCCACTTACGCTAGGATATCGGTAGGCAAGGCGCCCTTCCTCAGCATCTATGTCCCCTCTGTGTATGTGTTCATTCGGAGAAATCTCTTCCTTCTACCCCTGAGACACATCACAAGTATGAGGGGCCTGAGAGAGAGCCTAGAGATGGAACGGGGGAGGCTTCTGGCTGTAGTGCTTCCCCGTGGGTAGAGAAGAGCAGGTAGTCTCTCTGGAAGGTCTTAGCTTCTGTTGACTGACATGGACAATACAGTAGAGGCGGACCCTGGCCAGGTGGAGCTTGTGGGCAGATGCAACCCCTCCGGCGACGAATAATTCTGCTGCTGCTTTGTATGGTGAAAACCTCCCCCCGCCAAGTGGGATGGGTAGAGAACACTGACCCACACCCGCCAGGGGCCTCTCCTGGGACTAAAGATCCCAACATGGTCTCAACGTCGTCACCCTCTCAGCACACACCTTTCCTGCACACGTAATCCTGCCTTTCTCCGTCAGGGCCCTCTCCTACCAGGAGAAAAAGCAAGCCGCTCTAAAAGGCCGATGCCAGGGAACTCGAGGAAACACTGCCATTTTCCAAATTTTGGCTGTCTACATGTCCCCGCCTCCGCTGCAAGGCCGCGTATGTGGCCGGGCTCCGAAGGCAAGGCCGAAATCCTGGCAGCCTGGGCCCCAGCAGTCCCATGGTTTATGGACGTGGGGACACGGATGACCTGTTCGCCACATACAGGAGGGACCCTTGGGCCCTTCACTGGCTCGCCATTCAGCTCCACGACGTCCACTACCGGCCCTGGCCTTTGCTTTGGCTGGTGCCCCACGGAACGTGTGCTCCGGAGCCATGTTTCTCCGCCCATCACTATCATTCTGCCACCAGGCGATATGTGAGTGTGGGAGTCACCATTTGTCACTGGCAGCAGTGTCACGAGGCAGTAGACTTCCAGGTACCCGCTGACCTAGGCTGCCTTCTGCCCCAGGCAAGGTCCCGAATCCTTTATCCCAGATGCTGACACCCGGGCACTGGCGGACATTCATTTGGAGCAACACAGAGGTCTGAGTGAGGGTCAGCGGGCCAGGTAGGTGAAGTCAAGGCCAGGTGGGCGGGGCTAAGATTCCTTTGCCATCACCATAGAGACAGTCCCCCCCCGCAAGAGTGGCCGGAGCTTGTGATGGGCCTGCTGACAAGACTTGAGCCAATGGCAGAGATCCGGCCCGCCAGGCAGATGACACAGGGCCCTCCAGTGTGACCTATGACACCTAGTGGCCACAGGATTTGAGCACACCCTGGGAAAGGCTACGCAGGCACAAGGGAGCCCCTGGTGCGGACTGCTTCAGGGCATTGGCACAGCAGGCCAGGTACCTCTTTCCCACTTTCCTCAGGATATCACTACGCAAGGCATCCCCACTCAGCATCTCTTGCCTCTCTCTGTCTCTCTCTGGATGTGTTCGTTCTCTGAAATCTCTTCCTTCTCCCCCTTGTCACTTCACACCTTGGAGTGCCTGACAGAGGGCCTAGAGACGAAAGAGCAAAGGGGGAAGGCCTCTGGCTCTACTGGTTGCCCATGGGCAGAGAAGATCTGCTAGTCTATCTGGAAGGTCTAGAGAGTAGCCATTGATTGGGGAGCTACATCACGGGCGGACCTGGCCAGGTGAAGCTTGCTGACATGCAGCAGCCTCTCCGGAGACTACTAATTCCGCGGAGAACATTCTATGCAAATACCCGGCTGAGTGCCATGGGCAGAAAACATTGACACATACCTGCCAGGGGTCTATCCTGGGTCTCAAGAGTCCACCCTGGTCTCCAGCCACTCATCATCTCAGCACACACTTTGCCTGCACACATGGAATCCGCCTCTCTCCACGAATGCCTTCTCCTGCTAGGAAACACACGATGGCACTCAGCCAAAGGAGAGCACAGGCAAAGTCAACTGAAGCCCGCATTTTCAAGATTTTGCCCTCTGCTGGGCCACAGCCTCCGCTGGCACAGTGCATGTGTGTCACTTCTCCGAAGACAAGGCCGCAATCCGGGCGTCCAGGGCCCCAGCAGTCCAGAGTCTGCGCATGGCGGCATATGGATCACCTCTTTGCCACGTACAGGAGGGAGGCCTGGGCCCTACACTGGCTCCGCTAGAGCTCCACGATCTCAGCTATTTTCCCTGACCTTTGGCCCGTGCCCTCGTGTCTGTGTCATCCCTAGTTACACTTCTTCTCCGACCACTCTGAATCCGCCACCTGCGGATACATGAGCATGAAAATCAACATCTGTCACTGCCTGCAGTGTCACAGGTCACTAGGTGTCTAGGCTCAGGCTGACCTTGGCTGTCTTCTGCCCAGGCAAGGAGCCTAATCCTTCAAAGGCAACGAGGACATGTGGTCATTGGCCGACATTCATTCTTTCATCCACACAGCGGTCTAGATGAGGCTAAAGAGGCCAGGTAGGCCAGGTGACGGCTGAGTGCGGGGCCTAAGGCTTCTTTCCCAATCACCGTGGAGACAGCCACCGCAAGGCTGGCCGGAACTTCTGACGGGGACGGGTCACAAACACCGAGCCAATAGGAGAGGTCCAGCCTAAGCGGCCACTTCCGCAGTGCCCTCCATTTTACCCATGGACACACGACGGCCCCTTCTCTTTTGGGCCACAAAATCCAGGGCACCCAGGGAATCACCTCACAGTAGGCAGCCCCTGATGTGGACACGTTCGACACACGGGGCCAGCAGGCAGGTACCACTTTTCCACTTACGCTAGGATATCGGTAGGCAAGGCGCCCTTCCTCAGCATCTATGTCCCCTCTGTGTATGTGTTCATTCGGAGAAATCTCTTCCTTCTACCCCTGAGACACATCACAAGTATGAGGGGCCTGAGAGAGAGCCTAGAGATGGAACGGGGGAGGCTTCTGGCTGTAGTGCTTCCCCGTGGGTAGAGAAGAGCAGGTAGTCTCTCTGGAAGGTCTTAGCTTCTGTTGACTGACATGGACAATACAGTAGAGGCGGACCCTGGCCAGGTGGAGCTTGTGGGCAGATGCAACCCCTCCGGCGACGAATAATTCTGCTGCTGCTTTGTATGGTGAAAACCTCCCCCCGCCAAGTGGGATGGGTAGAGAACACTGACCCACACCCGCCAGGGGCCTCTCCTGGGACTAAAGATCCCAACATGGTCTCAACGTCGTCACCCTCTCAGCACACACCTTTCCTGCACACGTAATCCTGCCTTTCTCCGTCAGGGCCCTCTCCTACCAGGAGAAAAAGCAAGCCGCTCTAAAAGGCCGATGCCAGGGAACTCGAGGAAACACTGCCATTTTCCAAATTTTGGCTGTCTACATGTCCCCGCCTCCGCTGCAAGGCCGCGTATGTGGCCGGGCTCCGAAGGCAAGGCCGAAATCCTGGCAGCCTGGGCCCCAGCAGTCCCATGGTTTATGGACGTGGGGACACGGATGACCTGTTCGCCACATACAGGAGGGACCCTTGGGCCCTTCACTGGCTCGCCATTCAGCTCCACGACGTCCACTACCGGCCCTGGCCTTTGCTTTGGCTGGTGCCCCACGGAACGTGTGCTCCGGAGCCATGTTTCTCCGCCCATCACTATCATTCTGCCACCAGGCGATATGTGAGTGTGGGAGTCACCATTTGTCACTGGCAGCAGTGTCACGAGGCAGTAGACTTCCAGGTACCCGCTGACCTAGGCTGCCTTCTGCCCCAGGCAAGGTCCCGAATCCTTTATCCCATATGCTGACACCCGGGCACTGGCGGACATTCATTTGGAGCAACACAGAGGTCTGAGTGAGGGTCAGCGGGCCAGGTAGGTGAAGTCAAGGCCAGGTGGGCGGGGCTAAGATTCCTTTGCCATCACCATAGAGACAGTCCCCCCCCGCAAGAGTGGCCGGAGCTTGTGATGGGCCTGCTGACAAGACTTGAGCCAATGGCAGAGATCCGGCCCGCCAGGCAGATGACACAGGGCCCTCCAGTGTGACCTATGACACCTAGTGGCCACAGGATTTGAGCACACCCTGGGAAAGGCTACGCAGGCACAAGGGAGCCCCTGGTGCGGACTGCTTCAGGGCATTGGCACAGCAGGCCAGGTACCTCTTTCCCACTTTCCTCAGGATATCACTACGCAAGGCATCCCCACTCAGCATCTCTTGCCTCTCTCTGTCTCTCTCTGGATGTGTTCGTTCTCTGAAATCTCTTCCTTCTCCCCCTTGTCACTTCACACCTTGGAGTGCCTGACAGAGGGCCTAGAGACGAAAGAGCAAAGGGGGAAGGCCTCTGGCTCTACTGGTTGCCCATGGGCAGAGAAGATCTGCTAGTCTATCTGGAAGGTCTAGAGAGTAGCCATTGATTGGGGAGCTACATCACGGGCGGACCTGGCCAGGTGAAGCTTGCTGACATGCAGCAGCCTCTCCGGAGACTACTAATTCCGCGGAGAACATTCTATGCAAATACCCGGCTGAGTGCCATGGGCAGAAAACATTGACACATACCTGCCAGGGGTCTATCCTGGGTCTCAAGAGTCCACCCTGGTCTCCAGCCACTCATCATCTCAGCACACACTTTGCCTGCACACATGGAATCCGCCTCTCTCCACGAATGCCTTCTCCTGCTAGGAAACACACGATGGCACTCAGCCAAAGGAGAGCACAGGCAAAGTCAACTGAAGCCCGCATTTTCAAGATTTTGCCCTCTGCTGGGCCACAGCCTCCGCTGGCACAGTGCATGTGTGTCACTTCTCCGAAGACAAGGCCGCAATCCGGGCGTCCAGGGCCCCAGCAGTCCAGAGTCTGCGCATGGCGGCATATGGATCACCTCTTTGCCACGTACAGGAGGGAGGCCTGGGCCCTACACTGGCTCCGCTAGAGCTCCACGATCTCAGCTATTTTCCCTGACCTTTGGCCCGTGCCCTCGTGTCTGTGTCATCCCTAGTTACACTTCTTCTCCGACCACTCTGAATCCGCCACCTGCGGATACATGAGCATGAAAATCAACATCTGTCACTGCCTGCAGTGTCACAGGTCACTAGGTGTCTAGGCTCAGGCTGACCTTGGCTGTCTTCTGCCCAGGCAAGGAGCCTAATCCTTCAAAGGCAACGAGGACATGTGGTCATTGGCCGACATTCATTCTTTCATCCACACAGCGGTCTAGATGAGGCTAAAGAGGCCAGGTAGGCCAGGTGACGGCTGAGTGCGGGGCCTAAGGCTTCTTTCCCAATCACCGTGGAGACAGCCACCGCAAGGCTGGCCGGAACTTCTGACGGGGACGGGTCACAAACACCGAGCCAATAGGAGAGGTCCAGCCTAAGCGGCCACTTCCGCAGTGCCCTCCATTTTACCCATGGACACACGACGGCCCCTTCTCTTTTGGGCCACAAAATCCAGGGCACCCAGGGAATCACCTCACAGTAGGCAGCCCCTGATGTGGACACGTTCGACACACGGGGCCAGCAGGCAGGTACCACTTTTCCACTTACGCTAGGATATCGGTAGGCAAGGCGCCCTTCCTCAGCATCTATGTCCCCTCTGTGTATGTGTTCATTCGGAGAAATCTCTTCCTTCTACCCCTGAGACACATCACAAGTATGAGGGGCCTGAGAGAGAGCCTAGAGATGGAACGGGGGAGGCTTCTGGCTGTAGTGCTTCCCCGTGGGTAGAGAAGAGCAGGTAGTCTCTCTGGAAGGTCTTAGCTTCTGTTGACTGACATGGACAATACAGTAGAGGCGGACCCTGGCCAGGTGGAGCTTGTGGGCAGATGCAACCCCTCCGGCGACGAATAATTCTGCTGCTGCTTTGTATGGTGAAAACCTCCCCCCGCCAAGTGGGATGGGTAGAGAACACTGACCCACACCCGCCAGGGGCCTCTCCTGGGACTAAAGATCCCAACATGGTCTCAACGTCGTCACCCTCTCAGCACACACCTTTCCTGCACACGTAATCCTGCCTTTCTCCGTCAGGGCCCTCTCCTACCAGGAGAAAAAGCAAGCCGCTCTAAAAGGCCGATGCCAGGGAACTCGAGGAAACACTGCCATTTTCCAAATTTTGGCTGTCTACATGTCCCCGCCTCCGCTGCAAGGCCGCGTATGTGGCCGGGCTCCGAAGGCAAGGCCGAAATCCTGGCAGCCTGGGCCCCAGCAGTCCCATGGTTTATGGACGTGGGGACACGGATGACCTGTTCGCCACATACAGGAGGGACCCTTGGGCCCTTCACTGGCTCGCCATTCAGCTCCACGACGTCCACTACCGGCCCTGGCCTTTGCTTTGGCTGGTGCCCCACGGAACGTGTGCTCCGGAGCCATGTTTCTCCGCCCATCACTATCATTCTGCCACCAGGCGATATGTGAGTGTGGGAGTCACCATTTGTCACTGGCAGCAGTGTCACGAGGCAGTAGACTTCCAGGTACCCGCTGACCTAGGCTGCCTTCTGCCCCAGGCAAGGTCCCGAATCCTTTATCCCATATGCTGACACCCGGGCACTGGCGGACATTCATTTGGAGCAACACAGAGGTCTGAGTGAGGGTCAGCGGGCCAGGTAGGTGAAGTCAAGGCCAGGTGGGCGGGGCTAAGATTCCTTTGCCATCACCATAGAGACAGTCCCCCCCCGCAAGAGTGGCCGGAGCTTGTGATGGGCCTGCTGACAAGACTTGAGCCAATGGCAGAGATCCGGCCCGCCAGGCAGATGACACAGGGCCCTCCAGTGTGACCTATGACACCTAGTGGCCACAGGATTTGAGCACACCCTGGGAAAGGCTACGCAGGCACAAGGGAGCCCCTGGTGCGGACTGCTTCAGGGCATTGGCACAGCAGGCCAGGTACCTCTTTCCCACTTTCCTCAGGATATCACTACGCAAGGCATCCCCACTCAGCATCTCTTGCCTCTCTCTGTCTCTCTCTGGATGTGTTCGTTCTCTGAAATCTCTTCCTTCTCCCCCTTGTCACTTCACACCTTGGAGTGCCTGACAGAGGGCCTAGAGACGAAAGAGCAAAGGGGGAAGGCCTCTGGCTCTACTGGTTGCCCATGGGCAGAGAAGATCTGCTAGTCTATCTGGAAGGTCTAGAGAGTAGCCATTGATTGGGGAGCTACATCACGGGCGGACCTGGCCAGGTGAAGCTTGCTGACATGCAGCAGCCTCTCCGGAGACTACTAATTCCGCGGAGAACATTCTATGCAAATACCCGGCTGAGTGCCATGGGCAGAAAACATTGACACATACCTGCCAGGGGTCTATCCTGGGTCTCAAGAGTCCACCCTGGTCTCCAGCCACTCATCATCTCAGCACACACTTTGCCTGCACACATGGAATCCGCCTCTCTCCACGAATGCCTTCTCCTGCTAGGAAACACACGATGGCACTCAGCCAAAGGAGAGCACAGGCAAAGTCAACTGAAGCCCGCATTTTCAAGATTTTGCCCTCTGCTGGGCCACAGCCTCCGCTGGCACAGTGCATGTGTGTCACTTCTCCGAAGACAAGGCCGCAATCCGGGCGTCCAGGGCCCCAGCAGTCCAGAGTCTGCGCATGGCGGCATATGGATCACCTCTTTGCCACGTACAGGAGGGAGGCCTGGGCCCTACACTGGCTCCGCTAGAGCTCCACGATCTCAGCTATTTTCCCTGACCTTTGGCCCGTGCCCTCGTGTCTGTGTCATCCCTAGTTACACTTCTTCTCCGACCACTCTGAATCCGCCACCTGCGGATACATGAGCATGAAAATCAACATCTGTCACTGCCTGCAGTGTCACAGGTCACTAGGTGTCTAGGCTCAGGCTGACCTTGGCTGTCTTCTGCCCAGGCAAGGAGCCTAATCCTTCAAAGGCAACGAGGACATGTGGTCATTGGCCGACATTCATTCTTTCATCCACACAGCGGTCTAGATGAGGCTAAAGAGGCCAGGTAGGCCAGGTGACGGCTGAGTGCGGGGCCTAAGGCTTCTTTCCCAATCACCGTGGAGACAGCCACCGCAAGGCTGGCCGGAACTTCTGACGGGGACGGGTCACAAACACCGAGCCAATAGGAGAGGTCCAGCCTAAGCGGCCACTTCCGCAGTGCCCTCCATTTTACCCATGGACACACGACGGCCCCTTCTCTTTTGGGCCACAAAATCCAGGGCACCCAGGGAATCACCTCACAGTAGGCAGCCCCTGATGTGGACACGTTCGACACACGGGGCCAGCAGGCAGGTACCACTTTTCCACTTACGCTAGGATATCGGTAGGCAAGGCGCCCTTCCTCAGCATCTACGGCCCCTCTGTGTATGTGTTCATTCGGAGAAATCTCTTCCTTCTACCCCTGAGACACATCACAAGTATGAGGGGCCTGAGAGAGAGCCTAGAGATGGAACGGGGGAGGCTTCTGGCTGTACTGCTTCCCCGTGGGTAGAGAAGAGCAGGTAGTCTCTCTGGAAGGTCTTAGCTTCTGTTGACTGACATGGACAATACAGTAGGGGCGGACCCTGGCCAGGTGGAGCTTGTGGGCAGATGCAACCCCTCCGGCGACGAATAATTCCGCTGCTGCTTTGTATGGTGAAAACCTCCCCCCGCCAAGTGGGATGGGTAGAGAACACTGACCCACACCCGCCAGGGGCCTCTCCTGGGACTAAAGATCCCAACATGGTCTCAACGTCGTCACCCTCTCAGCACACACCTTTCCTGCACACGTAATCCTGCCTTTCTCCGTCAGGGCCCTCTCCTACCAGGAGAAAAAGCAAGCCGCTCTAAAAGGCCGATGCCCGGGAACTCGAGGAAACACTGCCATTTTCCAAATTTTGGCTGTCTACATGTCCCCGCCTCCGCTGCAAGGCCGCGTATGTGGCCGGGCTCCGAAGGCAAGGCCGAAATCCTGGCAGCCTGGGCCCCAGCAGTCCCATGGTTTATGGACGTGGGGACACGGATGACCTGTTCGCCACATACAGGAGGGACGCTTGGGCCCTTCACTGGCTCGCCATTCAGCTCCACGACGTCCACTACCGGCCCTGGCCTTTGCTTTGGCTGGTGCCCCACGGAACGTGTGCTCCGGAGCCATGTTTCTCCGCCCATCACTATCATTCTGCCACCAGGCGATATGTGAGTGTGGGAGTCACCATTTGTCACTGGCAGCAGTGTCACGAGGCAGTAGACTTCCAGGTACCCGCTGACCTAGGCTGCCTTCTGCCCCAGGCAAGGTCCCGAATCCTTTATCCCAGATGCTGACACCCGGGCACTGGCGGACATTCATTTGGAGCAACACAGAGGTCTGAGTGAGGGTCAGCGGGCCAGGTAGGTGAAGTCAAGGCCAGGTGGGCGGGGCTAAGACTCCTTTGCCATCACCATAGAGACAGTCCCCCCCCGCAAGAGTGGCCGGAGCTTGTGATGGGCCTGCTGACAAGACTTGAGCCAATGGCAGAGATCCGGCCCGCCAGGCAGATGACACAGGGCCCTCCAGTGTGACCTATGACACCTAGTGGCCACAGGATTTGAGCACACCCTGGGAAAGGCTACGCAGGCACAAGGGAGCCCCTGGTGCGGACTGCTTCAGGGCATTGGCACAGCAGGCCAGGTACCTCTTTCCCACTTTCCTCAGGATATCACTACGCAAGGCATCCCCACTCAGCATCTCTTGCCTCTCTCTGTCTCTCTCTGGATGTGTTCGTTCTCTGAAATCTCTTCCTTCTCCCCCTTGTCACTTCACACCTTGGAGTGCCTGACAGAGGGCCTAGAGACGAAAGAGCAAAGGGGGAAGGCCTCTGGCTCTACTGGTTGCCCATGGGCAGAGAAGATCTGCTAGTCTATCTGGAAGGTCTAGAGAGTAGCCATTGATTGGGGAGCTACATCACGGGCGGACCTGGCCAGGTGAAGCTTGCTGACATGCAGCAGCCTCTCCGGAGACTACTAATTCCAAGGAGAACATTCTATGCAAATACCCGGCTGAGTGCCATGGGCAGAAAACATTGACACATACCTGCCAGGGGTCTATCCTGGGTCTCAAGAGTCCACCCTGGTCTCCAGCCACTCATCATCTCAGCACACACTTTGCCTGCACACATGGAATCCGCCTCTCTCCACGAATGCCTTCTCCTGCTAGGAAACACACGATGGCACTCAGCCAAAGGAGAGCACAGGCAAAGTCAACTGAAGCCCGCATTTTCAAGATTTTGCCCTCTGCTGGGCCACAGCCTCCGCTGGCACAGTGCATGTGTGTCACTTCTCCGAAGACAAGGCCGCAATCCGGGCGTCCAGGGCCCCAGCAGTCCAGAGTCTGCGCATGGCGGCATATGGATCACCTCTTTGCCACGTACAGGAGGGAGGCCTGGGCCCTACACTGGCTCCGCTAGAGCTCCACGATCTCAGCTATTTTCCCTGACCTTTGGCCCGTGCCCTCGTGTCTGTGTCATCCCTAGTTACACTTCTTCTCCGACCACTCTGAATCCGCCACCTGCGGATACATGAGCATGAAAATCAACATCTGTCACTGCCTGCAGTGTCACAGGTCACTAGGTGTCTAGGCTCAGGCTGACCTTGGCTGTCTTCTGCCCAGGCAAGGAGCCTAATCCTTCAAAGGCGACGAGGACATGTGGTCATTGGCCGACATTCATTCTTTCATCCACACAGCGGTCTAGATGAGGCTAAGAGGCCAGGTAGGCCAGGTGAAGGCTGAGTGCGAGGCCTAAGGCTTCTTTCCCAATCACCATGGAGACAGCCACCTCAAGGCTGGCCGGAACTTCTGACGGGGACGGGTCACAAACACCGAGCCAATGGGAGAGGTCCAGCCTAAGCGGCCACTTCCGCAGTGCCCTCCATTTTACCCATGGACACACGACGGCCCCTTCTCTTTTGGGCCACAAAATCCAGGGCACCCAGGGAATCACCTCACAGTAGGCAGCCCCTGATGTGGACACGTTCGACACACTGGGCCAGCAGGCAGGTTCCACTTTTCCACTTACGCTAGGATATCAGTAGGCAAGGCGCCCTTCCTCAGCATCTACGGCCCCTCTGTGTATGTGTTCATTCGGAGAAATCTCTTCCTTCTACCCCTGAGACACATCACAAGTATGAGGGGCCTGAGAGAGAGCCTAGAGATGAAACGGGGGAGGCTTCTGGCTGTACTGCTTCCCCGTGGGTAGAGAAGAGCAGGTAGTCTCTCTGGAAGGTCTTAGCTTATGTTGACTGACACGGACAATACAGTAGGGGCGGACCCTGGCCAGGTGGAGCTTGTGGGCAGATGCAACCCCTCCGGCGACGAATAATTCTGCTGCTGCTTTGTATGGTGGAAACCTCCCCCCGCCAAGTGGGATGGGTAGAGAACACTGACCCACACCCGCCAGGGGCCTCTCCTGGGACTAAAGATCCCAACATGGTCTCAACGTCGTCACCCTCTCAGCACACACCTTTCCTGCACACGTAATCCTGCCTTTCTCCGTCAGGGCACTATCCTACCGGGAAAAAAAGCAAGCGACTCAAAAAGGCCGATGCCAGGGAAATCGAGGAAACACTGCCATTTTCCAAATTTTGGCTGTCTACATGTCCCCGCCTCCGCTGCAAGGCCGCGTATGTGGCCGGGCTCCGAAGGCAAGGCCGAAATCCTGGCAGCCTGGGCCCCAGCAGTCCCATGCTTTATGGACGGGGGGACACGGATGACCTGTTCGCCACATACAGGAGGGATCCTTGGGCCCTTCACTGGCTTGCCATTCAGCTCCACGACGTCCACTACCGGCCCTGGCCTTTGCTATGGCTGGTGCCCCACGGAACGTGTGCTCCGGAGCGATGTTTCTCCACCCATCACTATCATTCTGCCACCAGGGGATGTGTGAGTGTGGGAGTCACCATTTGTCACTGGCAGCAGTGTCACAAGGCAGTAGACATCCAGGTACCCGCTGACCTAGGCTGCCATCTGTCCCAGGCAAGGTCCCCAATCCTTTATCCCAGATGCTGACACCCGGGCACTGGCGGACATTCATTTGGAGCAACACACAGGTCTGAGTGAGAGTCAGCGGGCCAGGTAGGTGAAGTCAAGGCCAGGTGGGCGGGGCTGAGGCTCCTTTGCCATCACCATAGAGACAGTCCCCCCACCGCAAGAGTGGCCGGAGCTTGTGATGGGCCTGCTGACAAGACTTGAGCCAATGGCAGAGATCCGGCCCGCCAGGCAGATGACACAGGGCCCTCCATTGTGACCTATGACACCTAGTGGCCACAGGACTTGAGCACACCCTGGGAAAGGCTACGCAGGCACAAGGGAGCCCCTGGTGCGGACTGCTTCAGGGCATTGGCACAGCAGGCCAGGTACCTCTTTCCCACTTTCCTCAGGATATCACTACGCAAGGCATCCCCACTCAGCATCTCTTGCCTCTCTCTGGATGTGTTCGTTCTCTGAAATCTCTTCCTTCTCCCCCTTGTCACTTCACACCTAGGAGTGCCTGACAGAGGGCCTAGAGACGAAAGAGCAAAGGGGGAAGGCCTCTGGCTCTACTGGTTGCCCATGGGCAGAGAAGATCTGCTAGTCTATCTGGAAGGTCTAGAGAGTAGCCATTGATTGGGGAGCCACATCACGGGCGGACCTGGCCAGGTGAAGCTTGCTGACATGCAGCAGCCTCTCCGGAGACTACTAATTCCGCGGAGAACATTCTATGCAAATACCCGGCTGAGTGCCATGGGCAGAAAACATTGACACATACCTGCCAGAGGTCTATCCTGGGTCTGAAGAGTCCACCCTGGTCTCCAGCCACTCATCATCTCAGCACACACTTTGCCTGCACACGTGGAATCCGCCTCTCTGCACGAATGCCTTCTCCTGCTAGGAAACACACGATGGCACTCAGCCAAAGGAGAGCACAGGCAAAGTCAACTGAAGCCTCCATTTTCAAGAGTTTGCCCTCTGCTGGGCCACAGCCTCCGCTGGCACAGTGCATGTGTGTCACTTCTCCGAAGACAAGGCTGCAATCCGGGCGTCCAGGGCCCCAGCAGTCCAGAGTCTGCGCATGGCGGCATATGGATCACCTCTTTGCCACGTACAGGAGGGAGGCCTGGGCCCTACACTGGCTCCGCTAGAGCTCCACGACCTCAGCTATGTTCCCTGACCTTTGGCCCGTGCCCTCGTGTGTGTGTCATCCCGAGTTACACTTCTTCTCCGACCACTCTGAATCCGCCACCTGCGGATACATGAGCATGAAAATCAACATCTCTCACTGCCTGCAGTGTCACAGGTCACCAGGTGTCTAGGCTCAGGCTGACCTTGGCTGTCTTCTGCCCAGGCAAGGAGCCTAATCCTTCAAAGGCAACGAGGACATGTGGTCATTGGCCGACATTCATTCTTTCATCCACACAGCGGTCTAGATGAGGCTAAAGAGGCCAGGTAGGCCAGGTGAAGGCTGAGTGCGGGGCCTAAGGCTTCTTTCCCAATCACCATGGAGACAGCCACCGCAAGGCTGGCCGGAACTTCTGACGGGGACGGGTCACAAACACCCAGCCAATAGGAGAGGTCCAGCCTAAGCGGCCACTTCCGCAGTGCCCTCCATTTTACCCATGGACACACGACGGCCCCTTCTCTTTTGGGCCACAAAATCCAGGGCACCCAGGGAATCACCTCACAGTAGGCAGCCCCTGATGTGGACACGTTCCACACACTGGGCCGGCAGGCAGGTTCCACTTTTCCACTTACGCTAGGATATCAGTAGGCAAGGCGCCCTTCCTCAGCATCTATGGCCCCTCTGTGTATGTGTTCATTTGGAGAAATCTCTTCCTTCTGCCCCTGAGACACATCACAAGTATGAGGGGCCTGAGAGAGAGCCTAGAGATGAAACGGGGGAGGCTTCTGGCTGTAGTGCTTCCCCGTGGGTAGAGAAGAGCAGGTAGTCTCTCTGGAAGGTCTTAGCTTCTGTTGACTGACATGGACAATACAGTAGGGGCGGACCCTGGCCAGGTGGAGCTTGTGGGCAGATGCAACCCCTCCGGCGACGAATAATTCCGCTGCTGCTTTGTATGGTGGAAACCTCCCCCCGCCAAGTGGGATGGGTAGAGAACACTGACCCACACCCTCCAGGGGCCTCTCCTGGGACTAAAGATCCCAACATGGTCTCAACGTCGTCACCCTCTCAGCACACACCTTTCCTGCACACGTAATCCTGCCTTTCTCCGGCAGGGCCCTATCCTACCAGGAAAAAAAGCAAGCCGCTCAAAAAGGCCGATGTCAGGGAAATCGAGGAAACACTGCCATTTTCCAAATTTTGGCTGTCTACATGTCCCCGCCTCCGCTGCAAGGCCGCGTATGTGGCCGGGCTCCGAAGGCAAGGCCGAAATCCTGGCAGCCTGGGCCCCAGCAATCCCATGCTTTATGGACGGGGGGACACGGATGACCTGTTCGCCACATACAGGAGGGATCCTTGGGCCCTTCACTGGCTCGCCATTCAGCTCCACGACGTCCACTACCGGCCCTGGCCTTTGCTTGGGCTGGTGCCCCACGGAACATGTGCTCCGGAGCGATGTTTCTCCACCCATCACTATCATTCTGCCACCAGGGGATGTGTGAGTGTGGGAGTCACCATGTGTCACTAGCAGCAGTGTCACAAGGCAGTAGACTTCCAGGTACCCGCTGACCTAGGCTGCCTTCTGCCCCAGGCAAGGTCCCCAATCCTTTATCCCAGATGCTGACACCCGGGCACTGGCGGACATTCATTTGGAGCAACACACAGGTCTGAGTGAGGGTCAGCGGGCCAGGTAGGTGAAGTCAAGGCCAGGTGGGCGGGGCTGAGGCTCCTTTGCCATCACCATAGAGACAGTCCCCCCACCGCAAGAGTGGGCGGAGCTTGTGATGGGCCTGCTGACAAGACTTGAGCCAATGGCAGAGATCCGGCCCGCCAGGCAGATGACACAGGGCCCTCCATTGTGACCTATGACACCTAGTGCCACAGGATTTGAGCACACCCTGGGAAAGGCTACGCAGGCACAAGGGAGCCCTTGGTGCGGACTGCTTCAGGGCATTGGCACAGCAGGCCAGGTACCTCTTTCCCACTTTCCTCAGGATATCACTACGCAAGGCATCCCCACTCAGCATCTCTTGCCTCTCTCTGTCTCTCTCTGGATGTGTTCGTTCTCTCAAATCTCTTCCTTCTCCCCCTTGTCACTTCACACCTTGGAGTGCCTGACAGAGGGCCTAGAGACCAAAGAGCAAAGGGGGAAGGCCTCTGGCTCTACTGGTTGCCCATGGGCAGAGAAGATCTGCTAGTCTATCTGGAAGGTCTAGAGAGTAGCCATTGATTGGGGAGCCACATCACGGGCGGACCTGGCCAGGTGAAGCTTGCTGACATGCAGCAGCCTCTCCGGAGACTACTAATTCCGCGGAGAACATTCTATGCAAATACCCGGCTGAGTGCCATGGGCAGAAAACATTGACACATACCTGCCAGAGGTCTATCCTGGGTCTGAAGAGTCCACCCTGGTCTCCAGCCACTCATCATCTCAGCACACACTTTGCCTGCACACGTGGAATCCGCCTCTCTCCACGAATGCCTTCTCCTGCTAGGAAACACACGATGGCACTCAGCCAAAGGAGAGCACAGGCAAAGTCAACTGAAGACTCCATTTTCAAGAGTTTGCCCTCTGCTGGGCCACAGCCTCCGCTGGCACAGTGCATGTGTGTCACTTCTCCGAAGACAAGGAAGCAATCCGGGCGTCCAGGGCCCCAGCAGTCCAGAGTCTGCGCATGGCGGCACATGGATCACCTCTTTGCCACGTACAGGAGGGAGGCCTGGGCCCTACACTGGCTCCGCTAGAGCTCCACGACCTCAGCTATTTTCCTTGACCTATGGCCCGTGCCCTCGTGTGTGTGTCATCCCTAGTTACACTTCTTCTCCGACCACTCTGAATTCGCCACCTGCAGATACATGAGCATTAAAATCAACATCTGTCACTGCCTACAGTGTCACAGGTCACCAGGTATCTAGGCTCAGGATGACCTTGGCTGTCTTCTGCCCAGGCAAGGAGCCTAATCCTTCAAAGGCAACGAGGACATGTGGTCATTGGCCGACATTCATTCTTTCATCCACACAGCGGTCTTCTCCCCAGGCAAGGAGCCTAATCCTTCAAAGGCAACGAGGACATGTGGTCATTGGCCGACATTCATTCTTTCATCCACACAGCGGTCTAGATGAGGCTAAAGAGGCCAGGTAGGCCAGGTGAAGGCTGAGTGCGGGGCCTAAGGCTTCTTTCCCAATCACCATGGAGACAGCCACCGCAAGGCTGGCCGGAACTTCTGACGGGGACGGGTCACAAACACCCAGCCAATAGGAGAGGTCCAGCCTAAGCGGCCACTTCCGCAGTGCCCTCCATTTTACCCATGGACACACGACGGCCCCTTCTCTTTTGGGCCACAAAATCCAGGGCACCCAGGGAATCACCTCACAGTAGGCAGCCCCTGATGTGGACACGTTCCACACACTGGGATGGCAGGCAGGTTCCACTTTTCCACTTACGCTTGGATATCAGTAGGCAAGGCGCCCTTCCTCAGCATCTATGGCCCCTCTGTGTATGTGTTCATTTGGAGAAATCTCTTCCTTCTGCCCCTGAGACACATCACAAGTATGAGGGGCCTGAGAGAGAGCCTAGAGATGAAACGGGGGAGGCTTCTGGCTGTAGTGCTTCCCCGTGGGTAGAGAAGAGCAGGTAGTCTCTCTGGAAGGTCTTAGCTTCTGTTGACTGACATGGACAATACAGTAGGGGCGGACCCTGGCCAGGTGGAGCTTGTGGGCAGATGCAACCCCTCCGGCGACGAATAATTCCGCTGCTGCTTTGTATGGTGAAAACCTCCCCCCGCCAAGTGGGATGGGTAGAGAACACTGACCCACACCCTCCAGGGGCCTCTCCTGGGACTAAAGATCCCAACATGGTCTCAACGTCGTCACCCTCTCAGCACACACCTTTCCTGCACACGTAATCCTGCCTTTCTCCGGCAGGGCCCTATCCTACCAGGAAAAAAAGCAAGCCGCTCAAAAAGGCCGATGTCAGGGAAATCGAGGAAACACTGCCATTTTCCAAATTTTGGCTGTCTACATGTCCCCGCCTCCGCTGCAAGGCCGCGTATGTGGCCGGGCTCCGAAGGCAAGGCCGAAATCCTGGCAGCCTGGGCCCCAGCAGTGCAATGGTTGATGGACGTGGGGACACGGATGACCCGTTCGCCACATACAGGAGGGATCCTTGGGCCCTTCACTGGCTCGCCATTCAGCTCCACGACGTCCACTACTGGCCCTGGCCTTTGCTTTGGCTTTTGCCCCATTAAACGTGTTCTCCGGAGCGATGTTTCTCCACCCATCACTAGCATTCTGCCACCAGAGGATATGTGAGTGTGGGAGTCACCATTTGTCACTGGCAGCAGTGTCACAAGTCACTAGACTTCCAGCTACCCGCTGACCTAGGCTGCCTTCTGCCCCAGGCAAGGTCCCGAATCCTTTATCCCAGATGCTGACACCTGGGCACTGGCGGACATTGATTTTTATCAACACAGAGGTCTGAGTGAGGGTCAGAGGGCCAGGTAGGTGAAGTCAAGGCCAGGTGGGCGGGGCTGAGGCTTCTTTGCCATCACCATAGAGACAGTCCCCCCACCGCAAGAGTGGGCGGAGCTTGGGATGGGCCTGGTGACAAGACTGAGCCAATGGCAGAGATCCGGCCCGCCAGGCAGATGACACAGGGCCCTCCATTGTGACCTATGACCCCTAGTGGCCACAGGATTTGAGCACGCCCCGGGAAAGGCTACGCAGGCACAAGGGAGCCCCTGGTGCGGACTGCTTCAGGGCATTGGCAGAGCACGCCAGGTACCTCTTTCCCACTTTCCTGAGGATATCAGTAGGCAAGGCATCCCCACTCAGCATCTCTTGCCTCTCTCTGTCTCTCTCTGCTTGTCTTCGTTCTCTGAAATCTCTTCCTTCTCCCCCTTGTCACTTCACACCTTGGAGTGCCTGACAGAAGGCCTAGAGACCAAAGAGCAAAGGGGGAAGGCCTCTGGCTCTACTGCTTGCCCATGGGGAGAGAAGTTCTGGGAGTCTACCTGGAAGGTCTAGAGAGTAGTGATTGATTGGGGAGCTACATCACGGGCGGACCTGGCCAGGTGAAGCTTGACATCACCGTGGGACCTGGCCAGGTGAAGCTCGCTGACAAGTGGCAGCCTCTCCGGAGACTACTAATTCCGCTCCTAACGTTCCATGCAAATAACCGGCTGAGTGCCATGGGCAGAAAACATTGACACATACCTGCCAGAGGCCTATTCTGGGTCTGGAGAGTCCACTCTGGTCTCCCCTGCAACTCATCATCTCAGCACACACTTTGCCTGCATGCATGGAATCCGCCTCTCTCCACGAATGTCTTCACCTGCTAGGAAACACACGATGTCACTCAGCCAAAGGAGAGCACAGGCCAAGTCAACTGAAGCCCCCATTTTCAAGATTTTGCCCTCTGCTGCTCCACAGCCTCCGGTGGCACACTGCATGTGCGTCACTTCTCGGTAGACGAGGCCGAAATCCGGGCATCCAGGGCCCCAGCCGTCCAGAATCTACGGATGGCGGCATATGGATCACCTCTTTGCCTCGTACAGCAGGGAGGCCTGGGCCCTAGACTGGCTCCGCTAGAGCTCCACGACCTCAGCTATTTTCCCTGACCTTTGGCCCGTGCCCTCGTGAGTGTGTCATCTCTACTTCCACTTCTCTTCCCACCACACTGAATCCGCCACCTGCGGATACCTGAGCGTGGACATCAACATCTATCACTGGCTGCAGTGTCACAGGTCACTAGGTGTCTAGGCTCAGGTTGACCTTGGCTGTCTTCTGCCCAGGCAAGGAACCTAATCCTTCCAAGGAAATCAGGACACGTGCTCACTGGCCGACATCCTTTCTTTCATCCACACAGCGGTCTAGATGAGGGGAAAGAGGCCAGGTAGGCCAGGTGAGGGCTGAGTGTGGGGCCTAAGGCTTCTTTCCCAATCACCATGGTGACAGCCACCGGAAGGCTGGGCGGAACTTCGGACGGGGACGAGTCACAAACACTCAGCCAATAGGAGAGGTCCAGCCTAACCGGCCAGTTCCGCAGAGCCCTCCATTTTACCCATGGACAGACAACGGCCCCTTGCGTCTTTGGCCACAAAATCCAGGGCACCCAGGGAATAACTTCACAGTAGGCAACCCCTGATGTCAACACGTTCGACACACTGGGACAGCAGGCAGGTACCTCTTTTCCACTTACGCTAGGATATCACTAGGCAAGGCGCCCTTCCTCAGCATCTCTGGCCTCTCTGTATGTGTTCACTCAGAGGAATCTCTTCATTCTACCCCTGAGACACATCACAAGTATGAGGGGCCTGAGAGAGAGCCTAGAGATGGAACGGGGGAGGCTTCTGGCTGTACTGCTTCCCCGTGGGGACAGAATAGCAGGTAGTCTCTCTGGAAGGTCTTAGCTTCTGTTGACTGACACGCGCAATACAGTAGGGGCGGACCCTGGCCAGGTGGAGCTTGTGGGCAGATGCAACCTCTCCGGCGACGAATAATTGCGCTGCTGCTTTGTATGGTGAAAACCTCCCCCCGCCAAGGGGGACGGGTAGAGAACATTGACCCACACCCGCCAGGGGCCTTTCCTGGGACTAAAGATCCCAACGTGGTCTCAACGTCGTCACCCTCTCAACACACACCTTTCCTGCACACGTAATCCTGCCTGTCTCCGTCAGGGCCCTATCCTACCAGGAAAAAAAGCAAGCCGCTCAAAAAGGCCAATGCCAGGGAAATCGAGGAAACACTGCCAGTTTCCAAATTTTGGCTGTCTACACGTCCCCGCCTCCGGTGCAAAGCTGCCTATGTGGCCGGGCTCCGAAGGCAAGGCCGAAATCCTGGCAGCCTGGGCCCCAGCAGTGCAATGGTTGATGGACGTGGGGACACGGATGACCTGTTCGCCACATACAGGAGGGATCCTTGGGCCCTTCACTGGCTCGCCATTCAGCTCCACGACGTCCACTACTGGCCCTGGCCTTTGCTTTGGCTGGTGCCCCATTAAACGTGTGCTCCGGAGCGATGTTTCTCCACCCATCACTAGCATTCTGCCACCAGGGGATATGTGAGTGTGGGAGCCACCATTTGTCACTGGCAGCAGTGTCACAAGTCACTAGACTTCCAGCTACCCGCTGACCTAGGCTGCCTTCTGCCCCAGGCAAGGTCCCGAATCCTTTATCCCAGATGCTGACACCTGGGCACTGGCGGACATTGATTTTTATCAACACAGAGGTCTGAGTGAGGGTCAGAGGGCCAGGTAGGTGAAGTCAAGGCCAGGTGGGCGGGGCTGAGGCTTCTTTGCCATCACCATAGAGACAGTCCCCCCACCGCAAGAGTGGGCGGAGCTTGGGATGGGCCTGGTGACAAGACTGAGCCAATGGCAGAGATCCGGCCCGCCAGGCAGATGACACAGGGCCCTCCATTGTGACCTATGACCCCTAGTGGCCACAGGATTTGAGCACGCCCCGGGAAAGGCTACGCAGGCACAAGGGAGCCACTGGTGCGGACTGCTTCAGGGCATTGGCAGAGCACGCCAGGTACCTCTTTCCCACTTTCCTGAGGATATCAGTAGGCAAGGCATCCCCACTCAGCATCTCTTGCCTCTCTCTGTCTCTCTCTGCTTGTCTTCGTTCTCTGAAATCTCTTCCTTCTCCCCCTTGTCACTTCACACCTTGGAGTGCCTGACAGAGGGCCTAGAGACCAAAGAGCAAAGGGGGAAGGCCTCTGGCTCTACTGCTTGTCCATGGGGAGAGAAGTTCTGGGAGTCTATCTGGAAGGTCTAGAGAGTAGTGATTGATTGGGGAGCTACATCACGGGCGGACCTGGCCAGGTGAAGCTTGACATCACCGTGGGACCTGGCCAGGTGAAGCTCGCTGACAAGTGGCAGCCTCTCCGGAGACTACTAATTCCGCTCCTAACGTTCCATGCAAATAACCGGCTGAGTGCCATGGGCAGAAAACATTGACACTTACCTGCCAGAGGCCTATTCTGGGTCTGGAGAGTCCACCCTGGTCTCCCCTGCAACTCATCATCTCAGCACACACTTTGCCTGCACCCATGGAAACCACCTCTCTCCACGAATGTCTTCACCTGCTAGGAAACACACGATGTCACTCAGCCAAAGGAGAGCACAGGCCAAGTCAACTGAAGCCCCCATTTTCAAGATTTTGCCCTCTGCTGCTCCACAGCCTCCGGTGGCACACTGCATGTGCGTCACTTCTCGGTAGACGAGGCCGAAATCCGGGCATCCAGGGCCCCAGCCGTCCAGAATCTACGGATGGCGGCATATGGATCACCTCTTTGCCTCGTACAGCAGGGAGGCCTGGGCCCTAGACTGGCTCCGCTAGAGCTCCACGACCTCAGCTATTTTCCCTGACCTTTGGCCCGTGCCCTCGTGAGTGTGTCATCTCTACTTCCACTTCTCTTCCCACCACACTGAATCCGCCACCTGCGGATACCTGAGCGTGGACATCAACATCTATCACTGGCTGCAGTGTCACAGGTCACTAGGTGTCTAGGCTCAGGTTGACCTTGGCTGTCTTCTGCCCAGGCAAGGAACCTAATCCTTCCAAGGAAATCAGGACACGTGCTCACTGGCCGACATCCTTTCTTTCATCCACACAGCGGTCTAGATGAGGGGAAAGAGGCCAGGTAGGCCAGGTGAGGGCTGAGTGTGGGGCCTAAGGCTTCTTTCCCAATCACCATGGTGACAGCCACCGGAAGGCTGGGCGGAACTTCGGACGGGGACGAGTCACAAACACTCAGCCAATAGGAGAGGTCCAGCCTAACCGGCCAGTTCCGCAGAGCCCTCCATTTTACTCATGGACAGACAACGGCCCCTTGCGTCTTTGGCCACAAAATCCAGGGCACCCAGGGAATAACTTCACAGTAGGCAACCCCTGATGTCAACACGTTCGACACACTGGGACAGCAGGCACGTACCTCTTTTCCACTTACGCTAGGATATCACTAGGCAAGGCGCCCTTCCTCAGCATCTCTGGCCTCTCTGTATGTGTTCACTCAGAGGAATCTCTTCATTCTACCCCTGAGACACATCACAAGTATGAGGGGCCTGAGAGAGAGCCTAGAGATGGAACGGGGGAGGCTTCTGGCTGTACTGCTTCCCCGTGGGGACAGAATAGCAGGTAGTCTCTCTGGAAGGTCTTAGCTTCTGTTGACTGACACGCGCAATACAGTAGGGGCGGACCCTGGCCAGGTGGAGCTTGTGGGCAGATGCAACCTCTCCGGCGACGAATAATTGCGCTGCTGCTTTGTATGGTGAAAACCTCCCCCCGCCAAGGGGGACGGGTAGAGAACATTGACCCACACCCGCCAGGGGCCTTTCCTGGGACTAAAGATCCCAACGTGGTCTCAACGTCGTCACCCTCTCAACACACACCTTTCCTGCACACGTAATCCTGCCTGTCTCCGTCAGGGCCCTATCCTACCAGGAAAAAAAGCAAGCCGCTCAAAAAGGCCAATGCCAGGGAAATCGAGGAAACACTGCCAGTTTCCAAATTTTGGCTGTCTACACGTCCCCGCCTCCGGTGCAAAGCTGCCTATGTGGCCGGGCTCCGAAGGCAAGGCCGAAATCCTGGCAGCCTGGGCCCCAGCAGTGCAATGGTTGATGGACGTGGGGACACGGATGACCTGTTCGCCACATACAGGAGGGATCCTTGGGCCCTTCACTGGCTCGCCATTCAGCTCCACGACGTCCACTACTGGCCCTGGCCTTTGCTTTGGCTGGTGCCCCATTAAACGTGTGCTCCGGAGCGATGTTTCTCCACCCATCACTAGCATTCTGCCACCAGGGGATATGTGAGTGTGGGAGCCACCATTTGTCACTGGCAGCAGTGTCACAAGTCACTAGACTTCCAGCTACCCGCTGACCTAGGCTGCCTTCTGCCCCAGGCAAGGTCCCGAATCCTTTATCCCAGATGCTGACACCTGGGCACTGGCGGACATTGATTTTTATCAACACAGAGGTCTGAGTGAGGGTCAGAGGGCCAGGTAGGTGAAGTCAAGGCCAGGTGGGCGGGGCTGAGGCTTCTTTGCCATCACCATAGAGACAGTCCCCCCACCGCAAGAGTGGGCGGAGCTTGGGATGGGCCTGGTGACAAGACTGAGCCAATGGCAGAGATCCGGCCCGCCAGGCAGATGACACAGGGCCCTCCATTGTGACCTATGACCCCTAGTGGCCACAGGATTTGAGCACGCCCCGGGAAAGGCTACGCAGGCACAAGGGAGCCACTGGTGCGGACTGCTTCAGGGCATTGGCAGAGCACGCCAGGTACCTCTTTCCCACTTTCCTGAGGATATCAGTAGGCAAGGCATCCCCACTCAGCATCTCTTGCCTCTCTCTGTCTCTCTCTGCTTGTCTTCGTTCTCTGAAATCTCTTCCTTCTCCCCCTTGTCACTTCACACCTTGGAGTGCCTGACAGAGGGCCTAGAGACCAAAGAGCAAAGGGGGAAGGCCTCTGGCTCTACTGCTTGTCCATGGGGAGAGAAGTTCTGGGAGTCTATCTGGAAGGTCTAGAGAGTAGTGATTGATTGGGGAGCTACATCACGGGCGGACCTGGCCAGGTGAAGCTTGACATCACCGTGGGACCTGGCCAGGTGAAGCTCGCTGACAAGTGGCAGCCTCTCCGGAGACTACTAATTCCGCTCCTAACGTTCCATGCAAATAACCGGCTGAGTGCCATGGGCAGAAAACATTGACACTTACCTGCCAGAGGCCTATTCTGGGTCTGGAGAGTCCACCCTGGTCTCCCCTGCAACTCATCATCTCAGCACACACTTTGCCTGCACCCATGGAAACCACCTCTCTCCACGAATGTCTTCACCTGCTAGGAAACACACGATGTCACTCAGCCAAAGGAGAGCACAGGCCAAGTCAACTGAAGCCCCCATTTTCAAGATTTTGCCCTCTGCTGTTCCACAGCCTCCGGTGGCACACTGCATGTGCGTCACTTCTCGGTAGACGAGGCCGAAATCCGGGCATCCAGGGCCCCAGCCGTCCAGAATCTGCGGATGGCGGCATATGGATCACCTCTTTGCCTCGTACAGCAGGGAGGCCTGGGCCCTAGACTGGCTCCGCTAGAGCTCCACGACCTCAGCTATTTCCCCTGACCTTTGGCCCGTGCCCTCGTGAGTGTGTCATCTCTACTTCCACTTCTCTTCCCACCACACTGAATCCGCCACCTGCGGATACCTGAGCGTGGACATCAACATCTATCACTGGCTGCAGTGTCACAGGTCACTAGGTGTCTAGGCTCAGGTTGACCTTGGCTGTCTTCTGCCCAGGCAAGGAACCTAATCCTTCCAAGGAAATCAGGACACGTGCTCACTGGCCGACATCCTTTCTTTCATCCACACAGCGGTCTAGATGAGGGGAAAGAGGCCAGGTAGGCCAGGTGAGGGCTGAGTGTGGGGCCTAAGGCTTCTTTCCCAATCACCATGGTGACAGCCACCGGAAGGCTGGGCGGAACTTCGGACGGGGACGAGTCACAAACACTCAGCCAATAGGAGAGGTCCAGCCTAACCGGCCAGTTCCGCAGAGCCCTCCATTTTACCCATGGACAGACAACGGCCCCTTGCGTCTTTGGCCACAAAATCCAGGGCACCCAGGGAATAACTTCACAGTAGGCAACCCCTGATGTCAACACGTTCGACACACTGGGACAGCAGGCAGGTACCTCTTTTCCACTTACGCTAGGATATCACTAGGCAAGGCGCCCTTCCTCAGCATCTCTGGCCTCTCTGTATGTGTTCACTCAGAGGAATCTCTTCATTCTACCCCTGAGACACATGACAGGTATGAGGGACCTGAGAGAGAGCCTAGAGATGGAACGGGGGAGGCTTCTGGCTGTACTGCTTCCCCGTGGGGACAGAATAGCAGGTAGTCTCTCTGGAAGGTCTTAGCTTCTGTTGATTGACATGCGCAATACGGGAGGGGCGGACCCCGGCCAGGTGGAGCTTGTGGGCAGATGCAACCTCTCCGGCGACGAATAATTCCGCTGCTGCTTTGTATGGTGAAAACCTCCAACCGCCAAGTGGGATGGGTAGAGAACATTGACCCACACCCGCCAGGGGCCTTTCCTGGGACTAAAGATCCCAACACGGTCTCAACGTCGTCACCCTCTCAGCACACACCTTTCCTGCACACATAATCCTGCCTTTCTCCGTCAGGGCCCTATCCTACCAGGAAAAAAAGCAAGCCGCTCAAAAAGGCCGATGCCAGGGAAATCGAGGGAACACTGCCATTTTCCACATTTTTGCTGTCTACGTGTCCCCGCCTCGGGTGCAAGGCTGCGTAAGTGGCCGGGCTCCGAAGGCAAGGCCGAAATCCCGGCAGCCTGGGCCCCAGGAGTCCAATGCTTTATGGACGTGGGGACACGGATGACCTGTTGGCCACATACAGGAGGGATCCTTGGGCCCTTCACTGGCTCGCCATTCAGCTCCACGACGTCCACTACTGGCCCTGGCCTTTGCTTTGGCTGCTGCCCCGTTGAACGTGTGCTCCGGAGCCATGTTTCTCCACCTGCCACTATCATTCTGCCACCAGGGGATACGTGAGTGTGGGAGTCACCATTTCTCACTGGCAGCAGTGTCACAAGTCACTAGACTTCCAGGTACCCGCTGACCTAGGCTGCCTTCTGCCCCAGGCAAGGTCCCCAATCCTTTATCCCACATGCTGACACCTGGCCACTGGCGGACATTCATTTTTATCAACACAGAGGTCGGAGCGAGGGTCAGCGGGCCGGGTAGGTGAAGTCAAGGCCAGGTGGGCGGGATTAAGGCTTCTTTGCCATCACCATAGAGAGACTTCCCTGACCGGAAGAGTGGGCGGAGCTTACACCGGGCCTGGTGACTAGACTGAGCCAATGGCAGAGGTCCAGCCCGCCAGGCAGATGACACAGGGCCCTCCATTGTGACCTATGACACCGAGTGGCCACAGGGTTGGAGCACACCCTGGGAAAGGCTACGCAGGCACAAGGGAGCCCCTGGTGCGGACTGCTTCAGGGCAGTGGCAGAGCAGGCCAGGTACCTCTTTCCCACTTTCCTGAGGATATCAGTACGCAAGGCATCCCCACTCAGCATCTCTTGCCTCTCTCTCTCTGTCTCTCTCTGGATGTGTTCCTTCTCTGAAATCTCTTTCCTTCTCCCCCTGAGTCACTTCACAGCTTGGAGTGCCTGACAGAGGGCCTAGAGACCAAAGAGCAAAGGGGGAAGGCCTCTGGCTCTACTGGTTGCCCATGGGCAGAGAAGTTCTGGTAGTCTATCTGGAAGGTCTAGAGAGTAGTGATTGATTGGGGAGCAACATCACGGGCGGACCCTGGCCACGTGAAGCTTGCTGACATGTGGCAGCCTCTCTGGAGACTACTAATTCTGCTGATAACATTCTATGCAAATACCCGGGTGAGTGCCATGGGCAGAAAACCTTGACACATACCTGCCAGAGGCCTATTCTGGGTCTGAGGAGTCCACCCTGGTCTCCAGCAACTCATCATCTCAGCACACACTTTGCCTGCACGCGTGGAAACCGCCTCTCTCCACGAATGCCTTCACCCGCTAGGAAACACACGATGTCACTCAGCCAAAGGAGAGCACAGGCAAAGTCAACTGAAGCCCCCATTTTCAAGATTTTGCCTTCTGCTGCTCCACAGCCTCCGGTGGCACACTGCATGTGCGTCACTTCTCGGTAGACGAGGCCGAGATCCGGGCATCCAGGGCCCCAGCCGTCCAGAGTCTGCGCATGGCGGCATATGGATCACCTCTTTGCCACGTACGGGAGGGAGGCCCGGGCCCTACACTGTCTCCGCTAGAGCTCCACGACCTCAGCTATTTTCCCTGACCTTTGGCCCGTGCCCTCATGAGTGTGTGATCCCGAGTTACAATTCTTCTCCGACCACTCTGAATCCGCCACCTGCGGATACCTGAGCATGAAAATGAACATCTATCACTGGCTGCAGTGTCACAGGTCACTAGGTGTCTAGGCTCAGGCTGACCTTGGCTGTCTTCTGCCCAGGCAAAGAGCCTAATCCTTCCAAGGAAATCAGGACACGTGCTCACTGGCCAACATCCTTTCTTTTATCCACACAGCAGTCTACGTGAGGGTAAAGAGGCCAGGGAGGCCAGGTGAAGGCTGAGTGCGGGGCCTAAGGCTTCTTTCCCAATCACCATGGAGACAGCCACCGCAAGGCTGGCCGGAACTTCTGACGGGGACGAGTCACAAACACTGAGCCAATAGGAGAGGTCCAGCCTAACCGGCCAGTTCCGCAGACCCCTCCATTTTACTCATGGACAGACAACGGCCCCTTGCGTCTTTGGCCACAAAATCCGGGGCACCCAGGGAATAACTTCACAGTCGGCAACCCCTGATGTGGACACGTTCGACACACTGGGCCAGCAGGCAGGTACCTCTTTTCCACTTACGCTAGGATATCAGCAGGCAAGGCGCCCTTCCTCAGCATCTATGGCCTCTCTGGATGTGTTCATTCAGAGGAATCTCTTCATTCTACCCCTGAGACACATGACAGGTATGAGGGACCTGAGAGAGAGCCTAGAGATGGAACGGGGGAGGCTTCTGGCTGTACTGCTTCCCCGTGGGGACAGAATAGCAGGTAGTCTCTCTGGAAGGTCTTAGCTTCTGTTGATTGACATGCGCAATACGGGAGGGGCGGACCCCGGCCAGGTGGAGCTTGTGGGCAGATGCAACCTCTCCGGCGACGAATAATTCCGCTGCTGCTTTGTATGGTGAAAACCTCCCCCCGCCAAGTGGGATGGGTAGAGAACATTGACCCACACCCGCCAGGGGCCTTTCCTGGGACTAAAGATCCCAACACGGTCTCAACGTCGTCACCCTCTCAGCACACACCTTTCCTGCACACATAATCCTGCCTTTCTCCGTCAGGGCCCTATCCTACCAGGAAAAAAAGCAAGCCGCTCAAAAAGGCCGATGCCAGGGAAATCGAGGGAACACTGCCATTTTCCACATTTTTGCTGTCTACGTGTCCCCGCCCCGGGTGCAAGGCTGCGTAAGTGGCCGGGCTCCGAAGGCAAGGCCGAAATCCCGGCAGCCTGGGCCCCAGGAGTCCAATGCTTTATGGACGTGGGGACACGGATGACCTGTTGGCCACATACAGGAGGGATCCTTGGGCCCTTCACTGGCTCGCCATTCAGCTCCACGACGTCCACTACTGGCCCTGGCCTTTGCTTTGGCTGCTGCCCCGTTGAACGTGTGCTCCGGAGCCATGTTTCTCCACCCGCCACTATCATTCTGCCACCAGGGGATACGTGAGTGTGGGAGTCACCATTTCTCACTGGCAGCAGTGTCACAAGTCACTAGACTTCCAGGTACCCGCTGACCTAGGCTGCCTTCTGCCCCAGGCAAGGTCCCCAATCCTTTATCCCACATGCTGACACCTGGCCACTGGCGGACATTCATTTTTATCAACACAGAGGTCGGAGCGAGGGTCAGCGGGCCGGGTAGGTGAAGTCAAGGCCAGGTGGGCGGGATTAAGGCTTCTTTGCCATCACCATAGAGAGACTTCCCTGACCGGAAGAGTGGGCGGAGCTTACACCGGGCCTGGTGACTAGACTGAGCCAATGGCAGAGGTCCAGCCCGCCAGGCAGATGACACAGGGCCCTCCATTGTGACCTATGACACCGAGTGGCCACAGGGTTGGAGCACACCCTGGGAAAGGCTACGCAGGCACAAGGGAGCCCCTGGTGCGGACTGCTTCAGGGCAGTGGCAGAGCAGGCCAGGTACCTCTTTCCCACTTTCCTGAGGATATCAGTACGCAAGGCATCCCCACTCAGCATCTCTTGCCTCTCTCTCTCTGTCTCTCTCTGGATGTGTTCCTTCTCTGAAATCTCTTTCCTTCTCCCCCTGAGTCACTTCACAGCTTGGAGTGCCTGACAGAGGGCCTAGAGACCAAAGAGCAAAGGGGGAAGGCCTCTGGCTCTACTGGTTGCCCATGGGCAGAGAAGTTCTGGTAGTCTATCTGGAAGGTCTAGAGAGTAGTGATTGATTGGGGAGCAACATCACGGGCGGACCCTGGCCACGTGAAGCTTGCTGACATGTGGCAGCCTCTCTGGAGACTACTAATTCTGCTGATAACATTCTATGCAAATACCCGGGTGAGTGCCATGGGCAGAAAACCTTGACACATACCTGCCAGAGGCCTATTCTGGGTCTGAGGAGTCCACCCTGGTCTCCAGCAACTCATCATCTCAGCACACACTTTGCCTGCACGCGTGGAAACCGCCTCTCTCCACGAATGCCTTCACCCGCTAGGAAACACACGATGTCACTCAGCCAAAGGAGAGCACAGGCAAAGTCAACTGAAGCCCCCATTTTCAAGATTTTGCCTTCTGCTGCTCCACAGCCTCCGGTGGCACACTGCATGTGCGTCACTTCTCGGTAGACGAGGCCGAGATCCGGGCATCCAGGGCCCCAGCCGTCCAGAGTCTGCGCATGGCGGCATATGGATCACCTCTTTGCCACGTACGGGAGGGAGGCCCGGGCCCTACACTGTCTCCGCTAGAGCTCCACGACCTCAGCTATTTTCCCTGACCTTTGGCCCGTGCCCTCGTGAGTGTGTGATCCCGAGTTACAATTCTTCTCCGACCACTCTGAATCCGCCACCTGCGGATACCTGAGCATGAAAATGAACATCTATCACTGGCTGCAGTGTCACAGGTCACTAGGTGTCTAGGCTCAGGCTGACCTTGGCTGTCTTCTGCCCAGGCAAAGAGCCTAATCCTTCCAAGGAAATCAGGACACGTGCTCACTGGCCAACATCCTTTCTTTTATCCACACAGCAGTCTACGTGAGGGTAAAGAGGCCAGGGAGGCCAGGTGAAGGCTGAGTGCGGGGCCTAAGGCTTCTTTCCCAATCACCATGGAGACAGCCACCGCAAGGCTGGCCGGAACTTCTGACGGGGACGAGTCACAAACACTGAGCCAATAGGAGAGGTCCAGCCTAACCGGCCAGTTCCGCAGACCCCTCCATTTTACTCATGGACAGACAACGGCCCCTTGCGTCTTTGGCCACAAAATCCGGGGCACCCAGGGAATAACTTCACAGTCGGCAACCCCTGATGTGGACACGTTCGACACACTGGGCCAGCAGGCAGGTACCTCTTTTCCACTTACGCTAGGATATCAGCAGGCAAGGCGCCCTTCCTCAGCATCTATGGCCTCTCTGGATGTGTTCATTCAGAGGAATCTCTTCATTCTACCCCTGAGACACATGACAGGTATGAGGGACCTGAGAGAGAGCCTAGAGATGGAACGGGGGAGGCTTCTGGCTGTACTGCTTCCCCGTGGGGACAGAATAGCAGGTAGTCTCTCTGGAAGGTCTTAGCTTCTGTTGATTGACATGCGCAATACGGGAGGGGCGGACCCCGGCCAGGTGGAGCTTGTGGGCAGATGCAACCTCTCCGGCGACGAATAATTCCGCTGCTGCTTTGTATGGTGAAAACCTCCCCCCGCCAAGTGGGATGGGTAGAGAACATTGACCCACACCCGCCAGGGGCCTTTCCTGGGACTAAAGATCCCAACACGGTCTCAACGTCGTCACCCTCTCAGCACACACCTTTCCTGCACACATAATCCTGCCTTTCTCCGTCAGGGCCCTATCCTACCAGGAAAAAAAGCAAGCCGCTCAAAAAGGCCGATGCCAGGGAAATCGAGGGAACACTGCCATTTTCCACATTTTTGCTGTCTACGTGTCCCCGCCCCGGGTGCAAGGCTGCGTAAGTGGCCGGGCTCCGAAGGCAAGGCCGAAATCCCGGCAGCCTGGGCCCCAGGAGTCCAATGCTTTATGGACGTGGGGACACGGATGACCTGTTGGCCACATACAGGAGGGATCCTTGGGCCCTTCACTGGCTCGCCATTCAGCTCCACGACGTCCACTACTGGCCCTGGCCTTTGCTTTGGCTGCTGCCCCGTTGAACGTGTGCTCCGGAGCCATGTTTCTCCACCCGCCACTATCATTCTGCCACCAGGGGATACGTGAGTGTGGGAGTCACCATTTCTCACTGGCAGCAGTGTCACAAGTCACTAGACTTCCAGGTACCCGCTGACCTAGGCTGCCTTCTGCCCCAGGCAAGGTCCCCAATCCTTTATCCCACATGCTGACACCTGGCCACTGGCGGACATTCATTTTTATCAACACAGAGGTCGGAGCGAGGGTCAGCGGGCCGGGTAGGTGAAGTCAAGGCCAGGTGGGCGGGATTAAGGCTTCTTTGCCATCACCATAGAGAGACTTCCCTGACCGGAAGAGTGGGCGGAGCTTACACCGGGCCTGGTGACTAGACTGAGCCAATGGCAGAGGTCCAGCCCGCCAGGCAGATGACACAGGGCCCTCCATTGTGACCTATGACACCGAGTGGCCACAGGGTTGGAGCACACCCTGGGAAAGGCTACGCAGGCACAAGGGAGCCCCTGGTGCGGACTGCTTCAGGGCAGTGGCAGAGCAGGCCAGGTACCTCTTTCCCACTTTCCTGAGGATATCAGTACGCAAGGCATCCCCACTCAGCATCTCTTGCCTCTCTCTCTCTGTCTCTCTCTGGATGTGTTCCTTCTCTGAAATCTCTTTCCTTCTCCCCCTGAGTCACTTCACAGCTTGGAGTGCCTGACAGAGGGCCTAGAGACCAAAGAGCAAAGGGGGAAGGCCTCTGGCTCTACTGGTTGCCCATGGGCAGAGAAGTTCTGGTAGTCTATCTGGAAGGTCTAGAGAGTAGTGATTGATTGGGGAGCAACATCACGGGCGGACCCTGGCCACGTGAAGCTTGCTGACATGTGGCAGCCTCTCTGGAGACTACTAATTCTGCTGATAACATTCTATGCAAATACCCGGGTGAGTGCCATGGGCAGAAAACCTTGACACATACCTGCCAGAGGCCTATTCTGGGTCTGAGGAGTCCACCCTGGTCTCCAGCAACTCATCATCTCAGCACACACTTTGCCTGCACGCGTGGAAACCGCCTCTCTCCACGAATGCCTTCACCCGCTAGGAAACACACGATGTCACTCAGCCAAAGGAGAGCACAGGCAAAGTCAACTGAAGCCCCCATTTTCAAGATTTTGCCTTCTGCTGCTCCACAGCCTCCGGTGGCACACTGCATGTGCGTCACTTCTCGGTAGACGAGGCCGAGATCCGGGCATCCAGGGCCCCAGCCGTCCAGAGTCTGCGCATGGCGGCATATGGATCACCTCTTTGCCACGTACGGGAGGGAGGCCCGGGCCCTACACTGTCTCCGCTAGAGCTCCACGACCTCAGCTATTTTCCCTGACCTTTGGCCCGTGCCCTCGTGAGTGTGTGATCCCGAGTTACAATTCTTCTCCGACCACTCTGAATCCGCCACCTGCGGATACCTGAGCATGAAAATGAACATCTATCACTGGCTGCAGTGTCACAGGTCACTAGGTGTCTAGGCTCAGGCTGACCTTGGCTGTCTTCTGCCCAGGCAAAGAGCCTAATCCTTCCAAGGAAATCAGGACACGTGCTCACTGGCCAACATCCTTTCTTTTATCCACACAGCAGTCTACGTGAGGGTAAAGAGGCCAGGGAGGCCAGGTGAAGGCTGAGTGCGGGGCCTAAGGCTTCTTTCCCAATCACCATGGAGACAGCCACCGCAAGGCTGGCCGGAACTTCTGACGGGGACGAGTCACAAACACTGAGCCAATAGGAGAGGTCCAGCCTAACCGGCCAGTTCCGCAGACCCCTCCATTTTACTCATGGACAGACAACGGCCCCTTGCGTCTTTGGCCACAAAATCCGGGGCACCCAGGGAATAACTTCACAGTCGGCAACCCCTGATGTGGACACGTTCGACACACTGGGCCAGCAGGCAGGTACCTCTTTTCCACTTACGCTAGGATATCAGCAGGCAAGGCGCCCTTCCTCAGCATCTATGGCCTCTCTGGATGTGTTCATTCAGAGGAATCTCTTCATTCTACCCCTGAGACACATGACAGGTATGAGGGACCTGAGAGAGAGCCTAGAGATGGAACGGGGGAGGCTTCTGGCTGTACTGCTTCCCCGTGGGGACAGAATAGCAGGTAGTCTCTCTGGAAGGTCTTAGCTTCTGTTGATTGACATGCGCAATACGGGAGGGGCGGACCCCGGCCAGGTGGAGCTTGTGGGCAGATGCAACCTCTCCGGCGACGAATAATTCCGCTGCTGCTTTGTATGGTGAAAACCTCCCCCCGCCAAGTGGGATGGGTAGAGAACATTGACCCACACCCGCCAGGGGCCTTTCCTGGGACTAAAGATCCCAACACGGTCTCAACGTCGTCACCCTCTCAGCACACACCTTTCCTGCACACATAATCCTGCCTTTCTCCGTCAGGGCCCTATCCTACCAGGAAAAAAAGCAAGCCGCTCAAAAAGGCCGATGCCAGGGAAATCGAGGGAACACTGCCATTTTCCACATTTTTGCTGTCTACGTGTCCCCGCCCCGGGTGCAAGGCTGCGTAAGTGGCCGGGCTCCGAAGGCAAGGCCGAAATCCCGGCAGCCTGGGCCCCAGGAGTCCAATGCTTTATGGACGTGGGGACACGGATGACCTGTTGGCCACATACAGGAGGGATCCTTGGGCCCTTCACTGGCTCGCCATTCAGCTCCACGACGTCCACTACTGGCCCTGGCCTTTGCTTTGGCTGCTGCCCCGTTGAACGTGTGCTCCGGAGCCATGTTTCTCCACCCGCCACTATCATTCTGCCACCAGGGGATACGTGAGTGTGGGAGTCACCATTTCTCACTGGCAGCAGTGTCACAAGTCACTAGACTTCCAGGTACCCGCTGACCTAGGCTGCCTTCTGCCCCAGGCAAGGTCCCCAATCCTTTATCCCACATGCTGACACCTGGCCACTGGCGGACATTCATTTTTATCAACACAGAGGTCGGAGCGAGGGTCAGCGGGCCGGGTAGGTGAAGTCAAGGCCAGGTGGGCGGGATTAAGGCTTCTTTGCCATCACCATAGAGAGACTTCCCTGACCGGAAGAGTGGGCGGAGCTTACACCGGGCCTGGTGACTAGACTGAGCCAATGGCAGAGGTCCAGCCCGCCAGGCAGATGACACAGGGCCCTCCATTGTGACCTATGACACCGAGTGGCCACAGGGTTGGAGCACACCCTGGGAAAGGCTACGCAGGCACAAGGGAGCCCCTGGTGCGGACTGCTTCAGGGCAGTGGCAGAGCAGGCCAGGTACCTCTTTCCCACTTTCCTGAGGATATCAGTACGCAAGGCATCCCCACTCAGCATCTCTTGCCTCTCTCTCTCTGTCTCTCTCTGGATGTGTTCCTTCTCTGAAATCTCTTTCCTTCTCCCCCTGAGTCACTTCACAGCTTGGAGTGCCTGACAGAGGGCCTAGAGACCAAAGAGCAAAGGGGGAAGGCCTCTGGCTCTACTGGTTGCCCATGGGCAGAGAAGTTCTGGTAGTCTATCTGGAAGGTCTAGAGAGTAGTGATTGATTGGGGAGCAACATCACGGGCATAGAGAGATAGTATTGAAGCTTGCTGACATGTGGCAGCCTCTCTGGAGACTACTAATTCTGCTGATAACATTCTATGCAAATACCCGGGTGAGTGCCATGGGCAGAAAACCTTGACACATACCTGCCAGAGGCCTATTCTGGGTCTGAGGAGTCCACCCTGGTCTCCAGCAACTCATCATCTCAGCACACACTTTGCCTGCACGCGTGGAAACCGCCTCTCTCCACGAATGCCTTCACCCGCTAGGAAACACACGATGTCACTCAGCCAAAGGAGAGCACAGGCAAAGTCAACTGAAGCCCCCATTTTCAAGATTTTGCCTTCTGCTGCTCCACAGCCTCCGGTGGCACACTGCATGTGCGTCACTTCTCGGTAGACGAGGCCGAGATCCGGGCATCCAGGGCCCCAGCCGTCCAGAGTCTGCGCATGGCGGCATATGGATCACCTCTTTGCCACGTACGGGAGGGAGGCCCGGGCCCTACACTGTCTCCGCTAGAGCTCCACGACCTCAGCTATTTTCCCTGACCTTTGGCCCGTGCCCTCGTGAGTGTGTGATCCCGAGTTACAATTCTTCTCCGACCACTCTGAATCCGCCACCTGCGGATACCTGAGCATGAAAATGAACATCTATCACTGGCTGCAGTGTCACAGGTCACTAGGTGTCTAGGCTCAGGCTGACCTTGGCTGTCTTCTGCCCAGGCAAAGAGCCTAATCCTTCCAAGGAAATCAGGACACGTGCTCACTGGCCAACATCCTTTCTTTTATCCACACAGCAGTCTACGTGAGGGTAAAGAGGCCAGGGAGGCCAGGTGAAGGCTGAGTGCGGGGCCTAAGGCTTCTTTCCCAATCACCATGGAGACAGCCACCGCAAGGCTGGCCGGAACTTCTGACGGGGACGAGTCACAAACACTGAGCCAATAGGAGAGGTCCAGCCTAACCGGCCAGTTCCGCAGACCCCTCCATTTTACTCATGGACAGACAACGGCCCCTTGCGTCTTTGGCCACAAAATCCGGGGCACCCAGGGAATAACTTGCACAGTCGGCAACCCCTGATGTGGACACGTTCGACACACTGGGCCAGCAGGCAGGTACCTCTTTTCCACTTACGCTAGGATATCAGCAGGCAAGGCGCCCTTCCTCAGCATCTATGGCCTCTCTGGATGTGTTCATTCAGAGGAATCTCTTCATTCTACCCCTGAGACACATGACAGGTATGAGGGACCTGAGAGAGAGCCTAGAGATGGAACGGGGGAGGCTTCTGGCTGTACTGCTTCCCGTGGGGACAGAATAGCAGGTAGTCTCTCTGGAAGGTCTTAGCTTCTGTTGATTGACATGCGCAATACGGGAGGGGCGGACCCCGGCCAGGTGGAGCTTGTGGGCAGATGCAACCTCTCCGGCGACGAATAATTCCGCTGCTGCTTTGTATGGTGAAAACCTCCCCCCGCCAAGTGGGATGGGTAGAGAACATTGACCCACACCCGCCAGGGGCCTTTCCTGGGACTAAAGATCCCAACACGGTCTCAACGTCGTCACCCTCTCAGCACACACCTTTCCTGCACACATAATCCTGCCTTTCTCCGTCAGGGCCCTATCCTACCAGGAAAAAAAGCAAGCCGCTCAAAAAGGCCGATGCCAGGGAAATCGAGGGAACACTGCCATTTTCCACATTTTTGCTGTCTACGTGTCCCCGCCTCGGGTGCAAGGCTGCGTAAGTGGCCGGGCTCCGAAGGCAAGGCCGAAATCCCGGCAGCCTGGGCCCCAGGAGTCCAATGCTTTATGGACGTGGGGACACGGATGACCTGTTGGCCACATACAGGAGGGATCCTTGGGCCCTTCACTGGCTCGCCATTCAGCTCCACGACGTCCACTACTGGCCCTGGCCTTTGCTTTGGCTGCTGCCCCGTTGAACGTGTGCTCCGGAGCCATGTTTCTCCACCCGCCACTATCATTCTGCCACCAGGGGATACGTGAGTGTGGGAGTCACCATTTCTCACTGGCAGCAGTGTCACAAGTCACTAGACTTCCAGGTACCCGCTGACCTAGGCTGCCTTCTGCCCCAGGCAAGGTCCCCAATCCTTTATCCCACATGCTGACACCTGGCCACTGGCGGACATTCATTTTTATCAACACAGAGGTCGGAGCGAGGGTCAGCGGCCGGGTAGGTGAAGTCAAGGCCAGGTGGGCGGATTAAGGCTTCTTTGCCATCACCATAGAGAGACTTCCCTGACCGGAAGAGTGGGCGGAGCTTACACCGGGCCTGGTGACTAGACTGAGCCAATGGCAGAGGTCCAGCCCGCCAGGCAGATGACACAGGGCCCTCCATTGTGACCTATGACACCGAGTGGCCACAGGGTTGGAGCACACCCTGGGAAAGGCTACGCAGGCACAAGGGAGCCCCTGGTGCGGACTGCTTCAGGGCAGTGGCAGAGCAGGCCAGGTACCTCTTTCCCACTTTCCTGAGGATATCAGTACGCAAGGCATCCCCACTCAGCATCTCTTGCCTCTCTCTCTCTGTCTCTCTCTGGATGTGTTCCTTCTCTGAAATCTCTTTCCTTCTCCCCCTGAGTCACTTCACAGCTTGGAGTGCCTGACAGAGGGCCTAGAGACCAAAGAGCAAAGGGGGAAGGCCTCTGGCTCTACTGGTTGCCCATGGGCAGAGAAGTTCTGGTAGTCTATCTGGAAGGTCTAGAGAGTAGTGATTGATTGGGGAGCAACATCACGGGCGGACCCTGGCCACGTGAAGCTTGCTGACATGTGGCAGCCTCTCTGGAGACTACTAATTCTGCTGATAACATTCTATGCAAATACCCGGGTGAGTGCCATGGGCAGAAAACCTTGACACATACCTGCCAGAGGCCTATTCTGGGTCTGAGGAGTCCACCCTGGTCTCCAGCAACTCATCATCTCAGCACACACTTTGCCTGCACGCGTGGAAACCGCCTCTCTCCACGAATGCCTTCACCCGCTAGGAAACACACGATGTCACTCAGCCAAAGGAGAGCACAGGCAAAGTCAACTGAAGCCCCCATTTTCAAGATTTTGCCTTCTGCTGCTCCACAGCCTCCGGTGGCACACTGCATGTGCGTCACTTCTCGGTAGACGAGGCCGAGATCCGGGCATCCAGGGCCCCAGCCGTCCAGAGTCTGCGCATGGCGGCATATGGATCACCTCTTTGCCACGTACGGGAGGGAGGCCCGGGCCCTACACTGTCTCCGCTAGAGCTCCACGACCTCAGCTATTTTCCCTGACCTTTGGCCCGTGCCCTCGTGAGTGTGTGATCCCGAGTTACAATTCTTCTCCGACCACTCTGAATCCGCCACCTGCGGATACCTGAGCATGAAAATGAACATCTATCACTGGCTGCAGTGTCACAGGTCACTAGGTGTCTAGGCTCAGGCTGACCTTGGCTGTCTTCTGCCCAGGCAAAGAGCCTAATCCTTCCAAGGAAATCAGGACACGTGCTCACTGGCCAACATCCTTTCTTTTATCCACACAGCAGTCTACGTGAGGGTAAAGAGGCCAGGGAGGCCAGGTGAAGGCTGAGTGCGGGGCCTAAGGCTTCTTTCCCAATCACCATGGAGACAGCCACCGCAAGGCTGGCCGGAACTTCTGACGGGGACGAGTCACAAACACTGAGCCAATAGGAGAGGTCCAGCCTAACCGGCCAGTTCCGCAGACCCCTCCATTTTACTCATGGACAGACAACGGCCCCTTGCGTCTTTGGCCACAAAATCCGGGGCACCCAGGGAATAACTTCACAGTCGGCAACCCCTGATGTGGACACGTTCGACACACTGGGCCAGCAGGCAGGTACCTCTTTTCCACTTACGCTAGGATATCAGCAGGCAAGGCGCCCTTCCTCAGCATCTATGGCCTCTCTGGATGTGTTCATTCAGAGGAATCTCTTCATTCTACCCCTGAGACACATGACAGGTATGAGGGACCTGAGAGAGAGCCTAGAGATGGAACGGGGGAGGCTTCTGGCTGTACTGCTTCCCCGTGGGGACAGAATAGCAGGTAGTCTCTCTGGAAGGTCTTAGCTTCTGTTGATTGACATGCGCAATACGGGAGGGGCGGACCCCGGCCAGGTGGAGCTTGTGGGCAGATGCAACCTCTCCGGCGACGAATAATTCCGCTGCTGCTTTTTATGGTGAAAACCTCCCCCCGCCAAGTGGGATGGGTAGAGAACATTGACCCACACCCGCCAGGGGCCTTTCCTGGGACTAAAGATCCCAACACGGTCTCAACGTCGTCACCCTCTCAGCACACACCTTTCCTGCACACATAATCCTGCCTTTCTCCGTCAGGGCCCTATCCTACCAGGAAAAAAAGCAAGCCGCTCAAAAAGGCCGATGCCAGGGAAATCGAGGGAACACTGCCATTTTCCACATTTTTGCTGTCTACGTGTCCCCGCCTCGGGTGCAAGGCTGCGTAAGTGGCCGGGCTCCGAAGGCAAGGCCGAAATCCCGGCAGCCTGGGCCCCAGGAGTCCAATGCTTTATGGACGTGGGGACACGGATGACCTGTTGGCCACATACAGGAGGGATCCTTGGGCCCTTCACTGGCTCGCCATTCAGCTCCACGACGTCCACTACTGGCCCTGGCCTTTGCTTTGGCTGCTGCCCCGTTGAACGTGTGCTCCGGAGCCATGTTTCTCCACCCGCCACTATCATTCTGCCACCAGGGGATACGTGAGTGTGGGAGTCACCATTTCTCACTGGCAGCAGTGTCACAAGTCACTAGACTTCCAGGTACCCGCTGACCTAGGCTGCCTTCTGCCCCAGGCAAGGTCCCCAATCCTTTATCCCACATGCTGACACCTGGCCACTGGCGGACATTCATTTTTATCAACACAGAGGTCGGAGCGAGGGTCAGCGGGCCGGGTAGGTGAAGTCAAGGCCAGGTGGGCGGGATTAAGGCTTCTTTGCCATCACCATAGAGAGACTTCCCTGACCGGAAGAGTGGGCGGAGCTTACACCGGGCCTGGTGACTAGACTGAGCCAATGGCAGAGGTCCAGCCCGCCAGGCAGATGACACAGGGCCCTCCATTGTGACCTATGACACCGAGTGGCCACAGGGTTGGAGCACACCCTGGGAAAGGCTACGCAGGCACAAGGGAGCCCCTGGTGCGGACTGCTTCAGGGCAGTGGCAGAGCAGGCCAGGTACCTCTTTCCCACTTTCCTGAGGATATCAGTACGCAAGGCATCCCCACTCAGCATCTCTTGCCTCTCTCTCTCTGTCTCTCTCTGGATGTGTTCCTTCTCTGAAATCTCTTTCCTTCTCCCCCTGAGTCACTTCACAGCTTGGAGTGCCTGACAGAGGGCCTAGAGACCAAAGAGCAAAGGGGGAAGGCCTCTGGCTCTACTGGTTGCCCATGGGCAGAGAAGTTCTGGTAGTCTATCTGGAAGGTCTAGAGAGTAGTGATTGATTGGGGAGCAACATCACGGGCGGACCCTGGCCACGTGAAGCTTGCTGACATGTGGCAGCCTCTCTGGAGACTACTAATTCTGCTGATAACATTCTATGCAAATACCCGGGTGAGTGCCATGGGCAGAAAACCTTGACACATACCTGCCAGAGGCCTATTCTGGGTCTGAGGAGTCCACCCTGGTCTCCAGCAACTCATCATCTCAGCACACACTTTGCCTGCACGCGTGGAAACCGCCTCTCTCCACGAATGCCTTCACCCGCTAGGAAACACACGATGTCACTCAGCCAAAGGAGAGCACAGGCAAAGTCAACTGAAGCCCCCATTTTCAAGATTTTGCCTTCTGCTGCTCCACAGCCTCCGGTGGCACACTGCATGTGCGTCACTTCTCGGTAGACGAGGCCGAGATCCGGGCATCCAGGGCCCCAGCCGTCCAGAGTCTGCGCATGGCGGCATATGGATCACCTCTTTGCCACGTACGGGAGGGAGGCCCGGGCCCTACACTGTCTCCGCTAGAGCTCCACGACCTCAGCTATTTTCCCTGACCTTTGGCCCGTGCCCTCGTGAGTGTGTGATCCCGAGTTACAATTCTTCTCCGACCACTCTGAATCCGCCACCTGCGGATACCTGAGCATGAAAATGAACATCTATCACTGGCTGCAGTGTCACAGGTCACTAGGTGTCTAGGCTCAGGCTGACCTTGGCTGTCTTCTGCCCAGGCAAAGAGCCTAATCCTTCCAAGGAAATCAGGACACGTGCTCACTGGCCAACATCCTTTCTTTTATCCACACAGCAGTCTACGTGAGGGTAAAGAGGCCAGGGAGGCCAGGTGAAGGCTGAGTGCGGGGCCTAAGGCTTCTTTCCCAATCACCATGGAGACAGCCACCGCAAGGCTGGCCGGAACTTCTGACGGGGACGAGTCACAAACACTGAGCCAATAGGAGAGGTCCAGCCTAACCGGCCAGTTCCGCAGACCCCTCCATTTTACTCATGGACAGACAACGGCCCCTTGCGTCTTTGGCCACAAAATCCGGGGCACCCAGGGAATAACTTCACAGTCGGCAACCCCTGATGTGGACACGTTCGACACACTGGGCCAGCAGGCAGGTACCTCTTTTCCACTTACGCTAGGATATCAGCAGGCAAGGCGCCCTTCCTCAGCATCTATGGCCTCTCTGGATGTGTTCATTCAGAGGAATCTCTTCATTCTACCCCTGAGACACATGACAGGTATGAGGGACCTGAGAGAGAGCCTAGAGATGGAACGGGGGAGGCTTCTGGCTGTACTGCTTCCCCGTGGGGACAGAATAGCAGGTAGTCTCTCTGGAAGGTCTTAGCTTCTGTTGATTGACATGCGCAATACGGGAGGGGCGGACCCCGGCCAGGTGGAGCTTGTGGGCAGATGCAACCTCTCCGGCGACGAATAATTCCGCTGCTGCTTTGTATGGTGAAAACCTCCAACCGCCAAGTGGGATGGGTAGAGAACATTGACCCACACCCGCCAGGGGCCTTTCCTGGGACTAAAGATCCCAACACGGTCTCAACGTCGTCACCCTCTCAGCACACACCTTTCCTGCACACATAATCCTGCCTTTCTCCGTCAGGGCCCTATCCTACCAGGAAAAAAAGCAAGCCGCTCAAAAAGGCCGATGCCAGGGAAATCGAGGGAACACTGCCATTTTCCACATTTTTGCTGTCTACGTGTCCCCGCCTCGGGTGCAAGGCTGCGTAAGTGGCCGGGCTCCGAAGGCAAGGCCGAAATCCCGGCAGCCTGGGCCCCAGGAGTCCAATGCTTTATGGACGTGGGGACACGGATGACCTGTTGGCCACATACAGGAGGGATCCTTGGGCCCTTCACTGGCTCGCCATTCAGCTCCACGACGTCCACTACTGGCCCTGGCCTTTGCTTTGGCTGCTGCCCCGTTGAACGTGTGCTCCGGAGCCATGTTTCTCCACCCGCCACTATCATTCTGCCACCAGGGGATACGTGAGTGTGGGAGTCACCATTTCTCACTGGCAGCAGTGTCACAAGTCACTAGACTTCCAGGTACCCGCTGACCTAGGCTGCCTTCTGCCCCAGGCAAGGTCCCCAATCCTTTATCCCACATGCTGACACCTGGCCACTGGCGGACATTCATTTTTATCAACACAGAGGTCGGAGCGAGGGTCAGCGGGCCGGGTAGGTGAAGTCAAGGCCAGGTGGGCGGGATTAAGGCTTCTTTGCCATCACCATAGAGAGACTTCCCTGACCGGAAGAGTGGGCGGAGCTTACACCGGGCCTGGTGACTAGACTGAGCCAATGGCAGAGGTCCAGCCCGCCAGGCAGATGACACAGGGCCCTCCATTGTGACCTATGACACCGAGTGGCCACAGGGTTGGAGCACACCCTGGGAAAGGCTACGCAGGCACAAGGGAGCCCCTGGTGCGGACTGCTTCAGGGCAGTGGCAGAGCAGGCCAGGTACCTCTTTCCCACTTTCCTGAGGATATCAGTACGCAAGGCATCCCCACTCAGCATCTCTTGCCTCTCTCTCTCTGTCTCTCTCTGGATGTGTTCCTTCTCTGAAATCTCTTTCCTTCTCCCCCTGAGTCACTTCACAGCTTGGAGTGCCTGACAGAGGGCCTAGAGACCAAAGAGCAAAGGGGGAAGGCCTCTGGCTCTACTGGTTGCCCATGGGCAGAGAAGTTCTGGTAGTCTATCTGGAAGGTCTAGAGAGTAGTGATTGATTGGGGAGCAACATCACGGGCGGACCCTGGCCACGTGAAGCTTGCTGACATGTGGCAGCCTCTCTGGAGACTACTAATTCTGCTGATAACATTCTATGCAAATACCCGGGTGAGTGCCATGGGCAGAAAACCTTGACACATACCTGCCAGAGGCCTATTCTGGGTCTGAGGAGTCCACCCTGGTCTCCAGCAACTCATCATCTCAGCACACACTTTGCCTGCACGCGTGGAAACCGCCTCTCTCCACGAATGCCTTCACCCGCTAGGAAACACACGATGTCACTCAGCCAAAGGAGAGCACAGGCAAAGTCAACTGAAGCCCCCATTTTCAAGATTTTGCCTTCTGCTGCTCCACAGCCTCCGGTGGCACACTGCATGTGCGTCACTTCTCGGTAGACGAGGCCGAGATCCGGGCATCCAGGGCCCCAGCCGTCCAGAGTCTGCGCATGGCGGCATATGGATCACCTCTTTGCCACGTACGGGAGGGAGGCCCGGGCCCTACACTGTCTCCGCTAGAGCTCCACGACCTCAGCTATTTTCCCTGACCTTTGGCCCGTGCCCTCGTGAGTGTGTGATCCCGAGTTACAATTCTTCTCCGACCACTCTGAATCCGCCACCTGCGGATACCTGAGCATGAAAATGAACATCTATCACTGGCTGCAGTGTCACAGGTCACTAGGTGTCTAGGCTCAGGCTGACCTTGGCTGTCTTCTGCCCAGGCAAAGAGCCTAATCCTTCCAAGGAAATCAGGACACGTGCTCACTGGCCAACATCCTTTCTTTTATCCACACAGCAGTCTACGTGAGGGTAAAGAGGCCAGGGAGGCCAGGTGAAGGCTGAGTGCGGGGCCTAAGGCTTCTTTCCCAATCACCATGGAGACAGCCACCGCAAGGCTGGCCGGAACTTCTGACGGGGATGAGTCACAAACACTGAGCCAATAGGAGAGGTCCAGCCTAACCGGCCAGTTCCGCAGACCCCTCCATTTTACTCATGGACAGACAACGGCCCCTTGCGTCTTTGGCCACAAAATCCGGGGCACCCAGGGAATAACTTCACAGTCGGCAACCCCTGATGTGGACACGTTCGACACACTGGGCCAGCAGGCAGGTACCTCTTTTCCACTTACGCTAGGATATCAGCAGGCAAGGCGCCCTTCCTCAGCATCTATGGCCTCTCTGGATGTGTTCATTCAGAGGAATCTCTTCATTCTACCCCTGAGACACATGACAGGTATGAGGGACCTGAGAGAGAGCCTAGAGATGGAACGGGGGAGGCTTCTGGCTGTACTGCTTCCCCGTGGGGACAGAATAGCAGGTAGTCTCTCTGGAAGGTCTTAGCTTCTGTTGATTGACATGCGCAATACGGGAGGGGCGGACCCCGGCCAGGTGGAGCTTGTGGGCAGATGCAACCTCTCCGGCGACGAATAATTCCGCTGCTGCTTTGTATGGTGAAAACCTCCCCCCGCCAAGTGGGATGGGTAGAGAACATTGACCCACACCCGCCAGGGGCCTTTCCTGGGACTAAAGATCCCAACACGGTCTCAACGTCGTCACCCTCTCAGCACACACCTTTCCTGCACACATAATCCTGCCTTTCTCCGTCAGGGCCCTATCCTACCAGGAAAAAAAGCAAGCCGCTCAAAAAGGCCGATGCCAGGGAAATCGAGGGAACACTGCCATTTTCCACATTTTTGCTGTCTACGTGTCCCCGCCCCGGGTGCAAGGCTGCGTAAGTGGCCGGGCTCCGAAGGCAAGGCCGAAATCCCGGCAGCCTGGGCCCCCGGAGTCCAATGCTTTATGGACGTGGGGACACGGATGACCTGTTGGCCACATACAGGAGGGATCCTTGGGCCCTTCACTGGCTCGCCATTCAGCTCCACGACGTCCACTACTGGCCCTGGCCTTTGCTTTGGCTGCTGCCCCGTTGAACGTGTGCTCCGGAGCCATGTTTCTCCACCCGCCACTATCATTCTGCCACCAGGGGATACGTGAGTGTGGGAGTCACCATTTCTCACTGGCAGCAGTGTCACAAGTCACTAGACTTCCAGGTACCCGCTGACCTAGGCTGCCTTCTGCCCCAGGCAAGGTCCCCAATCCTTTATCCCACATGCTGACACCTGGCCACTGGCGGACATTCATTTTTATCAACACAGAGGTCGGAGCGAGGGTCAGCGGGCCGGGTAGGTGAAGTCAAGGCCAGGTGGGCGGGATTAAGGCTTCTTTGCCATCACCATAGAGAGACTTCCCTGACCGGAAGAGTGGGCGGAGCTTACACCGGGCCTGGTGACTAGACTGAGCCAATGGCAGAGGTCCAGCCCGCCAGGCAGATGACACAGGGCCCTCCATTGTGACCTATGACACCGAGTGGCCACAGGGTTGGAGCACACCCTGGGAAAGGCTACGCAGGCACAAGGGAGCCCCTGGTGCGGACTGCTTCAGGGCAGTGGCAGAGCAGGCCAGGTACCTCTTTCCCACTTTCCTGAGGATATCAGTACGCAAGGCATCCCCACTCAGCATCTCTTGCCTCTCTCTCTCTGTCTCTCTCTGGATGTGTTCCTTCTCTGAAATCTCTTTCCTTCTCCCCCTGAGTCACTTCACAGCTTGGAGTGCCTGACAGAGGGCCTAGAGACCAAAGAGCAAAGGGGGAAGGCCTCTGGCTCTACTGGTTGCCCATGGGCAGAGAAGTTCTGGTAGTCTATCTGGAAGGTCTAGAGAGTAGTGATTGATTGGGGAGCAACATCACGGGCGGACCCTGGCCACGTGAAGCTTGCTGACATGTGGCAGCCTCTCTGGAGACTACTAATTCTGCTGATAACATTCTATGCAAATACCCGGGTGAGTGCCATGGGCAGAAAACCTTGACACATACCTGCCAGAGGCCTATTCTGGGTCTGAGGAGTCCACCCTGGTCTCCAGCAACTCATCATCTCAGCACACACTTTGCCTGCACGCGTGGAAACCGCCTCTCTCCACGAATGCCTTCACCCGCTAGGAAACACACGATGTCACTCAGCCAAAGGAGAGCACAGGCAAAGTCAACTGAAGCCCCCATTTTCAAGATTTTGCCTTCTGCTGCTCCACAGCCTCCGGTGGCACACTGCATGTGCGTCACTTCTCGGTAGACGAGGCCGAGATCCGGGCATCCAGGGCCCCAGCCGTCCAGAGTCTGCGCATGGCGGCATATGGATCACCTCTTTGCCACGTACGGGAGGGAGGCCCGGGCCCTACACTGTCTCCGCTAGAGCTCCACGACCTCAGCTATTTTCCCTGACCTTTGGCCCGTGCCCTCGTGAGTGTGTGATCCCGAGTTACAATTCTTCTCCGACCACTCTGAATCCGCCACCTGCGGATACCTGAGCATGAAAATGAACATCTATCACTGGCTGCAGTGTCACAGGTCACTAGGTGTCTAGGCTCAGGCTGACCTTGGCTGTCTTCTGCCCAGGCAAAGAGCCTAATCCTTCCAAGGAAATCAGGACACGTGCTCACTGGCCAACATCCTTTCTTTTATCCACACAGCAGTCTACGTGAGGGTAAAGAGGCCAGGGAGGCCAGGTGAAGGCTGAGTGCGGGGCCTAAGGCTTCTTTCCCAATCACCATGGAGACAGCCACCGCAAGGCTGGCCGGAACTTCTGACGGGGACGAGTCACAAACACTGAGCCAATAGGAGAGGTCCAGCCTAACCGGCCAGTTCCGCAGACCCCTCCATTTTACTCATGGACAGACAACGGCCCCTTGCGTCTTTGGCCACAAAATCCGGGGCACCCAGGGAATAACTTCACAGTCGGCAACCCCTGATGTGGACACGTTCGACACACTGGGCCAGCAGGCAGGTACCTCTTTTCCACTTACGCTAGGATATCAGCAGGCAAGGCGCCCTTCCTCAGCATCTATGGCCTCTCTGGATGTGTTCATTCAGAGGAATCTCTTCATTCTACCCCTGAGACACATGACAGGTATGAGGGACCTGAGAGAGAGCCTAGAGATGGAACGGGGGAGGCTTCTGGCTGTACTGCTTCCCCGTGGGGACAGAATAGCAGGTAGTCTCTCTGGAAGGTCTTAGCTTCTGTTGATTGACATGCGCAATACGGGAGGGGCGGACCCCGGCCAGGTGGAGCTTGTGGGCAGATGCAACCTCTCCGGCGACGAATAATTCCGCTGCTGCTTTGTATGGTGAAAACCTCCCCCCGCCAAGTGGGATGGGTAGAGAACATTGACCCACACCCGCCAGGGGCCTTTCCTGGGACTAAAGATCCCAACAGGGTCTCAACGTCGTCACCCTCTCAGCACACACCTTTCCTGCACACATAATCCTGCCTTTCTCCGTCAGGGCCCTATCCTACCAGGAAAAAAAGCAAGCCGCTCAAAAAGGCCGATGCCAGGGAAATCGAGGGAACACTGCCATTTTCCACATTTTTGCTGTCTACGTGTCCCCGCCTCGGGTGCAAGGCTGCGTAAGTGGCCGGGCTCCGAAGGCAAGGCCGAAATCCCGGCAGCCTGGGCCCCAGGAGTCCAATGCTTTATGGACGTGGGGACACGGATGACCTGTTGGCCACATACAGGAGGGATCCTTGGGCCCTTCACTGGCTCGCCATTCAGCTCCACGACGTCCACTACTGGCCCTGGCCTTTGCTTTGGCTGCTGCCCCGTTGAACGTGTGCTCCGGAGCCATGTTTCTCCACCCGCCACTATCATTCTGCCACCAGGGGATATGCGAGTGTGGGAGTCACCATTTCTCACTGGCAGCAGTGTCACAAGTCACTAGACTTCCAGGTACCCGCTGACCTAGGCTGCCTTCTGCCCCAGGCAAGGTCCCCAATCCTTTATCCCACATGCTGACACCTGGCCACTGGCGGACATTCATTTTTATCAACACAGAGGTCGGAGCGAGGGTCAGCGGGCCGGGTAGGTGAAGTCAAGGCCAGGTGGGCGGGATTAAGGCTTCTTTGCCATCACCATAGAGAGACTTCCCTGACCGGAAGAGTGGGCGGAGCTTACACCGGGCCTGGTGACTAGACTGAGCCAATGGCAGAGGTCCAGCCCGCCAGGCAGATGACACAGGGCCCTCCATTGTGACCTATGACACCGAGTGGCCACAGGGTTGGAGCACACCCTGGGAAAGGCTACGCAGGCACAAGGGAGCCCCTGGTGCGGACTGCTTCAGGGCAGTGGCAGAGCAGGCCAGGTACCTCTTTCCCACTTTCCTGAGGATATCAGTACGCAAGGCATCCCCACTCAGCATCTCTTGCCTCTCTCTCTCTGTCTCTCTCTGGATGTGTTCCTTCTCTGAAATCTCTTTCCTTCTCCCCCTGAGTCACTTCACAGCTTGGAGTGCCTGACAGAGGGCCTAGAGACCAAAGAGCAAAGGGGGAAGGCCTCTGGCTCTACTGGTTGCCCATGGGCAGAGAAGTTCTGGTAGTCTATCTGGAAGGTCTAGAGAGTAGTGATTGATTGGGGAGCAACATCACGGGCGGACCCTGGCCACGTGAAGCTTGCTGACATGTGGCAGCCTCTCTGGAGACTACTAATTCTGCTGATAACATTCTATGCAAATACCCGGGTGAGTGCCATGGGCAGAAAACCTTGACACATACCTGCCAGAGGCCTATTCTGGGTCTGAGGAGTCCACCCTGGTCTCCAGCAACTCATCATCTCAGCACACACTTTGCCTGCACGCGTGGAAACCGCCTCTCTCCACGAATGCCTTCACCCGCTAGGAAACACACGATGTCACTCAGCCAAAGGAGAGCACAGGCAAAGTCAACTGAAGCCCCCATTTTCAAGATTTTGCCTTCTGCTGCTCCACAGCCTCCGGTGGCACACTGCATGTGCGTCACTTCTCGGTAGACGAGGCCGAGATCCGGGCATCCAGGGCCCCAGCCGTCCAGAGTCTGCGCATGGCGGCATATGGATCACCTCTTTGCCACGTACGGGAGGGAGGCCCGGGCCCTACACTGTCTCCGCTAGAGCTCCACGACCTCAGCTATTTTCCCTGACCTTTGGCCCGTGCCCTCGTGAGTGTGTGATCCCGAGTTACAATTCTTCTCCGACCACTCTGAATCCGCCACCTGCGGATACCTGAGCATGAAAATGAACATCTATCACTGGCTGCAGTGTCACAGGTCACTAGGTGTCTAGGCTCAGGCTGACCTTGGCTGTCTTCTGCCCAGGCAAAGAGCCTAATCCTTCCAAGGAAATCAGGACACGTGCTCACTGGCCAACATCCTTTCTTTTATCCACACAGCAGTCTACGTGAGGGTAAAGAGGCCAGGGAGGCCAGGTGAAGGCTGAGTGCGGGGCCTAAGGCTTCTTTCCCAATCACCATGGAGACAGCCACCGCAAGGCTGGCCGGAACTTCTGACGGGGACGAGTCACAAACACTGAGCCAATAGGAGAGGTCCAGCCTATCCGGCCAGTTCCGCAGACCCCTCCATTTTACTCATGGACAGACAACGGCCCCTTGCGTCTTTGGCCACAAAATCCGGGGCACCCAGGGAATAACTTCACAGTCGGCAACCCCTGATGTGGACACGTTCGACACACTGGGCCAGCAGGCAGGTACCTCTTTTCCACTTACGCTAGGATATCAGCAGGCAAGGCGCCCTTCCTCAGCATCTATGGCCTCTCTGGATGTGTTCATTCAGAGGAATCTCTTCATTCTACCCCTGAGACACATGACAGGTATGAGGGACCTGACAGAGAGCCTAGAGATGGAACGGGGGAGGCTTCTGGCTGTACTGCTTCCCCGTGGGGACAGAATAGCAGGTAGTCTCTCTGGAAGGTCTTAGCTTCTGTTGATTGACATGCGCAATACGGGAGGGGCGGACCCCGGCCAGGTGGAGCTTGTGGGCAGATGCAACCTCTCCGGCGACGAATAATTCCGCTGCTGCTTTGTATGGTGAAAACCTCCCCCCGCCAAGTGGGATGGGTAGAGAACATTGACCCACACCCGCCAGGGGCCTTTCCTGGGACTAAAGATCCCAACATGGTCTCAACGTCGTCACCCTCTCAGCACACACCTTTCCTGCACACATAATCCTGCCTTTCTCCGTCAGGGCCCTATCCTACCAGGAAAAAAAGCAAGCCGCTCAAAAAGGCCGATGCCAGGGAAATCGAGGGAACACTGCCATTTTCCACATTTTTGCTGTCTACGTGTCCCCGCCTCGGGTGCAAGGCTGCGTAAGTGGCCGGGCTCCGAAGGCAAGGCCGAAATCCCGGCAGCCTGGGCCCCAGGAGTCCAATGCTTTATGGACGTGGGGACACGGATGACCTGTTGGCCACATACAGGAGGGATCCTTGGGCCCTTCACTGGCTCGCCATTCAGCTCCACGACGTCCACTACTGGCCCTGGCCTTTGCTTTGGCTGCTGCCCCGTTGAACGTGTGCTCCGGAGCCATGTTTCTCCACCCACCACTATCATTCTGCCACCAGGGGATATGCGAGTGTGGGAGTCACCATTTCTCACTGGCAGCAGTGTCACAAGTCACTAGACTTCCAGGTACCCGCTGACCTAGGCTGCCTTCTGCCCCAGGCAAGGTCCCCAATCCTTTATCCCACATGCTGACACCTGGCCACTGGCGGACATTCATTTTTATCAACACAGAGGTCGGAGCGAGGGTCAGCGGGCCGGGTAGGTGAAGTCAAGGCCAGGTGGGCGGGATTAAGGCTTCTTTGCCATCACCATAGAGAGACTTCCCTGACCGGAAGAGTGGGCGGAGCTTACACCGGGCCTGGTGACTAGACTGAGCCAATGGCAGAGGTCCAGCCCGCCAGGCAGATGACACAGGGCCCTCCATTGTGACCTATGACACCGAGTGGCCACAGGGTTGGAGCACACCCTGGGAAAGGCTACGCAGGCACAAGGGAGCCCCTGGTGCGGACTGCTTCAGGGCAGTGGCAGAGCAGGCCAGGTACCTCTTTCCCACTTTCCTGAGGATATCAGTACGCAAGGCATCCCCACTCAGCATCTCTTGCCTCTCTCTCTCTGTCTCTCTCTGGATGTGTTCCTTCTCTGAAATCTCTTTCCTTCTCCCCCTGAGTCACTTCACAGCTTGGAGTGCCTGACAGAGGGCCTAGAGACCAAAGAGCAAAGGGGGAAGGCCTCTGGCTCTACTGGTTGCCCATGGGCAGAGAAGTTCTGGTAGTCTATCTGGAAGGTCTAGAGAGTAGTGATTGATTGGGGAGCAACATCACGGGCGGACCCTGGCCACGTGAAGCTTGCTGACATGTGGCAGCCTCTCTGGAGACTACTAATTCTGCTGATAACATTCTATGCAAATACCCGGGTGAGTGCCATGGGCAGAAAACCTTGACACATACCTGCCAGAGGCCTATTCTGGGTCTGAGGAGTCCACCCTGGTCTCCAGCAACTCATCATCTCAGCACACACTTTGCCTGCACGCGTGGAAACCGCCTCTCTCCACGAATGCCTTCACCCGCTAGGAAACACACGATGTCACTCAGCCAAAGGAGAGCACAGGCAAAGTCAACTGAAGCCCCCATTTTCAAGATTTTGCCTTCTGCTGCTCCACAGCCTCCGGTGGCACACTGCATGTGCGTCACTTCTCGGTAGACGAGGCCGAGATCCGGGCATCCAGGGCCCCAGCCGTCCAGAGTCTGCGCATGGCGGCATATGGATCACCTCTTTGCCACGTACGGGAGGGAGGCCCGGGCCCTACACTGTCTCCGCTAGAGCTCCACGACCTCAGCTATTTTCCCTGACCTTTGGCCCGTGCCCTCGTGAGTGTGTGATCCCGAGTTACAATTCTTCTCCGACCACTCTGAATCCGCCACCTGCGGATACCTGAGCATGAAAATGAACATCTATCACTGGCTGCAGTGTCACAGGTCACTAGGTGTCTAGGCTCAGGCTGACCTTGGCTGTCTTCTGCCCAGGCAAAGAGCCTAATCCTTCCAAGGAAATCAGGACACGTGCTCACTGGCCAACATCCTTTCTTTTATCCACACAGCAGTCTACCTGAGGGTAAAGAGGCAACGGAGGCCAGGTGAAGGCTGAGTGCGGGGCCTAAGGCTCCTTTCCCAATCACCATGGAGACAGCCACGGCAAGGCTGGCCGGAACTTCTGACGGGGACGAGTCACAAACACTGAGCCAATAGGAGAGGTCCAGCCTAACCGGCCAGTTCCGCAGACCCCTCCATTTTACTCATGGACAGACAACGGCCCCTTGCGTCTTTGGCCACAAAATCCGGGGCACCCAGGGAATAACTTCACAGTCGGCAACCCCTGATGTGGACACGTTCGACACACTGGGCCAGCAGGCAGGTACCTCTTTTCCACTTACGCTAGGATATCAGCAGGCAAGGCGCCCTTCCTCAGCATCTATGGCCTCTCTGGATGTGTTCATTCAGAGGAATCTCTTCATTCTACCCCTGAGACACATGACTGGTATGAGGGACCTGAGAGAGAGCCTAGAGATGTAACGGGGGAGGCTTCTGGCTGTACTGCTTCCCCGTGGGGACAGAATAGCAGGTAGTCTCTCTGGAAGGTCTTAGCTTCTGTTGATTGACATGCGCAATACGGGAGGGGCGGACCCCGGCCAGGTGGAGCTTGTGGGCAGATGCAACCTCTCCGGCGACGAATAATTCCGCTGCTGCTTTGTATGGTGAAAACCTCCCCCCGCCAAGTGGGATGGGTAGAGAACATTGACCCACACCCGCCAGGGGCCTTTCCTGGGACTAAAGATCCCAACATGGTCTCAACGTCGTCACCCTCTCAGCACACACCCTTCCTGCACACATAATCCTGCCTTTCTCCGTCAGGGCCCTATCCTACCAGGAAAAAAAGCAAGCCGCTCAAAAAGGCCGATGCCAGGGAAATCGAGGGAACACTGCCATTTTCCACATTTTTGCTGTCTACGTGTCCCCGCCTCGGGTGCAAGGCTGCGTAAGTGGCCGGGCTCCGAAGGCAAGGCCGAAATCCCGGCAGCCTGGGCCCCAGGAGTCCAATGCTTTATGGAAGTGGGGACACGGATGACCTGTTGGCCACATACAGGAGGGACCCTTGGGCCCTTCACTGGCTCGCCATTCAGCTCCACGACGTCCACTACCGGCCCTGGCCTTTGTTTTGGCTGGTGCCCCACGGAACGTGTGGTCCGGAGCCATGTTTCTCCGCCCATCACTATCATTCTGCCACCAGGGGATATGTGAGTGTGGGAGTCACCATTTGTCACTGGCAGCAGTGTCCCAAGTCACTAGACTTCCAGGTACCCGCTGACCTAGGCTGCCTTCTGCCCCAGGCAAGGTCCCCAATCCTTTATCCCAGATGCTGACACCTAGGCACTGGTGGACATTCATTTTTATCAACACAGAGGTCTGAGTGAGGGTCAGCGGGCCAGGTAGGTGAAGTCAAGGCCAGGTGGGCGGGGCTGAGGATTCTTTGCCATCACCATAGAGACAGTCCCCCCACCGCAAGAGTGGGTGGAGCTTGTGATGGGCCTGGTGACAAGACTCAGCCAATGGCAGAGATCCGGCCCGCCAGGCAGATGACACAGGGCCCTCCACTGTGACCTATGACACCTAGTGGCCACAGCGTTGGAGCACACCCTGGGAAAGGCTACGCAGGCACAAGGGAGCCCCTGGTGCGGACTGCTTCAGGGCAGTGGCAGAGCAGTCCAGATACCTCTTTCCCACTTTCCTGAGGATATCAGTACGCAAGGCATCTCCACTCAGCATCTCTTGCATCCCTCTCTCGGTCTCTCTCGGGATGTTTTCATTCTCTGAAATCTCTTTCCTTCTCCCCCTGAGTCAATTCATAGCTTGGAGTGCCTGACAGAGTGCCTAGAGACAAAAGAGCAAAGGGGGAAGGCCTCTGGCTCTACTGGTTGCCCATGGGCAGAGAAGATCTGCTCGTCTATCTGGAAGGTCTAGAGAGTAGCCATTGATTGGGGAGCTACATCACGGGCGGACCTGGCCAGGTGAAGCTTGCTGACATGTGGCAGCCTCTCTGGAGAATACTAATCCCGCTGATAACATTCTATGCAAATAGCCGGCTGAGTACCATGGACAGAAAACAATGACACATACCTGCCAGAGGCCTATTCTGGGTCTGAGGAGTCCACCCTGGTCTCCAGCAACTCATCATCTCAGCACACACTTTGCCTGCACGCATGGAAACCGCCTCTCTCCACGAATGCCTTCACCTGCTAGGAAACACACGATGTCACTCAGCCAAAGGAGAGCACAGGCAAAGTCAACGGAAGGCCCCATTTTCAAGATTTTGCCCTCTGCTGCTCCACAGCCTCCGGTGGCACACTGCATGTGCGTCACTTCTCGGTAGACAAGGCCCAAATCCGGGCATCCAGGGCCCCAGCCCTCCACAGTCTACGGATGGCGGCATATGGATCACCTCTTTGCCTCGTACGGCAGGGAGGCCTGGGTCCTAGACTGGCTCCGCTACAGCTCCACGACCTCAGCTATTTTCCCTGACCTTTGGCCCGTGCCCTCGTGAGCGCGTCATCTCTAGTTACACTTCTCTTCCGACCACACTGTTGCGCCACCTGCGGATACCTGAGCGTGGAAGTCAACATCTATCACTGGCTGCAGCGTCACAGGTCACTAGGTGTCTAGGCTCAGGCTGACCTTGGCTGTCTTCTGCCCAGGCAAGGAGCCTAATCCTTCCAAGGAAATCAGGACACGTGCTCACTGGCCGACATCCTTTCTTTCATCCACACAGCGGTCTAGATGAGGGTAAAGAGGCTAGGTAGGCTAGAGGAAGGCTGAGTGCGGGGGCTAAGGCTTCTTTCCCAATCACCATGGAGACACCACCGAAAGGCTGGGCGGAACTTCTGACGGGGACGAGTCACAAACACTGAGCCAATAGGAGAGGTCCAGCCTATCCGGCCAGTTCCACAGAGTCCTCCATTTTACTCATGGACAAGCAATGGCCCCTTGCGTCTTTGGCCACAAAATCGAGGGCACCCAGGGAATAACTTCACAGTAGGCAACCCCTGATGTGAACACCTTCGACACACTGGGACAGTAGGCAGGTACCTCTTTTCCACCTACGCTAGGATATCAGTAGGCAAGGCGCCCTTCCTCTGCATCTGTGGCCTCTCTGGATGTGTTCATTCAGAGGAATCTCTTCATTCTACCCCTGAGACACATCACAAGTATGAGGGGCCTGAGAGAGAGCCTGGAGATGAAACGGGGGAGGCTTCTGGCTGGACCGCTTCCCAGTGGGTAGAGAACAGCAGGTAGTCTCTCTGGAAGGTCTTAGCTTCTGTTGATTGACATGCGCAATACAGTAGGGGCGGACCCTGGCCAGGTGGAGCTTGTGGGCAGATGCAACCTCTCTGGCCACGAATAATTCCGCTGCTGCTTTGTATGGCAAAAACCTCTGCCCGCCAAGGGGGATGGGTAGAGAACATTGACCCACACCCACCAGGGACCTTTCCTGGGACTAAAGATCCCAACATGGTCTCAACGTCGTCACCCTCTCAGCACACACCCTTCCTGCACACAGAATCCTGCCTTTCTCCGTCAGGACCCTATCCCACCAGGAATAAAAGCAAGCTGCTCAAAAAGGCCAATGCCAGGGAAATCGAGGAAACACTGCCATTCTCCACATTTTTGCGGTCTACATGTCCCCGCCTCCAGTGCAAGGCCGCGTATGTGGCCGGGCTCCGAAGGCAAGGCCGAAATCCTGGCAGCCTGGGCCCCAGCAGACCAATGGTTTATGGACATGGGGACACGGATGACCTGTTTGCCACATACAGGAGGGATCCTTGGGCCCTTCACTGGCTCGCCATTCAGCTCCACGACGTCCACTGCTGGCCCTGGCCTTTGCTTTGGCTGGTGCCCCATTGAACGTGTGCTCCGGAGCCATGTTTCTCCACCCACCACTATCATTCTGCCACCAGGGGATATGTGAGTGTGGGAGTCACCATTTGTCACTGGCAGCAGTGTCCCAAGTCACTAGACTTCCAGGTACCCGCTGACCTAGGCTGCCTTCTGCCCCAGGCAAGGTCCCCAATCCTTTATCCCAGATGCTGACACCTAGGCACTGGTGGACATTCATTTTTATCAACACAGAGGTCTGAGTGAGGGTCAGCGGGCCAGGTAGGTGAAGTCAAGGCCAGGTGGGCGGGGCTGAGGATTCTTTGCCATCACCATAGAGACAGTCCCCCCACCGCAAGAGTGGGTGGAGCTTGTGATGGGCCTGGTGACAAGACTCAGCCAATGGCAGAGATCCGGCCCGCCAGGCAGATGACACAGGGCCCTCCACTGTGACCTATGACACCTAGTGGCCACAGCGTTGGAGCACACCCTGGGAAAGGCTACGCAGGCACAAGGGAGCCCCTGGTGCGGACTGCTTCAGGGCAGTGGCAGAGCAGTCCAGATACCTCTTTCCCACTTTCCTGAGGATATCAGTACACAAGGCATCTCCACTCAGCATCTCTTGCATCCCTCTCTCGGTCTCTCTCGGGATGTTTTCATTCTCTGAAATCTCTTTCCTTCTCCCCCTGAGTCAATTCATAGCTTGGAGTGCCTGACAGAGTGCCTAGAGACAAAAGAGCAAAGGGGGAAGGCCTCTGGCTCTACTGGTTGCCCATGGGCAGAGAAGATCTGCTCGTCTATCTGGAAGGTCTAGAGAGTAGCCATTGATTGGGGAGCTACATCACGGGCGGACCTGGCCAGGTGAAGCTTGCTGACATGTGGCAGCCTCTCTGGAGAATACTAATCCCGCTGATAACATTCTATGCAAATAGCCGGCTGAGTACCATGGACAGAAAACATTGACACATACCTGCCAGAGGCCTATTCTGGGTCTGAGGAGTCCACCCTGGTCTCCAGCAACTCATCATCTCAGCACACACTTTGCCTGCACGCATGGAAACCGCCTCTCTCCACGAATGCCTTCACCTGCTAGGAAACACACGATGTCACTCAGCCAAAGGAGAGCACAGGCAAAGTCAACGGAAGGCCCCATTTTCAAGATTTTGCCCTCTGCTGCTCCACAGCCTCCGGTGGCACACTGCATGTGCGTCACTTCTCGGTAGACAAGGCCCAAATCCGGGCATCCAGGGCCCCAGCCCTCCACAGTCTACGGATGGCGGCATATGGATCACCTCTTTGCCTCGTACGGCAGGGAGGCCTGGGTCCTAGACTGGCTCCGCTACAGCTCCACGACCTCAGCTATTTTCCCTGACCTTTGGCCCGTGCCCTCGTGAGCGTGTCATCTCTAGTTACACTTCTCTTCCGACCACACTGTTGCGCCACCTGCGGATACCTGAGCGTGGAAGTCAACATCTATCACTGGCTGCAGCGTCACAGGTCACTAGGTGTCTAGGCTCAGGCTGACCTTGGCTGTCTTCTGCCCAGGCAAGGAGCCTAATCCTTCCAAGGAAATCAGGACACGTGCTCACTGGCCGACATCCTTTCTTTCATCCACACAGCGGTCTAGATGAGGGTAAAGAGGCTAGGTAGGCTAGAGGAAGGCTGAGTGCGGGGGCTAAGGCTTCTTTCCCAATCACCATGGAGACACCACCGAAAGGCTGGGCGGAACTTCTGACGGGGACGAGTCACAAACACTGAGCCAATAGGAGAGGTCCAGCCTATCCGGCCAGTTCCACAGAGTCTTCCATTTTACTCATGGACAAGCAATGGCCCCTTGCGTCTTTGGCCACAAAATCGAGGGCATCCAGGGAATAACTTCACAGTAGGCAACCCCTGATGTGAACACCTTCGACACACTGGGACAGTAGGCAGGTACCTCTTTTCCACCTACGCTAGGATATCAGTAGGCAAGGCGCCCTTCCTCTGCATCTGTGGCCTCTCTGGATGTGTTCATTCAGAGGAATCTCTTCATTCTACCCCTGAGACACATCACAAGTATGAGGGGCCTGAGAGAGAGCCTGGAGATGAAACGGGGGAGGCTTCTGGCTGGACCGCTTCCCAGTGGGTAGAGAACAGCAGGTAGTCTCTCTGGAAGGTCTTAGCTTCTGTTGATTGACATGCGCAATACAGTAGGTGCGGACCCTGGCCAGGTGGAGCTTGTGGGCAGATGCAACCTCTCTGGCCACGAATAATTCCGCTGCTGCTTTGTATGGCAAAAACCTCTGCCCGCCAAGGGGGATGGGTAGAGAACATTGACCCACACCCACCAGGGACCTTTCCTGGGACTAAAGATCCCAACATGGTCTCAACGTCGTCACCCTCTCAGCACACACTCTTCCTGCACACAGAATCCTGCCTTTCTCCGTCAGGACCCTATCCCACCAGGAAAAAAAGCAAGCTGCTCAAAAAGGCCAATGCCAGGGAAATCGAGGAAACACTGCCATTCTCCACATTTTTGCTGTCTACATGTCCCCGCCTCCAGTGCAAGGCCGCGTATGTGGCCGGGCTCCGAAGGCAAGGCCGAAATCCTGGCAGCCTGGGCCCCAGCAGACCAATGGTTTATGGACATGGGGACACGGATGACCTGTTTGCCACATACAGGAGGGACCCTTGGGCCCTTCACTGGCTCGCCATTCAGCTCCACGACGTCCACTGCTGGCCCTGGCCTTTGCTTTGGATGGTGCCCCATTGAACGTGTGCTCCGGAGCCATGTTTCTCCACCCACCACTATCATTCTGCCACCAGGGGATATGTGAGTGTGGGAGTCACCATTTGTCACTGGCAGCAGTGTCCCAAGTCACTAGACTTCCAGGTACCCGCTGACCTAGGCTGCCTTCTGCCCCAGGCAAGGTCCCCAATCCTTTATCCCAGATGCTGACACCTAGGCACTGGTGGACATTCATTTTTATCAACACAGAGGTCTGAGTGAGGGTCAGCGGGCCAGGTAGGTGAAGTCAAGGCCAGGTGGGCGGGGCTGAGGATTCTTTGCCATCACCATAGAGACAGTCCCCCCACCGCAAGAGTGGGTGGAGCTTGTGATGGGCCTGGTGACAAGACTCAGCCAATGGCAGAGATCCGGCCCGCCAGGCAGATGACACAGGGCCCTCCACTGTGACCTATGACACCTAGTGGCCACAGCGTTGGAGCACACCCTGGGAAAGGCTACGCAGGCACAAGGGAGCCCCTGGTGCGGACTGCTTCAGGGCAGTGGCAGAGCAGTCCAGATACCTCTTTCCCACTTTCCTGAGGATATCAGTACGCAAGGCATCTCCACTCAGCATCTCTTGCATCCCTCTCTCGGTCTCTCTCGGGATGTTTTCATTCTCTGAAATCTCTTTCCTTCTCCCCCTGAGTCAATTCATAGCTTGGAGTGCCTGACAGAGTGCCTAGAGACAAAAGAGCAAAGGGGGAAGGCCTCTGGCTCTACTGGTTGCCCATGGGCAGAGAAGATCTGCTCGTCTATCTGGAAGGTCTAGAGAGTAGCCATTGATTGGGGAGCTACATCACGGGCGGACCTGGCCAGGTGAAGCTTGCTGACATGTGGCAGCCTCTCTGGAGAATACTAATCCCGCTGATAACATTCTATGCAAATAGCCGGCTGAGTACCATGGACAGAAAACATTGACACATACCTGCCAGAGGCCTATTCTGGGTCTGAGGAGTCCACCCTGGTCTCCAGCAACTCATCATCTCAGCACACACTTTGCCTGCACGCATGGAAACCGCCTCTCTCCACGAATGCCTTCACCTGCTAGGAAACACACGATGTCACTCAGCCAAAGGAGAGCACAGGCAAAGTCAACGGAAGGCCCCATTTTCAAGATTTTGCCCTCTGCTGCTCCACAGCCTCCGGTGGCACACTGCATGTGCGTCACTTCTCGGTAGACAAGGCCCAAATCCGGGCATCCAGGGCCCCAGCCCTCCACAGTCTACGGATGGCGGCATATGGATCACCTCTTTGCCTCGTACGGCAGGGAGGCCTGGGTCCTAGACTGGCTCTGCTACAGCTCCACGAGCTCAGCTATTTTCCCTGACCTTTGGCCCGTGCCCTCGTGAGCGTGTCATCTCTAGTTACACTTCTCTTCCGACCACACTATCGCGCCACCTGCGGATACCTGAGCGTGGAAGTCAACATCTATCACTGGCTGCAGCGTCACAGGTCACTAGGTGTCTAGGCTCAGGCTGACCTTGGCTGTCTTCTGCCCAGGCAAGGAGCCTAATCCTTCCAAGGAAATCAGGACACGTGCTCACTGGCCGACATCCTTTCTTTCATCCACACAGCGGTCTAGATGAGGGTAAAGAGGCTAGGTAGGCTAGAGGAAGGCTGAGTGCGGGGGCTAAGGCTTCTTTCCCAATCACCATGGAGACACCACCGAAAGGCTGGGCGGAACTTCTGACGGGGACGAGTCACAAACACTGAGCCAATAGGAGAGGTCCAGCCTATCCGGCCAGTTCCACAGAGTCTTCCATTTTACTCATGGACAAGCAATGGCCCCTTGCGTCTTTGGCCACAAAATCGAGGGCACCCAGGGAATAACTTCACAGTAGGCAACCCCTGATGTGAACACCTTCGACACACTGGGACAGTAGGCAGGTACCTCTTTTCCACCTACGCTAGGATATCAGTAGGCAAGGCGCCCTTCCTCTGCATCTGTGGCCTCTCTGGATGTGTTCATTCAGAGGAATCTCTTCATTCTACCCCTGAGACACATCACAAGTATGAGGGGCCTGAGAGAGAGCCTGGAGATGAAACGGGGGAGGCTTCTGGCTGGACCGCTTCCCAGTGGGTAGAGAACAGCAGGTAGTCTCTCTGGAAGGTCTTAGCTTCTGTTGATTGACATGCGCAATACAGTAGGGGCGGACGCTGGCCAGGTGGAGCTTGTGGGCAGATGCAACCCCTCCGGCGACGGATAATTCCGCTGCTGCTTTGTATGGTGAAAACGTCCCCCCGCCAAGTGGGATGGGTAGAGAACACTGACCACACCCGCCAGGGGCCTCTCCTGGGACTAAAGATCCCAACATGGTCTCAACGTCGTCATCCTCTCAGCACACACCTTTCCTGCACACGTAATCCTGCCTTTCTCCGTCAGGGCCCTCTCCTACCAGGAAAAAAAGCAAGCCGCTCAAAAAGGCCGATGCCAGGGAACTCGAGGAAACACTGCCATTTTCCAAATTTTGGCTGTCTACACGTCCCCGCCTCCGCTGCAAGGCCGCGTATGTGGCCGGGCTCCGATGGCAAGGCCGAAATCCTGGCAGCCTGGGCCCCAGCAGTCCCATGGTTTATGGACGTGGGGACACGGATGACCTGTTCGCCACATACAGGAGGGACCCTTGGGCCCTTCACTGGCTCGCCATTCAGCTCCACGACGTCCACTACCGGCCCTGGCCTTTGCTTTGGCTGGTGCCCCACGGAACGGGTGCTCCGGAGCGATGTTTCTCCGCCCATCACTATCATTCTGCCACCAGGCGATATGTGAGTGTGGGAGTCACCATTTGTCACTGGCAGCAGTGTCGCAAGGCAGTAGACTTCCAGGTACCCGCTGACCTAGGCTGCCTTCTGCCCCAGGCAAGGTCCCGAATCCTTTATCCCAGATGCTGACACCCGGGCACTGGCGGACATTCATTTGGAGCAACACAGAGGTCTGAGTGAGGGTCAGCGGGCCAGGTAGGTGAAGTCAAGGCCAGGTGGGCGGGGCTAAGACTCCTTTGCCATCACCATAGAGACAGTCCCCCCCGCAAGAGTGGGCGGAGCTTGTGATGGGCCTGCTGACAAGGCTTGAGCCAATGGCAGAGATCCGGCCCGCCAGGCAGATGACACAGGGCCCTCCATTCTGACCTATGACACCTAGTGGCCACAGGATTTGAGCACACCCTGGGAAAGGCTACGCAGGCACAAGGGAGCCCCTGGTGCGGACTGCTTCAGGGCATTGGCAGAGCAGGCCAGGTACCTCTTTCCCACTTTCCTCAGGATATCACTACGCAAGGCATCCCCACTCAGCATCTCTTGCCTCTCTCTGTCTCTCTCTGGATGTGTTCGTTCTCTGAAATCTCTTCCTTCTCCCCCTTGTCACTTCACACCTTGGAGTGCCTGACAGAGGGCCTAGAGACGAAAGAGCAAAGGGGGAAGGCCTCTGGCTCTACTGGTTGCCCATGGGCAGAGAAGATCTGCTAGTCTATCTGGAAGGTCTAGAGAGTAGCCATTGATTGGGGAGCTACATCACGGGCGGACCTGGCCAGGTGAAGCTTGCTGACATGCAGCAGCCTCTCCGGAGACTACTAATTCCGCCGAGAACATTCTATGCAAATACCCGGCTGAGTGCCATGGGCAGAAATATTGACACATACCTGCCAGAGGCCTATCCTGGGTCTGAAGAGTCCACCCCGGTCTCCAGCGACTCATCATCTCAGCACACACTTTGCCTGCACACAGGGAATCCGCCTCTCTCCACGAATGCCTTCTCCTGCTAGGAAACACACGATGGCACTCAGCCAAAGGAGAGCACAGGCAAAGTCAACTGAAGCCCCCATTTTCAAGATTTTGCCCTCTGCTGGACCACAGCCTCCGCTGGCACAGTGCATGTGTGTCACTTCTCCGAAGACAAGGCCGCAATCCGGGCATCCAGGGCCCCAGCAGTCCAGAGTCTGCGCATGGCGGCATATGGATCACCTCTTTGCCACGTACAGGAGGGAGGCCTGGGCCCTACACTGGCTCCGCTAGAGCTCCACGATCTCAGCTATTTTCCCTGACCTTTGGCCCGTGCCCTCGTGTCTGTGTCATCCCTAGTTACACTTCTTGTCCGACCACTCTGAATCCGCCACCTGCGGATACATGAGCATGAAAATGAACATCTGTCACTGCCTGCAGTGTCACAGGCCACTAGGTGTCTAGGCTCAGGCTGACCTTGGCTGTCTTCTGCCCAGGCAAGGAGCCTAATCCTTCAAAGGCAACGAGGACATGTGGTCATTGGCCGACATTCGTTCTTTCATCCACACAGCGGTCTAGATGAGGCTAAAGAGGCCAGGTAGGCCAGGTGACGGCTGAGTGCGGGGCCTAAGGCTTCTTTCCCAATCACCATGGAGACAGCCACCGCAAGGCTGGCTGGAACTTCTGACGGGGACGGGTCACAAACACCCAGCCAATAGGAGAGGTCCAGCCTAAGCGGCCACTTCCGCAGTGCCCTCCATTTTACCCATGGACACACGACGGCCCCTTCTCTTTTGGGCCACAAAATCCAGGGCACCCAGGGAATCACCTCACAGTAGGCAGCCCCTGATGTGGACACGTTCCACACACGGGGCCAGCAGGCAGGTACCACTTTTCCACTTACGCTAGGATATCAGTAGGCAAGGCGCCCTTCCTCAGCATCTATGGCCCCTCTGTGTATGTGTTCATTCGGAGAAATCTCTTCCTTCTACCCCTGAGACACATCACAAGTATGAGGGGCCTGAGAGAGAGCCTAGAGATGGAACGGGGGAGGCTTCTGGCTGTACTGCTTCCCCGTGGGTAGAGAAGAGCAGGGAGTCTCTCTGGAAGGTCTTAGCTTCTGTTGACTGACATGGACAATACAGTAGGGGCGGACCCTGGCCAGGTGGAGCTTGTGGGCAGATGCAACCCCTCCGGCGACGGATAATTCCACTGATGCTTTGTATGGTGAAAGCCTCCCCCCGCCAAGTGGGATGGGTAGAGAACACTGACCCACACCCGCCAGGGGCCTCTCCTGGGACTAAAGATCCCAACATGGTCTCAACGTCGTCACCCTCTCAGCAGACACCTTTCCTGCACACGTAATCCTGCCTTTCTCCGTCAGGGCCCTCTCCTACCAGGAAAAAAAGCAAGCCGCTCAAAAAGGCCGATGCCAGGGAACTCGAGGAAACACTGCCATTTTCCAAATTTTGGCTGTCTACATGTCCCCGCCTCCGCTGCAAGGCCACGTATGTGGCCGGGCTCCGATGGCAAGGCCGAAATCCTGGCAGCCTGGGCCCCAGCAGTCCCATGGTTTATGGACGTGGGGACACGGATGACCTGTTCGCCACATACAGGAGGGACCCTTGGGCCCTTCACTGGCTCGCCATTCAGCTCCACGACGTCCACTACCGGCCCTGGCCTTTGCTTTGGCTGGTGCCCCACGGAACGGGTGCTCTGGAGCGATGTTTCTCCGCCCATCACTATCATTCTGCCACCAGGCGATATGTGAGTGTGGGAGTCACCATTTGTCACTGGCAGCAGTGTCACAAGGCAGTAGACTTCCAGGTACCCGCTGACCTAGGCTGCCTTCTGCCCCAGGCAAGGTCCCGAATCCTTTATCCCAGATGCTGACACCCGGGCACTGGCGGACATTCATTTGGAGCAACACAGAGGTCTCAGTGAGGGTCAGCGGGCCAGGTAGGTGAAGTCAAGGCCAGGTGGGCGGGGCTAAGACTCCTTTGCCATCACCATAGAGACAGTCCCCCCCCACAAGAGTGGGCGGAGCTTGTGATGGGCCTGCTGACAAGACTTGAGCCAATGGCAGAGATCCGGCCCGCCAGGCAGATGACACAGGGCCCTCCAGTGTGACCTATGACACCTAGTGGTCACAGGATTTGAGCACACCCTGGGAAAGGCTACGCAGGCACAAGGGAGCCCCTGGTGCGGACTGCTTCAGGGCATTGGCAGAGCAGGCCAGGTACCTCTTTCCCACTTTCCTCAGGATATCACTACGCAAGGCATCCCCACTCAGCATCTCTTGCCTCTCTCTGTCTCTCTCTGGATGTGTTCGTTCTCTGAAATCTCTTCCTTCTCCCCCTTGTCACTTCACACCTTGGAGTGCCTGACAGAGGGAATAGAGACGAAAGAGCAAAGGGGGAAGGCCTCGGCTCTACTGGTTGCCCATGGGCAGAGAATATCTGCTAGTCTATCTGGAAGGTCTAGAGAGTAGCCATTGATTGGGGAGCTACATCACGGGCCGATCTGGCCAGGTGAAGCTTGTCACTTTCCTCAGGATATCACTACGCAAGGCATCCCCACTCAGCATCTCTTGCCTCTCTCTGTCTCTCTCTGGATGTGTTCATTCTCTGAAATCTCTTCCGTCTCCCCCTGAGTCACTTCACAGCTTGGAGTGCCTGATAGAGTGCCTAGAGACCAAAGAGCAAAGGGGGAAGGCCTCTGGCTCTACTGGTTGCCCATGGGCACACAAGATCTGGTAGTTTATCTGGAAGGTCTAGAGAGTAGTGACTGATGGGGTAGCTACATCACCGGCGGACCCTGGCCAGGTGAAGCTTGCTGACTTGTGGCAGCCTCTCCGGAGACTACTACTTCCGCTGGTAACATTGTATGCAAATACCTGGCTGAGTGCGAAGGGCAGAAAACATTGACACATACCTGCCAGAGGCCTATCCTGGGTCTGAAGAGTCCACCGCGGACTCCAGCGACTCATCATCTCAGCACACACTTTGCCCGCACACAGGGAATCCGCCTCTCTCCACGAATGCCTTCTCCTGCTAGGAAACACACGATGGCACTCAGCCAAAGGAGAGCACAGGCAAAGTCAACTGAAGCCCGCATTTTCAAGATTTTGCCCTCTGCTGGGCCACAGCCTCCGGTGGCACACTGCATGTGCGTCACTTCTCCGAAGACGAGGCCGAAATCCGGGCATCCAGGGCCCCAGCAGTCCAGAGTCTGCGCATGGCGGCATATGGATCACCTCTTTGCCATGTACAGGAGGGAGGCCTCGGCCCTAGACTGGCTCCGCTAGAGCTCCACGACCTCAGCTATTTTTCCCGACCTTTGGCCCGTGCCCTTGTCAGTGTGTCACCTCTAGTTACACTTCACCTCCGACCACTCTCGATCCGCCACCTGCGGATACCTGAGCGTGGACATCAACATCTATCACTGTCTGCAGTGTCACAGGTCACTAGGTGTCTAGGCTCAGGCTGACCTTGGCTGTCTTCTGCCCAGGCAAGGAGCTTAATCCTTCAAAGGAAATGAGGACGCGTGGTCACTGGCCGACATCCTTTCTTTCATCTACACAGCCAGGTGGGCCAGGTGAAGGCTGAGTGCGGGGCCTAAGGCTTCCTTCCCAATCACCATGGAGACAGCCACCGCAAGGCTGGCCGGAACTTCTGACGGGGACGGGTCACAAACTCTGAGCCAATAGGAGAGGTCCAGCCTAACCGGCCGGTTCCGCAGAGCCCTCCATTTTACCCACGGACACGCAACGGCCCCTTCTGTCCTTGGCCACAAAATCGAGGGCACCCAGGGAATAACTTCACAGTAGGCAACCCCTGATGTGGACACGTTCGACATACTGGGACAGCAGGCAGGTACCTCTTTTCCACTTACGCTACGATATCAGTAGGCAAGGCGCCCTTCCTCAACATCTATGGCCCCTCTTTGTATGTGTTCTTTTAAAGAAATCTCTTTTTTCTACCCCTGAGACACATCACAACTATGAGGGGCCTGAGAGGGAACCTGGAGATGAAACAGGGGAGGCTTCTGGCTGTACCGCTTCCCCGTGGCTAGAGAATAGCAGTTAGTCTCTCTGGAAGCTCTCAGCTTCTGTTGATCGACATGGGCAATACGGTAGGGGCGGACCCTGGCCAGGTGGAGCTTGTGGGCACATGCAACCTCTGGGGGAAGAATAATTCCGCTGCTGCTTTGTATGGTGTAAACCTCCCCACGCCAAGTGGGATGGGCACAGAACATTGACCCACACCTGCCAGGGGCCCTTCCTGGGACTAAAGATCCCAACCTGGTCTCAACCTTGTCACCTTCTCAGCACATACCTTTCCTGCACACATAATCCTGCCTTTCTCCGTCGGTGCCTCATCCTACTAGGAAAAAAGCATGCCGCTCAAAAAGGCCGATGCCAGAGAAATCGAGGAGACACTGCCATTTTCCACATTTTTGCTGTCTACATATCCCCGCCTCCGGTGGAAGGCTGCCTATGTGGCCGGGCTGCGAAGGCAAGGCCGAAATCCTGGCATCCTGGGCCCCAGCAATCCAGTGGTTTATGGACGTGGGGACCCGGATGACATGTTTCCCACATACAAGAGGAATCCTTGGGCCCTTCACTGGCTCGCCATTCAGCTCCGCGACGTCCACTACTGGCCCTGGCCTTTGGCCGGTGCCCCATTGCGCGAGTGCTCCGGAGCCATGTTTCTCCACCCATCACTATCATTCTGCCACCAGGGGATATGTGAGTGTGGGAGTCACCATTTGTCTGTCACTGGCAGCAGTGCCACGAGTCACTAGACTTCCAGGTACCAGCTGACCTAGGCTGCCTTCTGCCCCAGGCAAGGTCCGGAATCCTTTATCCCAGATGCTGACACCTGGGCACTGGCCGACATTAATTTTTATCAACACAGAGGTCTGAGTGAGGGTCAGCAGGCCAGCTAGGTGAAGTCAAGGCCAGGTGGGCGGGACTAAGGCTCCTTTGCCATCACCATGGAGACAGTCCCACCACCGGAAGAGTAGGCGGAGCGTATGATGGGCCCGGTGACAAGACTGAGCCAATGGCAGAGATCTGGCCCGCCAGGCAGATGACACAGGGCCCTCCATTATGACCTATGACACCTAGTGGCCACAGGATTTGAGCACACCCTGGGAAAGCCTACGCAGGCACAGGGGAGCCCCTGGTGCGGACTGGTTCAGGGCATTGGCAGAGCAGGCCAGGTACCTCTTTCCCACTTTCCTGAGGATATCACTACGCAAGGCATCCCCACTCAGCATCTCTTGCCTCTCTCTGTCTCTCTCTGGATGTGTTCATTCTCTGAAATCTCTTCCTTCTCCCCCTGAGTCACTTCACAGCTTGGAGTGCCTGATAGAGTGCCTAGAGACCAAAGAGCAAAGGGGGAAGGCCTCTGGCTCTACTGGTTGCCCATGGGCAGACAAGATCTGGTAGTTTATCTGGAAGGTCTAGAGAGTAGTGACTGATGGGGTAGCTACATCACCGGCGGACCCTGGCCAGGTGAAGCCTGCTGACATGCGGCAGCCTCTCCGGAGACTACTACTTCCGCTGGTAACATTGTATGCAAATACCTGGCTGAGTGCGAAGGGCAGAAAACATCGACACATACCTGCCAGAGGCCTATCCTGGGTCTGAAGAGTCCACCCCGGTCTCCAGCGACTCATCATCCAGCACACACTTTGCCTGCACACAGGGAATCCGCCTCTCTCCACGAATGCCTTCTCCTGCTAGGAAACACACGATGGCACTCAGCCAAAGGAGAGCACAGGCAAAGTCAACTGAAGCCCGCATTTTCAAGATTTTGCCCTCTGCTGGGCCACAGCCTCCGGTGGCACACTGCATGTGCGTCACTTCTCCGAAGACGAGGCCGAAATCCGGGCATCCAGGGCCCCAGCAGTCCAGAGGCTGCGCATGGTGGCATACGGATCACCTCTTTGCCACGTACAGGAGGGAGGCCTCGGCCCTAGACTGGCTCCGCTAGAGCTCCACGACCTCAGCTATTTTTCCCGACCTTTGGCCCGTGCCCTTGTCAGTGTGTCACCTCTAGTTACACTTCACCTCCGACCACTCTCGATCCGCCACCTGCGGATACCTGAGCGTGGACATCAACATCTATCACTGTCTGCAGTGTCACAGGTCACTAGGTGTCTAGGCTCAGGCTGACCTTGGCTGTCTTCTGCCCAGGCAAGGAGCTTAATCCTTCAAAGGAAATGAGGACGCGTGGCCACTGGCCGACATCCTTTCTTTCATCTACACAGCGGTCTAGATGAGGGTAAAGAGGCCAGGTGGGCCAGGTGAAGGCTGAGTGCGGGGCCTAAGGCTTCCTTCCCAATCACCATGGAGACAGCCACCGCAAGGCTGGCCGGAACTTCTGACGGGGACGGGTCACAAACTCTGAGCCAATAGGAGAGGTCCAGCCTAACCGGCCGGTTCCGCAGAGCCCTCCATTTTACCCACGGACACGCAACGGCCCCTTCTGTCCTTGGCCACAAAATCGAGGGCACCCAGGGAATAACTTCACAGTAGGCAACCCCTGATGTGGACACGTTCGACATACTGGGACAGCAGGCAGGTACCTCTTTTCCACTTACGCTACGATATCAGTAGGCAAGGCGCCCTTCCTCAGCATCTATGGCCCCTCTTTGTATGTGTTCTTTTAAAGAAATCTCTTTTTTCTACCCCTGAGACACATCACAACTATGAGGGGCCTGAGAGGGAACCTGGAGATGAAACAGGGGAGGCTTCTGGCTGTACCGCTTCCCCGTGGCTAGAGAATAGCAGTTAGTCTCTCTGGAAGCTCTCAGCTTCTGTTGATCGACATGGGCAATACGGTAGGGGCGGACCCTGGCCAGGTGGAGCTTGTGGGCACATGCAACCTCTGGGGGAAGAATAATTCCGCTGCTGCTTTGTATGGTGTAAACCTCCCCACGCCAAGTGGGATGGGCACAGAACATTGACCCACACCTGCCAGGGGCCCTTCCTGGGACTAAAGATCCCAACCTGGTCTCAACCTTGTCACCTTCTCAGCACATACCTTTCCTGCACACATAATCCTGCCTTTCTCCGTCGGTGCCTCATCCTACTAGGAAAAAAGCATGCCGCTCAAAAAGGCCGATGCCAGAGAAATCGAGGAGACACTGCCATTTTCCACATTTTTGCTGTCTACATATCCCCGCCTCCGGTGGAAGGCTGCCTATGTGGCCGGGCTGCGAAGGCAAGGCCGAAATCCTGGCATCCTGGGCCCCAGCAATCCAGTGGTTTATGGACGTGGGGACCCGGATGACATGTTTCCCACATACAAGAGGAATCCTTGGGCCCTTCACTGGCTCGCCATTCAGCTCCGCGACGTCCACTACTGGCCCTGGCCTTTGGCCGGTGCCCCATTGCGCGAGTGCTCCGGAGCCATGTTTCTCCACCCATCACTATCATTCTGCCACCAGGGGATATGTGAGTGTGGGAGTCACCATTTGTCTGTCACTGGCAGCAGTGCCACGAGTCACTAGACTTCCAGGTACCAGCTGACCTAGGCTGCCTTCTGCCCCAGGCAAGGTCCGGAATCCTTTATCCCAGATGCTGACACCTGGGCACTGGCCGACATTAATTTTTATCAACACAGAGGTCTGAGTGAGGGTCAGCAGGCCAGCTAGGTGAAGTCAAGGCCAGGTGGGCGGGACTAAGGCTCCTTTGCCATCACCATGGAGACAGTCCCACCACCGGAAGAGTAGGCGGAGCGTATGATGGGCCCGGTGACAAGACTGAGCCAATGGCAGAGATCTGGCCCGCCAGGCAGATGACACAGGGCCCTCCATTATGACCTATGACACCTAGTGGCCACAGGATTTGAGCACACCCTGGGAAAGCCTACGCAGGCACAGGGGAGCCCCTGGTGCGGACTGGTTCAGGGCATTGGCAGAGCAGGCCAGGTACCTCTTTCCCACTTTCCTGAGGATATCACTACGCAAGGCATCCCCACTCAGCATCTCTTGCCTCTCTCTGTCTCTCTCTGGATGTGTTCATTCTCTGAAATCTCTTCCTTCTCCCCCTGAGTCACTTCACAGCTTGGAGTGCCTGATAGAGTGCCTAGAGACCAAAGAGCAAAGGGGGAAGGCCTCTGGCTCTACTGGTTGCCCATGGGCAGACAAGATCTGGTAGTTTATCTGGAAGGTCTAGAGAGTAGTGACTGATGGGGTAGCTACATCACCGGCGGACCCTGGCCAGGTGAAGCTTGCTGACATGCGGCAGCCTCTCCGGAGACTACTACTTCCGCTGGTAACATTGTATGCAAATACCTGGCTGAGTGCGAAGGGCAGAAAACATCGACACATACCTGCCAGAGGCCTATCCTGGGTCTGAAGAGTCCACCCCGGTCTCCAGCGACTCATCATCTCAGCACACACTTTGCCTGCACACAGGGAATCCGCCTCTCTCCACGAATGCCTTCTCCTGCTAGGAAACACACGATGGCACTCAGCCAAAGGAGAGCACAGGCAAAGTCAACTGAAGCCCGCATTTTCAAGATTTTGCCCTCTGCTGGGCCACAGCCTCCGGTGGCACACTGCATGTGCGTCACTTCTCCGAAGACGAGGCCGAAATCCGGGCATCCAGGGCCCCAGCAGTCCAGAGGCTGCGCATGGTGGCATACGGATCACCTCTTTGCCACGTACAGGAGGGAGGCCTCGGCCCTAGACTGGCTCCGCTAGAGCTCCACGACCTCAGCTATTTTTCCCGACCTTTGGCCCGTGCCCTTGTGAGTGTGTCACCTCTAGTTACACTTCACCTCCGACCACTCTCGATCCGCCACCTGCGGATACCTGAGCGTGGACATCAACATCTATCACTGTCTGCAGTGTCACAGGTCACTAGGTGTCTAGGCTCAGGCTGACCTTGGCTGTCTTCTGCCCAGGCAAGGAGCTTAATCCTTCAAAGGAAATGAGGACGCGTGGCCACTGGCCGACATCCTTTCTTTCATCTACACAGCGGTCTAGATGAGGGTAAAGAGGCCAGGTGGGCCAGGTGAAGGCTGAGTGCGGGGCCTAAGGCTTCCTTCCCAATCACCATGGAGACAGCCACCGCAAGGCTGGCCGGAACTTCTGACGGGGACGGGTCACAAACTCTGAGCCAATAGGAGAGGTCCAGCCTAACCGGCCGGTTCCGCAGAGCCCTCCATTTTACCCACGGACACGCAACGGCCCCTTCTGTCCTTGGCCACAAAATCGAGGGCACCCAGGGAATAACTTCACAGTAGGCAACCCCTGATGTGGACACGTTCGACATACTGGGACAGCAGGCAGGTACCTCTTTTCCACTTACGCTACGATATCAGTAGGCAAGGCGCCCTTCCTCAGCATCTATGGCCCCTCTTTGTATGTGTTCTTTTAAAGAAATCTCTTTTTTCTACCCCTGAGACACATCACAACTATGAGGGGCCTGAGAGGGAACCTGGAGATGAAACAGGGGAGGCTTCTGGCTGTACCGCTTCCCCGTGGCTAGAGAATAGCAGTTAGTCTCTCTGGAAGCTCTCAGCTTCTGTTGATCGACATGGGCAATACGGTAGGGGCGGACCCTGGCCAGGTGGAGCTTGTGGGCACATGCAACCTCTGGGGGAAGAATAATTCCGCTGCTGCTTTGTATGGTGTAAACCTCCCCACGCCAAGTGGGATGGGCACAGAACATTGACCCACACCTGCCAGGGGCCCTTCCTGGGACTAAAGATCCCAACCTGGTCTCAACCTTGTCACCTTCTCAGCACATACCTTTCCTGCACACATAATCCTGCCTTTCTCCGTCGGTGCCTCATCCTACTAGGAAAAAAGCATGCCGCTCAAAAAGGCCGATGCCAGAGAAATCGAGGAGACACTGCCATTTTCCACATTTTTGCTGTCTACATATCCCCGCCTCCGGTGGAAGGCTGCCTATGTGGCCGGGCTGCGAAGGCAAGGCCGAAATCCTGGCATCCTGGGCCCCAGCAATCCAGTGGTTTATGGACGTGGGGACCCGGATGACATGTTTCCCACATACAAGAGGAATCCTTGGGCCCTTCACTGGCTCGCCATTCAGCTCCGCGACGTCCACTACTGGCCCTGGCCTTTGGCCGGTGCCCCATTGCGCGAGTGCTCCGGAGCCATGTTTCTCCACCCATCACTATCATTCTGCCACCAGGGGATATGTGAGTGTGGGAGTCACCATTTGTCTGTCACTGGCAGCAGTGCCACGAGTCACTAGACTTCCAGGTACCAGCTGACCTAGGCTGCCTTCTGCCCCAGGCAAGGTCCGGAATCCTTTATCCCAGATGCTGACACCTGGGCACTGGCCGACATTAATTTTTATCAACACAGAGGTCTGAGTGAGGGTCAGCAGGCCAGCTAGGTGAAGTCAAGGCCAGGTGGGCGGGACTAAGGCTCCTTTGCCATCACCATGGAGACAGTCCCACCACCGGAAGAGTAGGCGGAGCGTATGATGGGCCCGTTGACAAGACTGAGCCAATGGCAGAGATCTGGCCCGCCAGGCAGATGACACAGGGCCCTCCATTATGACCTATGACACCTAGTGGCCACAGGATTTGAGCACACCCTGGGAAAGCCTACGCAGGCACAGGGGAGCCCCTGGTGCGGACTGGTTCAGGGCATTGGCAGAGCAGGCCAGGTACCTCTTTCCCACTTTCCTGAGGATATCACTACGCAAGGCATCCCCACTCAGCATCTCTTGCCTCTCTCTGTCTCTCTCTGGATGTGTTCATTCTCTGAAATCTCTTCCTTCTCCCCCTGAGTCACTTCACAGCTTGGAGTGCCTGATAGAGTGCCTAGAGACCAAAGAGCAAAGGGGGAAGGCCTCTGGCTCTACTGGTTGCCCATGGGCAGACAAGATCTGGTAGTTTATCTGGAAGGTCTAGAGAGTAGTGACTGATGGGGTAGCTACATCACCGGCGGACCCTGGCCAGGTGAAGCTTGCTGACATGCGGCAGCCTCTCCGGAGACTACTACTTCCGCTGGTAACATTGTATGCAAATACCTGGCTGAGTGCGAAGGGCAGAAAACATCGACACATACCTGCCAGAGGCCTATCCTGGGTCTGAAGAGTCCACCCCGGTCTCCAGCGACTCATCATCTCAGCACACACTTTGCCTGCACACAGGGAATCCGCCTCTCTCCACGAATGCCTTCTCCTGCTAGGAAACACACGATGGCACTCAGCCAAAGGAGAGCACAGGCAAAGTCAACTGAAGCCCGCATTTTCAAGATTTTGCCCTCTGCTGGGCCACAGCCTCCGGTGGCACACTGCATGTGCGTCACTTCTCCGAAGACGAGGCCGAAATCCGGGCATCCAGGGCCCCAGCAGTCCAGAGGCTGCGCATGGTGGCATACGGATCACCTCTTTGCCACGTACAGGAGGGAGGCCTCGGCCCTAGACTGGCTCCGCTAGAGCTCCACGACCTCAGCTATTTTTCCCGACCTTTGGCCCGTGCCCTTGTGAGTGTGTCACCTCTAGTTACACTTCACCTCCGACCACTCTCGATCCGCCACCTGCGGATACCTGAGCGTGGACATCAACATCTATCACTGTCTGCAGTGTCACAGGTCACTAGGTGTCTAGGCTCAGGCTGACCTTGGCTGTCTTCTGCCCAGGCAAGGAGCTTAATCCTTCAAAGGAAATGAGGACGCGTGGCCACTGGCCGACATCCTTTCTTTCATCTACACAGCGGTCTAGATGAGGGTAAAGAGGCCAGGTGGGCCAGGTGAAGGCTGAGTGCGGGGCCTAAGGCTTCCTTCCCAATCACCATGGAGACAGCCACCGCAAGGCTGGCCGGAACTTCTGACGGGGACGGGTCACAAACTCTGAGCCAATAGGAGAGGTCCAGCCTAACCGGCCGGTTCCGCAGAGCCCTCCATTTTACCCACGGACACGCAACGGCCCCTTCTGTCCTTGGCCACAAAATCGAGGGCACCCAGGGAATAACTTCACAGTAGGCAACCCCTGATGTGGACACGTTCGACATACTGGGACAGCAGGCAGGTACCTCTTTTCCACTTACGCTACGATATCAGTAGGCAAGGCGCCCTTCCTCAGCATCTATGGCCCCTCTTTGTATGTGTTCTTTTAAAGAAATCTCTTTTTTCTACCCCTGAGACACATCACAACTATGAGGGGCCTGAGAGGGAACCTGGAGATGAAACAGGGGAGGCTTCTGGCTATACCGCTTCCCCGTGGCTAGAGAATAGCAGTTAGTCTCTCTGGAAGCTCTCAGCTTCTGTTGATCGACATGGGCAATACGGTAGGGGCGGACCCTGGCCAGGTGGAGCTTGTGGGCACATGCAACCTCTGGGGGAAGAATAATTCCGCTGCTGCTTTGTATGGTGTAAACCTCCCCACGCCAAGTGGGATGGGCACAGAACATTGACCCACACCTGCCAGGGGCCCTTCCTGGGACTAAAGATCCCAACCTGGTCTCAACCTTGTCACCTTCTCAGCACATACCTTTCCTGCACACATAATCCTGCCTTTCTCCGTCGGTGCCTCATCCTACTAGGAAAAAAGCATGCCGCTCAAAAAGGCCGATGCCAGAGAAATCGAGGAGACACTGCCATTTTCCACATTTTTGCTGTCTACATATCCCCGCCTCCGGTGGAAGGCTGCCTATGTGGCCGGGCTGCGAAGGCAAGGCCGAAATCCTGGCATCCTGGGCCCCAGCAATCCAGTGGTTTATGGACGTGGGGACCCGGATGACATGTTTCCCACATACAAGAGGAATCCTTGGGCCCTTCACTGGCTCGCCATTCAGCTCCGCGACGTCCACTACTGGCCCTGGCCTTTGGCCGGTGCCCCATTGCGCGAGTGCTCCGGAGCCATGTTTCTCCACCCATCACTATCATTCTGCCACCAGGGGATATGTGAGTGTGGGAGTCACCATTTGTCTGTCACTGGCAGCAGTGCCACGAGTCACTAGACTTCCAGGTACCAGCTGACCTAGGCTGCCTTCTGCCCCAGGCAAGGTCCGGAATCCTTTATCCCAGATGCTGACACCTGGGCACTGGCCGACATTAATTTTTATCAACACAGAGGTCTGAGTGAGGGTCAGCAGGCCAGCTAGGTGAAGTCAAGGCCAGGTGGGCGGGACTAAGGCTCCTTTGCCATCACCATGGAGACAGTCCCACCACCGGAAGAGTAGGCGGAGCGTATGATGGGCCCGGTGACAAGACTGAGCCAATGGCAGAGATCTGGCCCGCCAGGCAGATGACACAGGGCCCTCCATTATGACCTATGACACCTAGTGGCCACAGGATTTGAGCACACCCTGGGAAAGCCTACGCAGGCACAGGGGAGCCCCTGGTGCGGACTGGTGCAGGGCATTGGCAGAGCAGGCCAGGTACCTCTTTCCCACTTTCCTGAGGATATCACTACGCAAGGCATCCCCACTCAGCATCTCTTGCCTCTCTCTGTCTCTCTCTGGATGTGTTCATTCTCTGAAATCTCTTCCTTCTCCCCCTGAGTCACTTCACAGCTTGGAGTGCCTGATAGAGTGCCTAGAGACCAAAGAGCAAAGGGGGAAGGCCTCTGGCTCTACTGGTTGCCCATGGGCAGACAAGATCTGGTAGTTTATCTGGAAGGTCTAGAGAGTAGTGACTGATGGGGTAGCTACATCACCGGCGGACCCTGGCCAGGTGAAGCTTGCTGACATGTGGCAGCCTCTCCGGAGACTACTACTTCCGCTGGTAACATTGTATGCAAATACCTGGCTGAGTGCGAGGGGCAGAAAACATCGACACATACCTGCCAGAGGCCTATCCTGGGTCTGAAGAGTCCACCCCGGTCTCCAGCGACTCATCATCCAGCACACACTTTGCCTGCACACAGGGAATCCGCCTCTCTCCACGAATGCCTTCTCCTGCTAGGAAACACACGATGGCACTCAGCCAAAGGAGAGCACAGGCAAAGTCAACTGAAGCCCGCATTTTCAAGATTTTGCCCTCTGCTGGGCCACAGCCTCCGGTGGCACACTGCATGTGCGTCACTTCTCCGAAGACGAGGCCGAAATCCGGGCATCCAGGGCCCCAGCAGTCCAGAGGCTGCGCATGGTGGCATACGGATCACCTCTTTGCCACGTACAGGAGGGAGGCCTCGGCCCTAGACTGGCTCCGCTAGAGCTCCACGACCTCAGCTATTTTTCCCGACCTTTGGCCCGTGCCCTTGTGAGTGTGTCACCTCTAGTTACACTTCACCTCCGACCACTCTCGATCCGCCACCTGCGGATACCTGAGCGTGGACATCAACATCTATCACTGTCTGCAGTGTCACAGGTCACTAGGTGTCTAGGCTCAGGCTGACCTTGGCTGTCTTCTGCCCAGGCAAGGAGCTTAATCCTTGAAAGGAAATGAGGACGTGTGGCCACTGGCCGACATCCTTTCTTTCATCTACACAGCGGTCTAGATGAGGGTAAAGAGGCCAGGTGGGCCAGGTGAAGGCTGAGTGCGGGGCCTAAGGCTTCCTTCCCAATCACCATGGAGACAGCCACCGCAAGGCTGGCCGGAACTTCTGACGGGGACGGGTCACAAACTCTGAGCCAATAGGAGAGGTCCAGCCTAACCGGCCGGTTCCGCAGAGCCCTCCATTTTACCCACGGACACGCAACGGCCCCTTCTGTCCTTGGCCACAAAATCGAGGGCACCCAGGGAATAACTTCACAGTAGGCAACCCCTGATGTGGACACGTTCGACATACTGGGACAGCAGGCAGGTACCTCTTTTCCACTTACGCTACGATATCAGTAGGCAAGGCGCCCTTCCTCAGCATCTATGGCCCCTCTTTGTATGTGTTCTTTTAAAGAAATCTCTTTTTTCTACCCCTGAGACACATCACAACTATGAGGGGCCTGAGAGGGAACCTGGAGATGAAACAGGGGAGGCTTCTGGCTGTACCGCTTCCCCGTGGCTAGAGAATAGCAGTTAGTCTCTCTGGAAGCTCTCAGCTTCTGTTGATCGACATGGGCAATACGGTAGGGGCGGACCCTGGCCAGGTGGAGCTTGTGGGCACATGCAACCTCTGGGGGAAGAATAATTCCGCTGCTGCTTTGTATGGTGTAAACCTCCCCACGCCAAGTGGGATGGGCACAGAACATTGACCCACACCTGCCAGGGGCCCTTCCTGGGACTAAAGATCCCAACCTGGTCTCAACCTTGTCACCTTCTCAGCACATACCTTTCCTGCACACATAATCCTGCCTTTCTCCGTCGGTGCCTCATCCTACTAGGAAAAAAGCATGCCGCTCAAAAAGGCCGATGCCAGAGAAATCGAGGAGACACTGCCATTTTCCACATTTTTGCTGTCTACATATCCCCGCCTCCGGTGGAAGGCTGCCTATGTGGCCGGGCTGCGAAGGCAAGGCCGAAATCCTGGCATCCTGGGCCCCAGCAATCCAGTGGTTTATGGACGTGGGGACCCGGATGACATGTTTCCCACATACAAGAGGAATCCTTGGGCCCTTCACTGGCTCGCCATTCAGCTCCGCGACGTCCACTACTGGCCCTGGCCTTTGGCCGGTGCCCCATTGCGCGAGTGCTCCGGAGCCATGTTTCTCCACCCATCACTATCATTCTGCCACCAGGGGATATGTGAGTGTGGGAGTCACCATTTGTCTGTCACTGGCAGCAGTGCCACGAGTCACTAGACTTCCAGGTACCAGCTGACCTAGGCTGCCTTCTGCCCCAGGCAAGGTCCGGAATCCTTTATCCCAGATGCTGACACCTGGGCACTGGCCGACATTAATTTTTATCAACACAGAGGTCTGAGTGAGGGTCAGCAGGCCAGCTAGGTGAAGTTAAGGCCAGTTGGGCGGGACTAAGGCTCCTTTGCCATCACCATGGAGACAGTCCCACCACCGGAAGAGTAGGCGGAGCGTATGATGGGCCCGGTGACAAGACTGAGCCAATGGCAGAGATCTGGCCCGCCAGGCAGATGACACAGGGCCCTCCATTATGACCTATGACACCTAGTGGCCACAGGATTTGAGCACACCCTGGGAAAGCCTACGCAGGCACAGGGGAGCCCCTGGTGCGGACTGGTGCAGGGCATTGGCAGAGCAGGCCAGGTACCTCTTTCCCACTTTCCTGAGGATATCACTACGCAAGGCATCCCCACTCAGCATCTCTTGCCTCTCTCTGTCTCTCTCTGGATGTGTTCATTCTCTGAAATCTCTTCCTTCTCCCCCTGAGTCACTTCACAGCTTGGAGTGCCTGATAGAGTGCCTAGAGACCAAAGAGCAAAGGGGGAAGGCCTCTGGCTCTACTGGTTGCCCATGGGCAGACAAGATCTGGTAGTTTATCTGGAAGGTCTAGAGAGTAGTGACTGATGGGGTAGCTACATCACCGGCGGACCCTGGCCAGGTGAAGCTTGCTGACATGTGGCAGCCTCTCCGGAGACTACTACTTCCGCTGGTAACATTGTATGCAAATACCTGGCTGAGTGCGAGGGGCAGAAAACATCGACACATACCTGCCAGAGGCCTATCCTGGGTCTGAAGAGTCCACCCCGGTCTCCAGCGACTCATCATCCAGCACACACTTTGCCTGCACACAGGGAATCCGCCTCTCTCCACGAATGCCTTCTCCTGCTAGGAAACACACGATGGCACTCAGCCAAAGGAGAGCACAGGCAAAGTCAACTGAAGCCCGCATTTTCAAGATTTTGCCCTCTGCTGGGCCACAGCCTCCGGTGGCACACTGCATGTGCGTCACTTCTCCGAAGACGAGGCCGAAATCCGGGCATCCAGGGCCCCAGCAGTCCAGAGGCTGCGCATGGTGGCATACGGATCACCTCTTTGCCACGTACAGGAGGGAGGCCTCGGCCCTAGACTGGCTCCGCTAGAGCTCCACGACCTCAGCTATTTTTCCCGACCTTTGGCCCGTGCCCTTGTGAGTGTGTCACCTCTAGTTACACTTCACCTCCGACCACTCTCGATCCGCCACCTGCGGATACCTGAGCGTGGACATCAACATCTATCACTGTCTGCAGTGTCACAGGTCACTAGGTGTCTAGGCTCAGGCTGACCTTGGCTGTCTTCTGCCCAGGCAAGGAGCTTAATCCTTCAAAGGAAATGAGGACGCGTGGCCACTGGCCGACATCCTTTCTTTCATCTACACAGCGGTCTAGATGAGGGTAAAGAGGCCAGGTGGGCCAGGTGAAGGCTGAGTGCGGGGCCTAAGGCTTCCTTCCCAATCACCATGGAGACAGCCACCGCAAGGCTGGCCGGAACTTCTGACGGGGACGGGTCACAAACTCTGAGCCAATAGGAGAGGTCCAGCCTAACCGGCCGGTTCCGCAGAGCCCTCCATTTTACCCACGGACACGCAACGGCCCCTTCTGTCCTTGGCCACAAAATCGAGGGCACCCAGGGAATAACTTCACAGTAGGCAACCCCTGATGTGGACACGTTCGACATACTGGGACAGCAGGCAGGTACCTCTTTTCCACTTACGCTACGATATCAGTAGGCAAGGCGCCCTTCCTCAGCATCTATGACCCCTCTTTGTATGTGTTCTTTTAAAGAAATCTCTTTTTTCTACCCCTGAGACACATCACAACTATGAGGGGCCTGAGAGGGAACCTGGAGATGAAACAGGGGAGGCTTCTGGCTGTACCGCTTCCCCGTGGCTAGAGAATAGCAGTTAGTCTCTCTGGAAGCTCTCAGCTTCTGTTGATCGACATGGGCAATACGGTAGGGGCGGACCCTGGCCAGGTGGAGCTGGTGGGCACATGCAACCTCTGGGGGAAGAATAATTCCGCTGCTGCTTTGTATGGTGTAAACCTCCCCACGCCAAGTGGGATGGGCACAGAACATTGACCCACACCTGCCAGGGGCCCTTCCTGGGACTAAAGATCCCAACCTGGTCTCAACCTTGTCACCTTCTCAGCACATACCTTTCCTGCACACATAATCCTGCCTTTCTCCGTCGGTGCCTCATCCTACTAGGAAAAAAGCATGCCGCTCAAAAAGGCCGATGCCAGAGAAATCGAGGAGACACTGCCATTTTCCACATTTTTGCTGTCTACATATCCCCGCCTCCGGTGGAAGGCTGCCTATGTGGCCGGGCTGCGAAGGCAAGGCCGAAATCCTGGCATCCTGGGCCCCAGCAATCCAGTGGTTTATGGACGTGGGGACCCGGATGACATGTTTCCCACATACAAGAGGAATCCTTGGGCCCTTCACTGGCTCGCCATTCAGCTCCGCGACGTCCACTACTGGCCCTGGCCTTTGGCCGGTGCCCCATTGCGCGAGTGCTCCGGAGCCATGTTTCTCCACCCATCACTATCATTCTGCCACCAGGGGATATGTGAGTGTGGGAGTCACCATTTGTCTGTCACTGGCAGCAGTGCCACGAGTCACTAGACTTCCAGGTACCAGCTGACCTAGGCTGCCTTCTGCCCCAGGCAAGGTCCGGAATCCTTTATCCCAGATGCTGACACCTGGGCACTGGCCGACATTAATTTTTATCAACACAGAGGTCTGAGTGAGGGTCAGCAGGCCAGCCAGGTGAAGTCAAGGCCAGGTGGGCGGGACTAAGGCTCCTTTGCCATCACCATGGAGACAGTCCCACCACCGGAAGAGTAGGCGGAGCGTATGATGGGCCCGGTGACAAGACTGAGCCAATGGCAGAGATCTGGCCCGCCAGGCAGATGACACAGGGCCCTCCATTATGACCTATGACACCTAGTGGCCACAGGATTTGAGCACACCCTGGGAAAGCCTACGCAGGCACAGGGGAGCCCCTGGTGCGGACTGGTGCAGGGCATTGGCAGAGCAGGCCAGGTACCTCTTTCCCACTTTCCTGAGGATATCACTACGCAAGGCATCCCCACTCAGCATCTCTTGCCTCTCTCTGTCTCTCTCTGGATGTGTTCATTCTCTGAAATCTCTTCCTTCTCCCCCTGAGTCACTTCACAGCTTGGAGTGCCTGATAGAGTGCCTAGAGACCAAAGAGCAAAGGGGGAAGGCCTCTGGCTCTACTGGTTGCCCATGGGCAGACAAGATCTGGTAGTTTATCTGGAAGGTCTAGAGAGTAGTGACTGATGGGGTAGCTACATCACCGGCGGACCCTGGCCAGGTGAAGCTTGCTGACATGCGGCAGCCTCTCCGGAGACTACTACTTCCGCTGGTAACATTGTATGCAAATACCTGGCTGAGTGCGAAGGGCAGAAAACATTGACACATACCTGCCAGAGGCCTATCCTGGGTCTGAAGAGTCCACCCCGGTCTCCAGCGACTCATCATCTCAGCACACACTTTGCCTGCACACAGGGAATCCGCCTCTCTCCACGAATGCCTTCTCCTGCTAGGAAACACACGATGGCACTCAGCCAAAGGAGAGCACAGGCAAAGTCAACTGAAGCCCGCATTTTCAAGATTTTGCCCTCTGCTGGGCCACAGCCTCCGGTGGCACACTGCATGTGCGTCACTTCTCCGAAGACGAGGCCGAAATCCGGGCATCCAGGGCCCCAGCAGTCCAGAGGCTGCGCATGGCGGCATACGGATCACCTCTTTGCCACGTACAGGAGGGAGGCCTCGGCCCTAGACTGGCTCCGCTAGAGCTCCACGACCTCAGCTATTTTTCCCGACCTTTGGCCCGTGCCCTTGTGAGTGTGTCACCTCTAGTTACACTTCACCTCCGACCACTCTCGATCCGCCACCTGCGGATACCTGAGCGTGGACATCAACATCTATCACTGTCTGCAGTGTCACAGGTCACTAGGTGTCTAGGCTCAGGCTGACCTTGGCTGTCTTCTGCCCAGGCAAGGAGCTTAATCCTTCAAAGGAAATGAGGACGCGTGGCCACTGGCCGACATCCTTTCTTTCATCTACACAGTGGTCTAGATGAGGGTAAAGAGGCCAGGTGGGCCAGGTGAAGGCTGAGTGCGGGGCCTAAGGCTTCCTTCCCAATCACCATGGAGACAGCCACCGCAAGGCTGGCCGGAACTTCTGACGGGGACGGGTCACAAACTCTGAGCCAATAGGAGAGGTCCAGCCTAACCGGCCGGTTCCGCAGAGCCCTCCATTTTACCCACGGACACGCAACGGCCCCTTCTGTCCTTGGCCACAAAATCGAGGGCACCCAGGGAATAACTTCACAGTAGGCAACCCCTGATGTGGACACGTTCGACATACTGGGACAGCAGGCAGGTACCTCTTTTCCACTTACGCTACGATATCAGTAGGCAAGGCGCCCTTCCTCAGCATCTATGGCCCCTCTTTGTATGTGTTCTTTTAAAGAAATCTCTTTTTTCTACCCCTGAGACACATCACAACTATGAGGGGCCTGAGAGGGAACCTGGAGATGAAACAGGGGAGGCTTCTGGCTGTACCGCTTCCCCGTGGCTAGAGAATAGCAGTTAGTCTCTCTGGAAGCTCTCAGCTTCTGTTGATCGACATGGGCAATACGGTAGGGGCGGACCCTGGCCAGGTGGAGCTTGTGGGCACATGCAACCTCTGGGGGAAGAATAATTCCGCTGCTGCTTTGTATGGTGTAAACCTCCCCACGCCAAGTGGGATGGGCACAGAACATTGACCCACACCTGCCAGGGGCCCTTCCTGGGACTAAAGATCCCAACCTGGTCTCAACCTTGTCACCTTCTCAGCACATACCTTTCCTGCACACATAATCCTGCCTTTCTCCGTCGGTGCCTCATCCTACTAGGAAAAAAGCATGCCGCTCAAAAAGGCCGATGCCAGAGAAATCGAGGAGACACTGCCATTTTCCACATTTTTGCTGTCTACATACCCCCGCCTCCGGTGGAAGGCTGCCTATGTGGCCGGGCTGCGAAGGCAAGGCCGAAATCCTGGCATCCTGGGCCCCAGCAATCCAGTGGTTTATGGACGTGGGGACCCGGATGACATGTTTCCCACATACAAGAGGAATCCTTGGGCCCTTCACTGGCTCGCCATTCAGCTCCGCGACGTCCACTACTGGCCCTGGCCTTTGGCCGGTGCCCCATTGCGCGAGTGCTCCGGAGCCATGTTTCTCCACCCATCACTATCATTCTGCCACCAGGGGATATGTGAGTGTGGGAGTCACCATTTGTCTGTCACTGGCAGCAGTGCCACGAGTCACTAGACTTCCAGGTACCAGCTGACCTAGGCTGCCTTCTGCCCCAGGCAAGGTCCGGAATCCTTTATCCCAGATGCTGACACCTGGGCACTGGCCGACATTAATTTTTATCAACACAGAGGTCTGAGTGAGGGTCAGCAGGCCAGCCAGGTGAAGTCAAGGCCAGGTGGGCGGGACTAAGGCTCCTTTGCCATCACCATGGAGACAGTCCCCCCACCGGAAGAGTAGGCGGAGCGTATGATGGGCCCGGTGACAAGACTGAGCCAATGGCAGAGATCTGGCCCGCCAGGCAGATGACACAGGGCCCTCCATTATGACCTATGACACCTAGTGGCCACAGGATTTGAGCACACCCTGGGAAAGCCTACGCAGGCACAGGGGAGCCCCTGGTGCGGACTGGTGCAGGGCATTGGCAGAGCAGGCCAGGTACCTCTTTCCCACTTTCCTGAGGATATCACTACGCAAGGCATCCCCACTCAGCATCTCTTGCCTCTCTCTGTCTCTCTCTGGATGTGTTCATTCTCTGAAATCTCTTCCTTCTCCCCCTGAGTCACTTCACAGCTTGGAGTGCCTGATAGAGTGCCTAGAGACCAAAGAGCAAAGGGGGAAGGCCTCTGGCTCTACTGGTTGCCCATGGGCAGACAAGATCTGGTAGTTTATCTGGAAGGTCTAGAGAGTAGTGACTGATGGGGTAGCTACATCACCGGCGGACCCTGGCCAGGTGAAGCTTGCTGACATGCGGCAGCCTCTCCGGAGACTACTACTTCCGCTGGTAACATTGTATGCAAATACCTGGCTGAGTGCGAAGGGCAGAAAACATTGACACATACCTGCCAGAGGCCTATCCTGGGTCTGAAGAGTCCACCCCGGTCTCCAGCGACTCATCATCTCAGCACACACTTTGCCTGCACACAGGGAATCCGCCTCTCTCCACGAATGCCTTCTCCTGCTAGGAAACACACGATGGCACTCAGCCAAAGGAGAGCACAGGCAAAGTCAACTGAAGCCCGCATTTTCAAGATTTTGCCCTCTGCTGGGCCACAGCCTCCGGTGGCACACTGCATGTGCGTCACTTCTCCGAAGACGAGGCCGAAATCCGGGCATCCAGGGCCCCAGCAGTCCAGAGGCTGCGCATGGCGGCATACGGATCACCTCTTTGCCACGTACAGGAGGGAGGCCTCGGCCCTAGACTGGCTCTGCTAGAGCTCCACGACCTCAGCTATTTTTCCCAACCTTTGGCCCGTGCCCTTGTGAGTGTGTCACCTCTAGTTACACTTCACCTCCGACCACTCTCGATCCGCCACCTGCGGATACCTGAGCGTGGACATCAACATCTATCACTGTCTGCAGTGTCACAGGTCACTAGGTGTCTAGGCTCAGGCTGACCTTGGCTGTCTTCTGCCCAGGCAAGGAGCTTAATCCTTCAAAGGAAATGAGGACGCGTGGCCACTGGCCGACATCCTTTCTTTCATCTACACAGGATCTACACAGCGGTCTAGATGAGGGTAAAGAGGCCAGGTGGGCCAGGTGAAGGCTGAGTGCGGGGCCTAAGGCTTCCTTCCCAATCACCATGGAGACAGCCACCGCAAGGCTGGCCGGAACTTCTGACGGGGACGGGTCACAAACTCTGAGCCAATAGGAGAGGTCCAGCCTAACCGGCCGGTTCCGCAGAGCCCTCCATTTTACCCACGGACACGCAACGGCCCCTTCTGTCCTTGGCCACAAAATCGAGGGCACCCAGGGAATAACTTCACAGTAGGCAACCCCTGATGTGGACACGTTCGACATACTGGGACAGCAGGCAGGTACCTCTTTTCCACTTACGCTACGATATCAGTAGGCAAGGCGCCCTTCCTCAGCATCTATGGCCCCTCTTTGTATGTGTTCTTTTAAAGAAATCTCTTTTTTCTACCCCTGAGACACATCACAACTATGAGGGGCCTGAGAGGGAACCTGGAGATGAAACAGGGGAGGCTTCTGGCTGTACCGCTTCCCCGTGGCTAGAGAATAGCAGTTAGTCTCTCTGGAAGCTCTCAGCTTCTGTTGATCGACATGGGCAATACGGTAGGGGCGGACCCTGGCCAGGTGGAGCTTGTGGGCACATGCAACCTCTGGGGGAAGAATAATTCCGCTGCTGCTTTGTATGGTGTAAACCTCCCCACGCCAAGTGGGATGGGCACAGAACATTGACCCACACCTGCCAGGGGCCCTTCCTGGGACTAAAGATCCCAACCTGGTCTCAACCTTGTCACCTTCTCAGCACATACCTTTCCTGCACACATAATCCTGCCTTTCTCCGTCGGTGCCTCATCCTACTAGGAAAAAAGCATGCCGCTCAAAAAGGCCGATGCCAGAGAAATCGAGGAGACACTGCCATTTTCCACATTTTTGCTGTCTACATACCCCCGCCTCCGGTGGAAGGCTGCCTATGTGGCCGGGCTGCGAAGGCAAGGCCGAAATCCTGGCATCCTGGGCCCCAGCAATCCAGTGGTTTATGGACGTGGGGACCCGGATGACATGTTTCCCACATACAAGAGGAATCCTTGGGCCCTTCACTGGCTCGCCATTCAGCTCCGCGACGTCCACTACTGGCCCTGGCCTTTGGCCGGTGCCCCATTGCGCGAGTGCTCCGGAGCCATGTTTCTCCACCCATCACTATCATTCTGCCACCAGGGGATATGTGAGTGTGGGAGTCACCATTTGTCTGTCACTGGCAGCAGTGCCACGAGTCACTAGACTTCCAGGTACCAGCTGACCTAGGCTGCCTTCTGCCCCAGGCAAGGTCCGGAATCCTTTATCCCAGATGCTGACACCTGGGCACTGGCCGACATTAATTTTTATCAACACAGAGGTCTGAGTGAGGGTCAGCAGGCCAGCTAGGTGAAGTCAAGGCCAGGTGGGCGGGACTAAGGCTCCTTTGCCATCACCATGGAGACAGTCCCCCCACCGGAAGAGTAGGCGGAGCGTATGATGGGCCCGGTGACAAGACTGAGCCAATGGCAGAGATCTGGCCCGCCAGGCAGATGACACAGGGCCCTCCATTATGACCTATGACACCTAGTGGCCACAGGATTTGAGCACACCCTGGGAAAGCCTACGCAGGCACAGGGGAGCCCCTGGTGCGGACTGGTGCAGGGCATTGGCAGAGCAGGCCAGGTACCTCTTTCCCACTTTCCTGAGGATATCACTACGCAAGGCATCCCCACTCAGCATCTCTTGCCTCTCTCTGTCTCTCTCTGGATGTGTTCATTCTCTGAAATCTCTTCCTTCTCCCCCTGAGTCACTTCACAGCTTGGAGTGCCTGATAGAGTGCCTAGAGACCAAAGAGCAAAGGGGGAAGGCCTCTGGCTCTACTGGTTGCCCATGGGCAGACAAGATCTGGTAGTTTATCTGGAAGGTCTAGAGAGTAGTGACTGATGGGGTAGCTACATCACCGGCGGACCCTGGCCAGGTGAAGCTTGCTGACATGCGGCAGCCTCTCCGGAGACTACTACTTCCGCTGGTAACATTGTATGCAAATACCTGGCTGAGTGCGAAGGGCAGAAAACATTGACACATACCTGCCAGAGGCCTATCCTGGGTCTGAAGAGTCCACCCCGGTCTCCAGCGACTCATCATCTCAGCACACACTTTGCCTGCACACAGGGAATCCGCCTCTCTCCACGAATGCCTTCTCCTGCTAGGAAACACACGATGGCACTCAGCCAAAGGAGAGCACAGGCAAAGTCAACTGAAGCCCGCATTTTCAAGATTTTGCCCTCTGCTGGGCCACAGCCTCCGGTGGCACACTGCATGTGCGTCACTTCTCCGAAGACGAGGCCGAAATCCGGGCATCCAGGGCCCCAGCAGTCCAGAGGCTGCGCATGGCGGCATACGGATCACCTCTTTGCCACGTACAGGAGGGAGGCCTCGGCCCTAGACTGGCTCCGCTAGAGCTCCACGACCTCAGCTATTTTTCCCGACCTTTGGCCCGTGCCCTTGTGAGTGTGTCACCTCTAGTTACACTTCACCTCCGACCACTCTCGATCCGCCACCTGCGGCTACCTGAGCGTGGACATCAACATCTATCACTGTCTGCAGTGTCACAGGTCACTAGGTGTCTAGGCTCAGGCTGACCTTGGCTGTCTTCTGCCCAGGCAAGGAGCTTAATCCTTCAAAGGAAATGAGGACACGTGGCCACTGGCCGACATCCTTTCTTTCATCTACACAGCGGTCTAGATGAGGGTAAAGAGGCCAGGTGGGCCAGGTGAAGGCTGAGTGCGGGGCCTAAGGCTTCCTTCCCAATCACCATGGAGACAGCCACCGCAAGGCTGGCCGGAACTTCTGACGGGGACGGGTCACAAACTCTGAGCCAATAGGAGAGGTCCAGCCTAACCGGCCGGTTCCGCAGAGCCCTCCATTTTACCCACGGACACGCAACGGCCCCTTCTGTCCTTGGCCACAAAATCGAGGGCACCCAGGGAATAACTTCACAGTAGGCAACCCCTGATGTGGACACGTTCGACATACTGGGACAGCAGGCAGGTACCTCTTTTCCACTTACGCTACGATATCAGTAGGCAAGGCGCCCTTCCTCAGCATCTATGGCCCCTCTTTGTATGTGTTCTTTTAAAGAAATCTCTTTTTTCTACCCCTGAGACACATCACAACTATGAGGGGCCTGAGAGGGAACCTGGAGATGAAACAGGGGAGGCTTCTGGCTGTACCGCTTCCCCGTGGCTAGAGAATAGCAGTTAGTCTCTCTGGAAGCTCTCAGCTTCTGTTGATCGACATGGGCAATACGGTAGGGGCGGACCCTGGCCAGGTGGAGCTTGTGGGCACATGCAACCTCTGGGGGAAGAATAATTCCGCTGCTGCTTTGTATGGTGTAAACCTCCCCACGCCAAGTGGGATGGGCACAGAACATTGACCCACACCTGCCAGGGGCCCTTCCTGGGACTAAAGATCCCAACCTGGTCTCAACCTTGTCACCTTCTCAGCACATACCTTTCCTGCACACATAATCCTGCCTTTCTCCGTCGGTGCCTCATCCTACTAGGAAAAAAGCATGCCGCTCAAAAAGGCCGATGCCAGAGAAATCGAGGAGACACTGCCATTTTCCACATTTTTGCTGTCTACATATCCCCGCCTCCGGTGGAAGGCTGCCTATGTGGCCGGGCTGCGAAGGCAAGGCCGAAATCCTGGCATCCTGGGCCCCAGCAATCCAGTGGTTTATGGACGTGGGGACCCGGATGACATGTTTCCCACATACAAGAGGAATCCTTGGGCCCTTCACTGGCTCGCCATTCAGCTCCGCGACGTCCACTACTGGCCCTGGCCTTTGGCCGGTGCCCCATTGCGCGAGTGCTCCGGAGCCATGTTTCTCCACCCATCACTATCATTCTGCCACCAGGGGATATGTGAGTGTGGGAGTCACCATTTGTCTGTCACTGGCAGCAGTGCCACGAGTCACTAGACTTCCAGGTACCAGCTGACCTAGGCTGCCTTCTGCCCCAGGCAAGGTCCGGAATCCTTTATCCCAGATGCTGACACCTGGGCACTGGCCGACATTAATTTTTATCAACACAGAGGTCTGAGTGAGGGTCAGCAGGCCAGCTAGGTGAAGTCAAGGCCAGGTGGGCGGGACTAAGGCTCCTTTGCCATCACCATGGAGACAGTCCCACCACCGGAAGAGTAGGCGGAGCGTATGATGGGCCCGGTGACAAGACTGAGCCAATGGCAGAGATCTGGCCCGCCAGGCAGATGACACAGGGCCCTCCATTATGACCTATGACACCTAGTGGCCACAGGATTTGAGCACACCCTGGGAAAGCCTACGCAGGCACAGGGGAGCCCCTGGTGCGGACTGGTTCAGGGCATTGGCAGAGCAGGCCAGGTACCTCTTTCCCACTTTCCTGAGGATATCACTACGCAAGGCATCCCCACTCAGCATCTCTTGCCTCTCTCTGTCTCTCTCTGGATGTGTTCATTCTCTGAAATCTCTTCCTTCTCCCCCTGAGTCACTTCACAGCTTGGAGTGCCTGATAGAGTGCCTAGAGACCAAAGAGCAAAGGGGGAAGGCCTCTGGCTCTACTGGTTGCCCATGGGCAGACAAGATCTGGTAGTTTATCTGGAAGGTCTAGAGAGTAGTGACTGATGGGGTAGCTACATCACCGGCGGACCCTGGCCAGGTGAAGCTTGCTGACATGCGGCAGCCTCTCCGGAGACTACTACTTCCGCTGGTAACATTGTATACAAATACCTGGCTGAGTGCGAAGGGCAGAAAACATTGACACATACCTGCCAGAGGCCTATCCTGGGTCTGAAGAGTCCACCCCGGTCTCCAGCGACTCATCATCTCAGCACACACTTTGCCTGCACACAGGGAATCCGCCTCTCTCCATGAATGCCTTCTCCTGCTAGGAAACACACGATGGCACTCAGCCAAAGGAGAGCACAGGTAAAGTCAACTGAAGCCCGCATTTTCAAGATTTTGCCCTCTGCTGGGCCACAGCCTCCGGTGGCATACTGCATGTGCGTCACTTCTCCGAAGACAAGGCCGAAATCCGGGCATCCAGGGCCCCAGCAGTCCAGAGGCTGCGCATGGCGGCATACGGATCACCTCTTTGCCACGTACAGGAGGGAGGCCTCGGCCCTAGACTGGCTCCGCTAGAGCTCCACGACCTCAGCTATTTTTCCCGACCTTTGGCCCGTGCCCTTGTGAGTGTGTCACCTCTAGTTACACTACACCTCCGACCACTCTCGATCCGCCACCTGCGGATACCTGAGCGTGGACATCAACATCTATCACTGTCTGCAGTGTCACAGGTCACTAGGTTTCTAGGCTCAGGCTGACCTTGGCTGTCTTCTGCCCAGGCAAGGAGCTTAATCCTTCAAAGGAAATGAGGACGCGTGGTCACTGGCCGACATCCTTTCTTTCATCTACACAGCGGTCTAGATGAGGGTAAAGAGGCCAGGTGGGCCAGGTGAAAGCTGAGTGCGGGGCCTAAGGCTTCCTTCCCAATCACCATGGAGACAGCCACCGCAAGGCTGGCCGGAACTTCTGACGGGGACGGGTCACAAACTCTGAGCCAATAGGAGAGGTCCAGCCTAACCGGCCGGTTCCGCAGAGCCCTCCATTTTACCCACGGACACGCAACGGCCCCTTCTGTCCTTGGCCACAAAATCGAGGGCACCCAGGGAATAACTTCACAGTAGGCAACCCCTGATGTGGACACGTTCGACATACTGGGACAGCAGGCAGGTACCTCTTTTCCACTTACGCTACGATATCAGTAGGCAAGGCGCCCTTCCTCAGCATCTATGGCCCCTCTTTGTATGTGTTCTTTTAAAGAAATCTCTTTTTTCTACCCCTGAGACACATCACAACTACGAGGGGCCTGAGAGGGAACCTGGAGATGAAACAGGGGAGGCTTCTGGCTGTACCGCTTCCCCGTGGCTAGAGAACAGCAGTTAGTCTCTCTGGAAGCTCTCAGCTTCTGTTGATCGACATGGGCAATACGGTAGGGGCGGACCCTGGCCAGGTGGAGCTTGTGGGCACATGCAACCTCTGGGGGAAGAATAATTCCGCTGCTGCTTTGTATGGTGTAAACCTCCCCACGCCAAGTGGGATGGGCACAGAACATTGACCCACACCTGCCAGGGGCCCTTCCTGGGACTAAAGATCCCAACCTGGTCTCAACCTTGTCACCTTCTCAGCACATACCTTTCCTGCACACATAATCCTGCCTTTCTCCGTCGGTGTCTCATCCTACTAGGAAAAAAGCATGCCGCTCAAAAAGGCCGATGCCAGAGAAATCGAGGAGACACTGCCATTTTCCACATTTTTGCTGTCTACATATCCCCGCCTCCGGTGGAAGGCTGCCTATGTGGCCGGGCTGCGAAGGCAAGGCCGAAATCCTGGCATCCTGGGCCCCAGCAATCCAGTGGTTTATGGACGTGGGGACCCGGATGACATGTTTCCCACATACAAGAGGAATCCTTGGGCCCTTCACTGGCTCGCCATTCAGCTCCGCGGCGACGTCCACTACTGGCCCTGGCCTTTGGCCGGTGCCCCATTGCGCGAGTGCTCCGGAGCCATGTTTCTCCACCCATCACTATCATTCTGCCACCAGGGGATATGTGAGTGTGGGAGTCACCATTTGTCTGTCACTGGCAGCAGTGCCACGAGTCACTAGACTTCCAGGTACCAGCTGACCTAGGCTGCCTTCTGCCCCAGGCAAGGTCCGGAATCCTTTATCCCAGATGCTGACACCTGGGCACTGGCCGACATTAATTTTTATCAACACAGAGGTCTGAGTGAGGGTCAGCAGGCCAGCTAGGTGAAGTCAAGGCCAGGTGGGCGGGACTAAGGCTCCTTTGCCATCACCATGGAGACAGTCCCACCACCGGAAGAGTAGGCGGAGCGTATGATGGGCCCGGTGACAAGACTGAGCCAATGGCAGAGATCTGGCCCGCCAGGCAGATGACACAGGGCCCTCCATTATGACCTATGACACCTAGTGGCCACAGGATTTGAGCACACCCTGGGAAAGCCTACGCAGGCACAGGGGAGCCCCTGGTGCGGACTGGTTCAGGGCATTGGCAGAGCAGGCCAGGTACCTCTTTCCCACTTTCCTGAGGATATCACTACGCAAGGCATCCCCACTCAGCATCTCTTGCCTCTCTCTGTCTCTCTCTGGATGTGTTCATTCTCTGAAATCTCTTCCTTCTCCCCCTGAGTCACTTCACAGCTTGGAGTGCCTGATAGAGTGCCTAGAGACCAAAGAGCAAAGGGGGAAGGCCTCTGGCTCTACTGCTTGCCCATGGGCAGACAAGATCTGGTAGTTTATCTGGAAGGTCTAGAGAGTAGTGACTGATGGGGTAGCTACATCACCGGCGGACCCTGGCCAGGTGAAGCTTGCTGACATGCGGCAGCCTCTCCGGAGACTACTACTTCCGCTGGTAACATTGTATACAAATACCTGGCTGAGTGCGAAGGGCAGAAAACATTGACACATACCTGCCAGAGGCCTATCCTGGGTCTGAAGAGTCCACCCCGGTCTCCAGCGACTCATCATCTCAGCACACACTTTGCCTGCACACAGGGAATCCGCCTCTCTCCACGAATGCCTTCTCCTGCTAGGAAACACACGATGGCACTCAGCCAAAGGAGAGCACAGGTAAAGTCAACTGAAGCCCGCATTTTCAAGATTTTGCCCTCTGCTGGGCCACAGCCTCCGGTGGCATACTGCATGTGCGTCACTTCTCCGAAGACAAGGCCGAAATCCGGGCATCCAGGGCCCCAGCAGTCCAGAGGCTGCGCATGGCGGCATACGGATCACCTCTTTGCCACGTACAGGAGGGAGGCCTCGGCCCTAGACTGGCTCCGCTAGAGCTCCACGACCTCAGCTATTTTTCCCGACCTTTGGCCCGTGCCCTTGTGAGTGTGTCACCTCTAGTTACACTACACCTCCGACCACTCTCGATCCGCCACCTGCGGATACCTGAGCGTGGACATCAACATCTATCACTGTCTGCAGTGTCACAGGTCACTAGGTTTCTAGGCTCAGGCTGACCTTGGCTGTCTTCTGCCCAGGCAAGGAGCTTAATCCTTCAAAGGAAATGAGGACGCGTGGTCACTGGCCGACATCCTTTCTTTCATCTACACAGCGGTCTAGATGAGGGTAAAGAGGCCAGGTGGGCCAGGTGAAAGCTGAGTGCGGGGCCTAAGGCTTCCTTCCCAATCACCATGGAGACAGCCACCGCAAGGCTGGCCGGAACTTCTGACGGGGACGGGTCACAAACTCTGAGCCAATAGGAGAGGTCCAGCCTAACCGGCCGGTTCCGCAGAGCCCTCCATTTTACCCACGGACACGCAACGGCCCCTTCTGTCCTTGGCCACAAAATCGAGGGCACCCAGGGAATAACTTCACAGTAGGCAACCCCTGATGTGGACACGTTCGACATACTGGGACAGCAGGCAGGTACCTCTTTTCCACTTACGCTACGATATCAGTAGGCAAGGCGCCCTTCCTCAGCATCTATGGCCCCTCTTTGTATGTGTTCTTTTAAAGAAATCTCTTTTTTCTACCCCTGAGACACATCACAACTACGAGGGGCCTGAGAGGGAACCTGGAGATGAAACAGGGGAGGCTTCTGGCTGTACCGCTTCCCCGTGGCTAGAGAATAGCAGTTAGTCTCTCTGGAAGCTCTCAGCTTCTGTTGATCGACATGGGCAATACGGTAGGGGCGGACCCTGGCCAGGTGGAGCTTGTGGGCACATGCAACCTCTGGGGGAAGAATAATTCCGCTGCTGCTTTGTATGGTGTAAACCTCCCCACGCCAAGTGGGATGGGCACAGAACATTGACCCACACCTGCCAGGGGCCCTTCCTGGGACTAAAGATCCCAACCTGGTCTCAACCTTGTCACCTTCTCAGCACATACCTTTCCTGCACACATAATCCTGCCTTTCTCCGTCGGTGCCTCATCCTACTAGGAAAAAAGCATGCCGCTCAAAAAGGCCGATGCCAGAGAAATCGAGGAGACACTGCCATTTTCCACATTTTTGCTGTCTACATATCCCCGCCTCCGGTGGAAGGCTGCCTATGTGGCCGGGCTGCGAAGGCAAGGCCGAAATCCTGGCATCCTGGGCCCCAGCAATCCAGTGGTTTATGGACGTGGGGACCCGGATGACATGTTTCCCACATACAAGAGGAATCCTTGGGCCCTTCACTGGCTCGCCATTCAGCTCCGCGACGTCCACTACTGGCCCTGGCCTTTGGCCGGTGCCCCATTGCGCGAGTGCTCCGGAGCCATGTTTCTCCACCCATCACTATCATTCTGCCACCAGGGGATATGTGAGTGTGGGAGTCACCATTTGTCTGTCACTGGCAGCAGTGCCACGAGTCACTAGACTTCCAGGTACCAGCTGACCTAGGCTGCCTTCTGCCCCAGGCAAGGTCCGGAATCCTTTATCCCAGATGCTGACACCTGGGCACTGGCCGACATTAATTTTTATCAACACAGAGGTCTGAGTGAGGGTCAGCAGGCCAGCTAGGTGAAGTCAAGGCCAGGTGGGCGGGACTAAGGCTCCTTTGCCATCACCATGGAGACAGTCCCACCACCGGAAGAGTAGGCGGAGCGTATGATGGGCCCGGTGACAAGACTGAGCCAATGGCAGAGATCTGGCCCGCCAGGCAGATGACACAGGGCCCTCCATTATGACCTATGACACCTAGTGGCCACAGGATTTGAGCACACCCTGGGAAAGCCTACGCAGGCACAGGGGAGCCCCTGGTGCGGACTGGTTCAGGGCATTGGCAGAGCAGGCCAGGTACCTCTTTCCCACTTTCCTGAGGATATCACTACGCAAGGCATCCCCACTCAGCATCTCTTGCCTCTCTCTGTCTCTCTCTGGATGTGTTCATTCTCTGAAATCTCTTCCTTCTCCCCCTGAGTCACTTCACAGCTTGGAGTGCCTGATAGAGTGCCTAGAGACCAAAGAGCAAAGGGGGAAGGCCTCTGGCTCTACTGGTTGCCCATGGGCAGACAAGATCTGGTAGTTTATCTGGAAGGTCTAGAGAGTAGTGACTGATGGGGTAGCTACATCACCGGCGGACCCTGGCCAGGTGAAGCTTGCTGACATGCGGCAGCCTCTCCGGAGACTACTACTTCCGCTGGTAACATTGTATGCAAATACCTGGCTGAGTGCGAAGGGCAGAAAACATTGACACATACCTGCCAGAGGCCTATCCTGGGTCTGAAGAGTCCACCCCGGTCTCCAGCAACTCATCATCTCAGCACACACTTTGCCTGCACACAGGGAATCCGCCTCTCTCCACGAATGCCTTCTCCTGCTAGGAAACACACGATGGCACTCAGCCAAAGGAGAGCACAGGTAAAGTCAACTGAAGCCCGCATTTTCAAGATTTTGCCCTCTGCTGGGCCACAGCCTCCGGTGGCATACTGCATGTGCGTCACTTCTCCGAAGACAAGGCCGAAATCCGGGCATCCAGGGCCCCAGCAGTCCAGAGGCTGCGCATGGCGGCATACGGATCACCTCTTTGCCACGTACAGGAGGGAGGCCTCGGCCCTAGACTGGCTCCGCTAGAGCTCCACGACCTCAGCTATTTTTCCCGACCTTTGGCCCGTGCCCTTGTGAGTGTGTCACCTCTAGTTACACTACACCTCCGACCACTCTCGATCCGCCACCTGCGGATACCTGAGCGTGGACATCAACATCTATCACTGTCTGCAGTGTCACAGGTCACTAGGTTTCTAGGCTCAGGCTGACCTTGGCTGTCTTCTGCCCAGGCAAGGAGCTTAATCCTTCAAAGGAAATGAGGACGCGTGGCCACTGGCCGACATCCTTTCTTTCATCTACACAGCGGTCTAGATGAGGGTAAAGAGGCCAGGTGGGCCAGGTGAAAGCTGAGTGCGGGGCCTAAGGCTTCCTTCCCAATCACCATGGAGACAGCCACCGCAAGGCTGGCCGGAACTTCTGACGGGGACGGGTCACAAACTCTGAGCCAATAGGAGAGGTCCAGCCTAACCGGCCGGTTCCGCAGAGCCCTCCATTTTACCCACGGACACGCAACGGCCCCTTCTGTCCTTGGCCACAAAATCGAGGGCACCCAGGGAATAACTTCACAGTAGGCAACCCCTGATGTGGACACGTTCGACATACTGGGACAGCAGGCAGGTACCTCTTTTCCACTTACGCTACGATATCAGTAGGCAAGGCGCCCTTCCTCAGCATCTATGGCCCCTCTTTGTATGTGTTCTTTTAAAGAAATCTCTTTTTTCTACCCCTGAGACACATCACAACTACGAGGGGCCTGAGAGGGAACCTGGAGATGAAACAGGGGAGGCTTCTGGCTGTACCGCTTCCCCGTGGCTAGAGAACAGCAGTTAGTCTCTCTGGAAGCTCTCAGCTTCTGTTGATCGACATGGGCAATACGGTAGGGGCGGACCCTGGCCAGGTGGAGCTTGTGGGCACATGCAACCTCTGGGGGAAGAATAATTCCGCTGCTGCTTTGTATGGTGTAAACCTCCCCACGCCAAGTGGGATGGGCACAGAACATTGACCCACACCTGCCAGGGGCCCTTCCTGGGACTAAAGATCCCAACCTGGTCTCAACCTTGTCACCTTCTCAGCACATACCTTTCCTGCACACATAATCCTGCCTTTCTCCGTCGGTGCCTCATCCTACTAGGAAAAAAGCATGCCGCTCAAAAAGGCCGATGCCAGAGAAATCGAGGAGACACTGCCATTTTCCACATTTTTGCTGTCTACATATCCCCGCCTCCGGTGGAAGGCTGCCTATGTGGCCGGGCTGCGAAGGCAAGGCCGAAATCCTGGCATCCTGGGCCCCAGCAATCCAGTGGTTTATGGACGTGGGGACCCGGATGACATGTTTCCCACATACAAGAGGAATCCTTGGGCCCTTCACTGGCTCGCCATTCAGCTCCGCGACGTCCACTACTGGCCCTGGCCTTTGGCCGGTGCCCCATTGCGCGAGTGCTCCGGAGCCATGTTTCTCCACCCATCACTATCATTCTGCCACCAGGGGATATGTGAGTGTGGGAGTCACCATTTGTCTGTCACTGGCAGCAGTGCCACGAGTCACTAGACTTCCAGGTACCAGCTGACCTAGGCTGCCTTCTGCCCCAGGCAAGGTCCGGAATCCTTTATCCCAGATGCTGACACCTGGGCACTGGCCGACATTAATTTTTATCAACACAGAGGTCTGAGTGAGGGTCAGCAGGCCAGCTAGGTGAAGTCAAGGCCAGGTGGGCGGGACTAAGGCTCCTTTGCCATCACCATGGAGACAGTCCCACCACCGGAAGAGTAGGCGGAGCGTATGATGGGCCCGGTGACAAGACTGAGCCAATGGCAGAGATCTGGCCCGCCAGGCAGATGACACAGGGCCCTCCATTATGACCTATGACACCTAGTGGCCACAGGATTTGAGCACACCCTGGGAAAGCCTACGCAGGCACAGGGGAGCCCCTGGTGCGGACTGGTTCAGGGCATTGGCAGAGCAGGCCAGGTACCTCTTTCCCACTTTCCTGAGGATATCACTACGCAAGGCATCCCCACTCAGCATCTCTTGCCTCTCTCTGTCTCTCTCTGGATGTGTTCATTCTCTGAAATCTCTTCCTTCTCCCCCTGAGTCACTTCACAGCTTGGAGTGCCTGATAGAGTGCCTAGAGACCAAAGAGCAAAGGGGGAAGGCCTCTGGCTCTACTGGTTGCCCATGGGCAGACAAGATCTGGTAGTTTATCTGGAAGGTCTAGAGAGTAGTGACTGATGGGGTAGCTACATCACCGGCGGACCCTGGCCAGGTGAAGCTTGCTGACATGCGGCAGCCTCTCCGGAGACTACTACTTCCGCTGGTAACATTGTATGCAAATACCTGGCTGAGTGCGAAGGGCAGAAAACATTGACACATACCTGCCAGAGGCCTATCCTGGGTCTGAAGAGTCCACCCCGGTCTCCAGCGACTCATCATCTCAGCACACACTTTGCCTGCACACAGGGAATCCGCCTCTCTCCATGAATGCCTTCTCCTGCTAGGAAACACACGATGGCACTCAGCCAAAGGAGAGCACAGGTAAAGTCAACTGAAGCCCGCATTTTCAAGATTTTGCCCTCTGCTGGGCCACAGCCTCCGGTGGCATACTGCATGTGCGTCACTTCTCCGAAGACAAGGCCGAAATCCGGGCATCCAGGGCCCCAGCAGTCCAGAGGCTGCGCATGGCGGCATACGGATCACCTCTTTGCCACGTACAGGAGGGAGGCCTCGGCCCTAGACTGGCTCCGCTAGAGCTCCACGACCTCAGCTATTTTTCCCGACCTTTGGCCCGTGCCCTTGTGAGTGTGTCACCTCTAGTTACACTACACCTCCGACCACTCTCGATCCGCCACCTGCGGATACCTGAGCGTGGACATCAACATCTATCACTGTCTGCAGTGTCACAGGTCACTAGGTTTCTAGGCTCAGGCTGACCTTGGCTGTCTTCTGCCCAGGCAAGGAGCTTAATCCTTCAAAGGAAATGAGGACGCGTGGTCACTGGCCGACATCCTTTCTTTCATCTACACAGCGGTCTAGATGAGGGTAAAGAGGCCAGGTGGGCCAGGTGAAAGCTGAGTGCGGGGCCTAAGGCTTCCTTCCCAATCACCATGGAGACAGCCACCGCAAGGCTGGCCGGAACTTCTGACGGGGACGGGTCACAAACTCTGAGCCAATAGGAGAGGTCCAGCCTAACCGGCCGGTTCCGCAGAGCCCTCCATTTTACCCACGGACACGCAACGGCCCCTTCTGTCCTTGGCCACAAAATCGAGGGCACCCAGGGAATAACTTCACAGTAGGCAACCCCTGATGTGGACACGTTCGACATACTGGGACAGCAGGCAGGTACCTCTTTTCCACTTACGCTACGATATCAGTAGGCAAGGCGCCCTTCCTCAGCATCTATGGCCCCTCTTTGTATGTGTTCTTTTAAAGAAATCTCTTTTTTCTACCCCTGAGACACATCACAACTACGAGGGGCCTGAGAGGGAACCTGGAGATGAAACAGGGGAGGCTTCTGGCTGTACCGCTTCCCCGTGGCTAGAGAATAGCAGTTAGTCTCTCTGGAAGCTCTCAGCTTCTGTTGATCGACATGGGCAATACGGTAGGGGCGGACCCTGGCCAGGTGGAGCTTGTGGGCACATGCAACCTCTGGGGGAAGAATAATTCCGCTGCTGCTTTGTATGGTGTAAACCTCCCCACGCCAAGTGGGATGGGCACAGAACATTGACCCACACCTGCCAGGGGCCCTTCCTGGGACTAAAGATCCCAACCTGGTCTCAACCTTGTCACCTTCTCAGCACATACCTTTCCTGCACACATAATCCTGCCTTTCTCCGTCGGTGCCTCATCCTACTAGGAAAAAAGCATGCCGCTCAAAAAGGCCGATGCCAGAGAAATCGAGGAGACACTGCCATTTTCCACATTTTTGCTGTCTACATATCCCCGCCTCCGGTGGAAGGCTGCCTATGTGGCCGGGCTGCGAAGGCAAGGCCGAAATCCTGGCATCCTGGGCCCCAGCAATCCAGTGGTTTATGGACGTGGGGACCCGGATGACATGTTTCCCACATACAAGAGGAATCCTTGGGCCCTTCACTGGCTCGCCATTCAGCTCCGCGACGTCCACTACTGGCCCTGGCCTTTGGCCGGTGCCCCATTGCGCGAGTGCTCCGGAGCCATGTTTCTCCACCCATCACTATCATTCTGCCACCAGGGGATATGTGAGTGTGGGAGTCACCATTTGTCTGTCACTGGCAGCAGTGCCACGAGTCACTAGACTTCCAGGTACCAGCTGACCTAGGCTGCCTTCTGCCCCAGGCAAGGTCCGGAATCCTTTATCCCAGATGCTGACACCTGGGCACTGGCCGACATTAATTTTTATCAACACAGAGGTCTGAGTGAGGGTCAGCAGGCCAGCTAGGTGAAGTCAAGGCCAGGTGGGCGGGACTAAGGCTCCTTTGCCATCACCATGGAGACAGTCCCACCACCGGAAGAGTAGGCGGAGCGTATGATGGGCCCGGTGACAAGACTGAGCCAATGGCAGAGATCTGGCCCGCCAGGCAGATGACACAGGGCCCTCCATTATGACCTATGACACCTAGTGGCCACAGGATTTGAGCACACCCTGGGAAAGCCTACGCAGGCACAGGGGAGCCCCTGGTGCGGACTGGTTCAGGGCATTGGCAGAGCAGGCCAGGTACCTCTTTCCCACTTTCCTGAGGATATCACTACGCAAGGCATCCCCACTCAGCATCTCTTGCCTCTCTCTGTCTCTCTCTGGATGTGTTCATTCTCTGAAATCTCTTCCTTCTCCCCCTGAGTCACTTGGAGTGCCTGATAGAGTGCCTAGAGACCAAAGAGCAAAGGGGGAAGGCCTCTGGCTCTACTGGTTGCCCATGGGCAGACAAGATCTGGTAGTTTATCTGGAAGGTCTAGAGAGTAGTGACTGATGGGGTAGCTACATCACCGGCGGACCCTGGCCAGGTGAAGCTTGCTGACATGCGGCAGCCTCTCCGGAGACTACTACTTCCGCTGGTAACATTGTATGCAAATACCTGGCTGAGTGCGAAGGGCAGAAAACATTGACACATACCTGCCAGAGGCCTATCCTGGGTCTGAAGAGTCCACCCCGGTCTCCAGCAACTCATCATCTCAGCACACACTTTGCCTGCACACAGGGAATCCGCCTCTCTCCACGAATGCCTTCTCCTGCTAGGAAACACACGATGGCACTCAGCCAAAGGAGAGCACAGGTAAAGTCAACTGAAGCCCGCATTTTCAAGATTTTGCCCTCTGCTGGGCCACAGCCTCCGGTGGCATACTGCATGTGCGTCACTTCTCCGAAGACAAGGCCGAAATCCGGGCATCCAGGGCCCCAGCAGTCCAGAGGCTGCGCATGGCGGCATACGGATCACCTCTTTGCCACGTACAGGAGGGAGGCCTCGGCCCTAGACTGGCTCCGCTAGAGCTCCACGACCTCAGCTATTTTTCCCGACCTTTGGCCCGTGCCCTTGTGAGTGTGTCACCTCTAGTTACACTACACCTCCGACCACTCTCGATCCGCCACCTGCGGATACCTGAGCGTGGACATCAACATCTATCACTGTCTGCAGTGTCACAGGTCACTAGGTTTCTAGGCTCAGGCTGACCTTGGCTGTCTTCTGCCCAGGCAAGGAGCTTAATCCTTCAAAGGAAATGAGGACGCGTGGCCACTGGCCGACATCCTTTCTTTCATCTACACAGCGGTCTAGATGAGGGTAAAGAGGCCAGGTGGGCCAGGTGAAAGCTGAGTGCGGGGCCTAAGGCTTCCTTCCCAATCACCATGGAGACAGCCACCGCAAGGCTGGCCGGAACTTCTGACGGGGACGGGTCACAAACTCTGAGCCAATAGGAGAGGTCCAGCCTAACCGGCCGGTTCCGCAGAGCCCTCCATTTTACCCACGGACACGCAACGGCCCCTTCTGTCCTTGGCCACAAAATCGAGGGCACCCAGGGAATAACTTCACAGTAGGCAACCCCTGATGTGGACACGTTCGACATACTGGGACAGCAGGCAGGTACCTCTTTTCCACTTACGCTACGATATCAGTAGGCAAGGCGCCCTTCCTCAGCATCTATGGCCCCTCTTTGTATGTGTTCTTTTAAAGAAATCTCTTTTTTCTACCCCTGAGACACATCACAACTACGAGGGGCCTGAGAGGGAACCTGGAGATGAAACAGGGGAGGCTTCTGGCTGTACCGCTTCCCCGTGGCTAGAGAATAGCAGTTAGTCTCTCTGGAAGCTCTCAGCTTCTGTTGATCGACATGGGCAATACGGTAGGGGCGGACCCTGGCCAGGTGGAGCTTGTGGGCACATGCAACCTCTGGGGGAAGAATAATTCCGCTGCTGCTTTGTATGGTGTAAACCTCCCCACGCCAAGTGGGATGGGCACAGAACATTGACCCACACCTGCCAGGGGCCCTTCCTGGGACTAAAGATCCCAACCTGGTCTCAACCTTGTCACCTTCTCAGCACATACCTTTCCTGCACACATAATCCTGCCTTTCTCCGTCGGTGCCTCATCCTACTAGGAAAAAAGCATGCCGCTCAAAAAGGCCGATGCCAGAGAAATCGAGGAGACACTGCCATTTTCCACATTTTTGCTGTCTACATATCCCCGCCTCCGGTGGAAGGCTGCCTATGTGGCCGGGCTGCGAAGGCAAGGCCGAAATCCTGGCATCCTGGGCCCCAGCAATCCAGTGGTTTATGGACGTGGGGACCCGGATGACATGTTTCCCACATACAAGAGGAATCCTTGGGCCCTTCACTGGCTCGCCATTCAGCTCCGCGACGTCCACTACTGGCCCTGGCCTTTGGCCGGTGCCCCATTGCGCGAGTGCTCCGGAGCCATGTTTCTCCACCCATCACTATCATTCTGCCACCAGGGGATATGTGAGTGTGGGAGTCACCATTTGTCTGTCACTGGCAGCAGTGCCACGAGTCACTAGACTTCCAGGTACCAGCTGACCTAGGCTGCCTTCTGCCCCAGGCAAGGTCCGGAATCCTTTATCCCAGATGCTGACACCTGGGCACTGGCCGACATTAATTTTTATCAACACAGAGGTCTGAGTGAGGGTCAGCAGGCCAGCTAGGTGAAGTCAAGGCCAGGTGGGCGGGACTAAGGCTCCTTTGCCATCACCATGGAGACAGTCCCACCACCGGAAGAGTAGGCGGAGCGTATGATGGGCCCGGTGACAAGACTGAGCCAATGGCAGAGATCTGGCCCGCCAGGCAGATGACACAGGGCCCTCCATTATGACCTATGACACCTAGTGGCCACAGGATTTGAGCACACCCTGGGAAAGCCTACGCAGGCACAGGGGAGCCCCTGGTGCGGACTGGTTCAGGGCATTGGCAGAGCAGGCCAGGTACCTCTTTCCCACTTTCCTGAGGATATCACTACGCAAGGCATCCCCACTCAGCATCTCTTGCCTCTCTCTGTCTCTCTCTGGATGTGTTCATTCTCTGAAATCTCTTCCTTCTCCCCCTGAGTCACTTCACAGCTTGGAGTGCCTGATAGAGTGCCTAGAGACCAAAGAGCAAAGGGGGAAGGCCTCTGGCTCTACTGGTTGCCCATGGGCAGACAAGATCTGGTAGTTTATCTGGAAGGTCTAGAGAGTAGTGACTGATGGGGTAGCTACATCACCGGCGGACCCTGGCCAGGTGAAGCTTGCTGACATGCGGCAGCCTCTCCGGAGACTACTACTTCCGCTGGTAACATTGTATGCAAATACCTGGCTGAGTGCGAAGGGCAGAAAACATTGACACATACCTGCCAGAGGCCTATCCTGGGTCTGAAGAGTCCACCCCGGTCTCCAGCAACTCATCATCTCAGCACACACTTTGCCTGCACACAGGGAATCCGCCTCTCTCCACGAATGCCTTCTCCTGCTAGGAAACACACGATGGCACTCAGCCAAAGGAGAGCACAGGCAAAGTCAACTGAAGCCCGCATTTTCAAGATTTTGCCCTCTGCTGGGCCACAGCCTCCGGTGGCACACTGCATGTGCGTCACTTCTCCGAAGACAAGGCCGAAATCCGGGCATCCAGGGCCCCAGCAGTCCAGAGGCTGCGCATGGCGGCATACGGATCACCTCTTTGCCACGTACAGGAGGGAGGCCTCGGCCCTAGACTGGCTCCGCTAGAGCTCCACGACCTCAGCTATTTTTCCCGACCTTTGGCCCGTGCCCTTGTGAGTGTGTCACCTCTAGTTACACTACACCTCCGACCACTCTCGATCCGCCACCTGCGGATACCTGAGCGTGGACATCAACATCTATCACTGTCTGCAGTGTCACAGGTCACTAGGTTTCTAGGCTCAGGCTGACCTTGGCTGTCTTCTGCCCAGGCAAGGAGCTTAATCCTTCAAAGGAAATGAGGACGCGTGGCCACTGGCCGACATCCTTTCTTTCATCTACACAGCGGTCTAGATGAGGGTAAAGAGGCCAGGTGGGCCAGGTGAAAGCTGAGTGCGGGGCCTAAGGCTTCCTTCCCAATCACCATGGAGACAGCCACCGCAAGGCTGGCCGGAACTTCTGACGGGGACGGGTCACAAACTCTGAGCCAATAGGAGAGGTCCAGCCTAACCGGCCGGTTCCGCAGAGCCCTCCATTTTACCCACGGACACGCAACGGCCCCTTCTGTCCTTGGCCACAAAATCGAGGGCACCCAGGGAATAACTTCACAGTAGGCAACCCCTGATGTGGACACGTTCGACATACTGGGACAGCAGGCAGGTACCTCTTTTCCACTTACGCTACGATATCAGTAGGCAAGGCGCCCTTCCTCAGCATCTATGGCCCCTCTTTGTATGTGTTCTTTTAAAGAAATCTCTTTTTTCTACCCCTGAGACACATCACAACTACGAGGGGCCTGAGAGGGAACCTGGAGATGAAACAGGGGAGGCTTCTGGCTGTACCGCTTCCCCGTGGCTAGAGAATAGCAGTTAGTCTCTCTGGAAGCTCTCAGCTTCTGTTGATCGACATGGGCAATACGGTAGGGGCGGACCCTGGCCAGGTGGAGCTTGTGGGCACATGCAACCTCTGGGGGAAGAATAATTCCGCTGCTGCTTTGTATGGTGTAAACCTCCCCACGCCAAGTGGGATGGGCACAGAACATTGACCCACACCTGCCAGGGGCCCTTCCTGGGACTAAAGATCCCAACCTGGTCTCAACCTTGTCACCTTCTCAGCACATACCTTTCCTGCACACATAATCCTGCCTTTCTCCGTCGGTGCCTCATCCTACTAGGAAAAAAGCATGCCGCTCAAAAAGGCCGATGCCAGAGAAATCGAGGAGACACTGCCATTTTCCACATTTTTGCTGTCTACATATCCCCGCCTCCGGTGGAAGGCTGCCTATGTGGCCGGGCTGCGAAGGCAAGGCCGAAATCCTGGCATCCTGGGCCCCAGCAATCCAGTGGTTTATGGACGTGGGGACCCGGATGACATGTTTCCCACATACAAGAGGAATCCTTGGGCCCTTCACTGGCTCGCCATTCAGCTCCGCGACGTCCACTACTGGCCCTGGCCTTTGGCCGGTGCCCCATTGCGCGAGTGCTCCGGAGCCATGTTTCTCCACCCATCACTATCATTCTGCCACCAGGGGATATGTGAGTGTGGGAGTCACCATTTGTCTGTCACTGGCAGCAGTGCCACGAGTCACTAGACTTCCAGGTACCAGCTGACCTAGGCTGCCTTCTGCCCCAGGCAAGGTCCGGAATCCTTTATCCCAGATGCTGACACCTGGGCACTGGCCGACATTAATTTTTATCAACACAGAGGTCTGAGTGAGGGTCAGCAGGCCAGCTAGGTGAAGTCAAGGCCAGGTGGGCGGGACTAAGGCTCCTTTGCCATCACCATGGAGACAGTCCCACCACCGGAAGAGTAGGCGGAGCGTATGATGGGCCCGGTGACAAGACTGAGCCAATGGCAGAGATCTGGCCCGCCAGGCAGATGACACAGGGCCCTCCATTATGACCTATGACACCTAGTGGCCACAGGATTTGAGCACACCCTGGGAAAGCCTACGCAGGCACAGGGGAGCCCCTGGTGCGGACTGGTTCAGGGCATTGGCAGAGCAGGCCAGGTACCTCTTTCCCACTTTCCTGAGGATATCACTACGCAAGGCATCCCCACTCAGCATCTCTTGCCTCTCTCTGTCTCTCTCTGGATGTGTTCATTCTCTGAAATCTCTTCCTTCTCCCCCTGAGTCACTTCACAGCTTGGAGTGCCTGATAGAGTGCCTAGAGACCAAAGAGCAAAGGGGGAAGGCCTCTGGCTCTACTGGTTGCCCATGGGCAGACAAGATCTGGTAGTTTATCTGGAAGGTCTAGAGAGTAGTGACTGATGGGGTAGCTACATCACCGGCGGACCCTGGCCAGGTGAAGCTTGCTGACATGCGGCAGCCTCTCCGGAGACTACTACTTCCGCTGGTAACATTGTATGCAAATACCTGGCTGAGTGCGAAGGGCAGAAAACATTGACACATACCTGCCAGAGGCCTATCCTGGGTCTGAAGAGTCCACCCCGGTCTCCAGCAACTCATCATCTCAGCACACACTTTGCCTGCACACAGGGAATCCGCCTCTCTCCACGAATGCCTTCTCCTGCTAGGAAACACACGATGGCACTCAGCCAAAGGAGAGCACAGGCAAAGTCAACTGAAGCCCGCATTTTCAAGATTTTGCCCTCTGCTGGGCCACAGCCTCCGGTGGCACACTGCATGTGCGTCACTTCTCCGAAGACAAGGCCGAAATCCGGGCATCCAGGGCCCCAGCAGTCCAGAGGCTGCGCATGGCGGCATACGGATCACCTCTTTGCCACGTACAGGAGGGAGGCCTCGGCCCTAGACTGGCTCCGCTAGAGCTCCACGACCTCAGCTATTTTTCCCGACCTTTGGCCCGTGCCCTTGTGAGTGTGTCACCTCTAGTTACACTACACCTCCGACCACTCTCGATCCGCCACCTGCGGATACCTGAGCGTGGACATCAACATCTATCACTGTCTGCAGTGTCACAGGTCACTAGGTTTCTAGGCTCAGGCTGACCTTGGCTGTCTTCTGCCCAGGCAAGGAGCTTAATCCTTCAAAGGAAATGAGGACGCGTGGCCACTGGCCGACATCCTTTCTTTCATCTACACAGCGGTCTAGATGAGGGTAAAGAGGCCAGGTGGGCCAGGTGAAAGCTGAGTGCGGGGCCTAAGGCTTCCTTCCCAATCACCATGGAGACAGCCACCGCAAGGCTGGCCGGAACTTCTGACGGGGACGGGTCACAAACTCTGAGCCAATAGGAGAGGTCCAGCCTAACCGGCCGGTTCCGCAGAGCCCTCCATTTTACCCACGGACACGCAACGGCCCCTTCTGTCCTTGGCCACAAAATCGAGGGCACCCAGGGAATAACTTCACAGTAGGCAACCCCTGATGTGGACACGTTCGACATACTGGGACAGCAGGCAGGTACCTCTTTTCCACTTACGCTACGATATCAGTAGGCAAGGCGCCCTTCCTCAGCATCTATGGCCCCTCTTTGTATGTGTTCTTTTAAAGAAATCTCTTTTTTCTACCCCTGAGACACATCACAACTATGAGGGGCCTGAGAGGGAACCTGGAGATGAAACAGGGGAGGCTTCTGGCTGTACCGCTTCCCCGTGGCTAGAGAATAGCAGTTAGTCTCTCTGGAAGCTCTCAGCTTCTGTTGATCGACATGGGCAATACGGTAGGGGCGGACCCTGGCCAGGTGGAGCTTGTGGGCACATGCAACCTCTGGGGGAAGAATAATTCCGCTGCTGCTTTGTATGGTGTAAACCTCCCCACGCCAAGTGGGATGGGCACAGAACATTGACCCACACCTGCCAGGGGCCCTTCCTGGGACTAAAGATCCCAACCTGGTCTCAACCTTGTCACCTTCTCAGCACATACCTTTCCTGCACACATAATCCTGCCTTTCTCCGTCGGTGCCTCATCCTACTAGGAAAAAAGCATGCCGCTCAAAAAGGCCGATGCCAGAGAAATCGAGGAGACACTGCCATTTTCCACATTTTTGCTGTCTACATATCCCCGCCTCCGGTGGAAGGCTGCCTATGTGGCCGGGCTGCGAAGGCAAGGCCGAAATCCTGGCATCCTGGGCCCCAGCAATCCAGTGGTTTATGGACGTGGGGACCCGGATGACATGTTTCCCACATACAAGAGGAATCCTTGGGCCCTTCACTGGCTCGCCATTCAGCTCCGCGACGTCCACTACTGGCCCTGGCCTTTGGCCGGTGCCCCATTGCGCGAGTGCTCCGGAGCCATGTTTCTCCACCCATCACTATCATTCTGCCACCAGGGGATATGTGAGTGTGGGAGTCACCATTTGTCTGTCACTGGCAGCAGTGCCACGAGTCACTAGACTTCCAGGTACCAGCTGACCTAGGCTGCCTTCTGCCCCAGGCAAGGTCCGGAATCCTTTATCCCAGATGCTGACACCTGGGCACTGGCCGACATTAATTTTTATCAACACAGAGGTCTGAGTGAGGGTCAGCAGGCCAGCTAGGTGAAGTCAAGGCCAGGTGGGCGGGACTAAGGCTCCTTTGCCATCACCATGGAGACAGTCCCACCACCGGAAGAGTAGGCGGAGCGTATGATGGGCCCGGTGACAAGACTGAGCCAATGGCAGAGATCTGGCCCGCCAGGCAGATGACACAGGGCCCTCCATTATGACCTATGACACCTAGTGGCCACAGGATTTGAGCACACCCTGGGAAAGCCTACGCAGGCACAGGGGAGCCCCTGGTGCGGACTGGTTCAGGGCATTGGCAGAGCAGGCCAGGTACCTCTTTCCCACTTTCCTGAGGATATCACTACGCAAGGCATCCCCACTCAGCATCTCTTGCCTCTCTCTGTCTCTCTCTGGATGTGTTCATTCTCTGAAATCTCTTCCTTCTCCCCCTGAGTCACTTCACAGCTTGGAGTGCCTGATAGAGTGCCTAGAGACCAAAGAGCAAAGGGGGAAGGCCTCTGGCTCTACTGGTTGCCCATGGGCAGACAAGATCTGGTAGTTTATCTGGAAGGTCTAGAGAGTAGTGACTGATGGGGTAGCTACATCACCGGCGGACCCTGGCCAGGTGAAGCTTGCTGACATGTGGCAGCCTCTCCGGAGACTACTAATTCCGCTGGTAACATTGTATGCAAATACCTGGCTGAGTGCGAAGGGCAGAAAACATTGACACATACCTGCCAGAGGCCTATCCTGGGTCTGAAGAGTCCACCCCGGTCTCCAGCGACTCATCATCTCAGCACACACTTTGCCTGCACACAGGGAATCCGCCTCTCTCCACGAATGCCTTCTCCTGCTAGGAAACACACGATGGCACTCAGCCAAAGGAGAGCACAGGCAAAGTCAACTGAAGCCCGCATTTTCAAGATTTTGCCCTCTGCTGGGCCACAGCCTCCGGTGGCATACTGCATGTGCGTCACTTCTCCGAAGACAAGGCCGAAATCCGGGCATCCAGGGCCCCAGCAGTCCAGAGGCTGCGCATGGCGGCATACGGATCACCTCTTTGCCACGTACAGGAGGGAGGCCTCGGCCCTAGACTGGCTCCGCTAGAGCTCCACGACCTCAGCTATTTTTCCCGACCTTTGGCCCGTGTCCTTGTCAGTGTGTCACCTCTAGTTACACTTCACCTCCGACCACTCTCGATCCGCCACCTGCGGATACCTGAGCGTGGACATCAACATCTATCACTGTCTGCAGTGTCACAGGTCACTAGGTGTCTAGGCTCAGGCTGAACTTGGCTGTCTTCTGCCCAGGCAAGGAGCTTAATCCTTCAAAGGAAATGAGGACGCGTGGTCACTGGCCGACATCCTTTCTTTCATCTACACAGCCAGGTGGGCCAGGTGAAGGCTGAGTGCGGGGCCTAAGGCTTCCTTCCCAATCACCATGGAGACAGCCACCGCAAGGCTGGCCGGAACTTCTGACGGGGACGGGTCACAAACTCTGAGCCAATAGGAGAGGTCCAGCCTAACCGGCCGGTTCCGCAGAGCCCTCCATTTTACCCACGGACACGCAACGGCCCCTTCTGTCCTTGGCCACAAAATCGAGGGCACCCAGGGAATAACTTCACAGTAGGCAACCCCTGATGTGGACACGTTCGACATACTGGGACAGCAGGCAGGTACCTCTTTTCCACTTACGCTACGATATCAGTAGGCAAGGCGCCCTTCCTCAGCATCTATGGCCCCTCTTTGTATGTGTTCTTTTAAAGAAATCTCTTTTTTCTACCCCTGAGACACATCACAACTACGAGGGGCCTGAGAGGGAACCTGGAGATGAAACAGGGGAGGCTTCTGGCTGTACCGCTTCCCCGTGGCTAGAGAATAGCAGTTAGTCTCTCTGGAAGCTCTCAGCTTCTGTTGATCGACATGGGCAATACGGTAGGGGCGGACCCTGGCCAGGTGGAGCTTGTGGGCACATGCAACCTCTGGGGGAAGAATAATTCCGCTGCTGCTTTGTATGGTGTAAACCTCCCCACGCCAAGTGGGATGGGCACAGAACATTGACCCACACCTGCCAGGGGCCCTTCCTGGGACTAAAGATCCCAACCTGGTCTCAACCTTGTCACCTTCTCAGCACATACCTTTCCTGCACACATAATCCTGCCTTTCTCCGTCGGTGCCTCATCCTACTAGGAAAAAAGCATGCCGCTCAAAAAGGCCGATGCCAGAGAAATCGAGGAGACACTGCCATTTTCCACATTTTTGCTGTCTACATATCCCCGCCTCCGGTGGAAGGCTGCCTATGTGGCCGGGCTGCGAAGGCAAGGCCGAAATCCTGGCATCCTGGGCCCCAGCAATCCAGTGGTTTATGGACGTGGGGACCCGGATGACATGTTTCCCACATACAAGAGGAATCCTTGGGCCCTTCACTGGCTCGCCATTCAGCTCCGCGGCGACGTCCACTACTGGCCCTGGCCTTTGGCCGGTGCCCCATTGCGCGAGTGCTCCGGAGCCATGTTTCTCCACCCATCACTATCATTCTGCCACCAGGGGATATGTGAGTGTGGGAGTCACCATTTGTCTGTCACTGGCAGCAGTGCCACGAGTCACTAGACTTCCAGGTACCAGCTGACCTAGGCTGCCTTCTGCCCCAGGCAAGGTCCGGAATCCTTTATCCCAGATGCTGACACCTGGGCACTGGCCGACATTAATTTTTATCAACACAGAGGTCTGAGTGAGGGTCAGCAGGCCAGCTAGGTGAAGTCAAGGCCAGGTGGGCGGGACTAAGGCTCCTTTGCCATCACCATGGAGACAGTCCCACCACCGGAAGAGTAGGCGGAGCGTATGATGGGCCCGGTGACAAGACTGAGCCAATGGCAGAGATCTGGCCCGCCAGGCAGATGACACAGGGCCCTCCATTATGACCTATGACACCTAGTGGCCACAGGATTTGAGCACACCCTGGGAAAGCCTACGCAGGCACAGGGGAGCCCCTGGTGCGGACTGGTTCAGGGCATTGGCAGAGCAGGCCAGGTACCTCTTTCCCACTTTCCTGAGGATATCACTACGCAAGGCATCCCCACTCAGCATCTCTTGCCTCTCTCTGTCTCTCTCTGGATGTGTTCATTCTCTGAAATCTCTTCCTTCTCCCCCTGAGTCACTTCACAGCTTGGAGTGCCTGATAGAGTGCCTAGAGACCAAAGAGCAAAGGGGGAAGGCCTCTGGCTCTACTGGTTGCCCATGGGCAGACAAGATCTGGTAGTTTATCTGGAAGGTCTAGAGAGTAGTGACTGATGGGGTAGCTACATCACCGGCGGACCCTGGCCAGGTGAAGCTTGCTGACATGCGGCAGCCTCTCCGGAGACTACTACTTCCGCTGGTAACATTGTATGCAAATACCTGGCTGAGTGCGAAGGGCAGAAAACATTGACACATACCTGCCAGAGGCCTATCCTGGGTCTGAAGAGTCCACCCCGGTCTCCAGCAACTCATCATCTCAGCACACACTTTGCCTGCACACAGGGAATCCGCCTCTCTCCACGAATGCCTTCTCCTGCTAGGAAACACACGATGGCACTCAGCCAAAGGAGAGCACAGGTAAAGTCAACTGAAGCCCGCATTTTCAAGATTTTGCCCTCTGCTGGGCCACAGCCTCCGGTGGCATACTGCATGTGCGTCACTTCTCCGAAGACAAGGCCGAAATCCGGGCATCCAGGGCCCCAGCAGTCCAGAGGCTGCGCATGGCGGCATACGGATCACCTCTTTGCCACGTACAGGAGGGAGGCCTCGGCCCTAGACTGGCTCCGCTAGAGCTCCACGACCTCAGCTATTTTTCCCGACCTTTGGCCCGTGCCCTTGTGAGTGTGTCACCTCTAGTTACACTACACCTCCGACCACTCTCGATCCGCCACCTGCGGATACCTGAGCGTGGACATCAACATCTATCACTGTCTGCAGTGTCACAGGTCACTAGGTTTCTAGGCTCAGGCTGACCTTGGCTGTCTTCTGCCCAGGCAAGGAGCTTAATCCTTCAAAGGAAATGAGGACGCGTGGTCACTGGCCGACATCCTTTCTTTCATCTACACAGCGGTCTAGATGAGGGTAAAGAGGCCAGGTGGGCCAGGTGAAAGCTGAGTGCGGGGCCTAAGGCTTCCTTCCCAATCACCATGGAGACAGCCACCGCAAGGCTGGCCGGAACTTCTGACGGGGACGGGTCACAAACTCTGAGCCAATAGGAGAGGTCCAGCCTAACCGGCCGGTTCCGCAGAGCCCTCCATTTTACCCACGGACACGCAACGGCCCCTTCTGTCCTTGGCCACAAAATCGAGGGCACCCAGGGAATAACTTCACAGTAGGCAACCCCTGATGTGGACACGTTCGACATACTGGGACAGCAGGCAGGTACCTCTTTTCCACTTACGCTACGATATCAGTAGGCAAGGCGCCCTTCCTCAGCATCTATGGCCCCTCTTTGTATGTGTTCTTTTAAAGAAATCTCTTTTTTCTACCCCTGAGACACATCACAACTACGAGGGGCCTGAGAGGGAACCTGGAGATGAAACAGGGGAGGCTTCTGGCTGTACCGCTTCCCCGTGGCTAGAGAATAGCAGTTAGTCTCTCTGGAAGCTCTCAGCTTCTGTTGATCGACATGGGCAATACGGTAGGGGCGGACCCTGGCCAGGTGGAGCTTGTGGGCACATGCAACCTCTGGGGGAAGAATAATTCCGCTGCTGCTTTGTATGGTGTAAACCTCCCCACGCCAAGTGGGATGGGCACAGAACATTGACCCACACCTGCCAGGGGCCCTTCCTGGGACTAAAGATCCCAACCTGGTCTCAACCTTGTCACCTTCTCAGCACATACCTTTCCTGCACACATAATCCTGCCTTTCTCCGTCGGTGCCTCATCCTACTAGGAAAAAAGCATGCCGCTCAAAAAGGCCGATGCCAGAGAAATCGAGGAGACACTGCCATTTTCCACATTTTTGCTGTCTACATATCCCCGCCTCCGGTGGAAGGCTGCCTATGTGGCCGGGCTGCGAAGGCAAGGCCGAAATCCTGGCATCCTGGGCCCCAGCAATCCAGTGGTTTATGGACGTGGGGACCCGGATGACATGTTTCCCACATACAAGAGGAATCCTTGGGCCCTTCACTGGCTCGCCATTCAGCTCCGCGGCGACGTCCACTACTGGCCCTGGCCTTTGGCCGGTGCCCCATTGCGCGAGTGCTCCGGAGCCATGTTTCTCCACCCATCACTATCATTCTGCCACCAGGGGATATGTGAGTGTGGGAGTCACCATTTGTCTGTCACTGGCAGCAGTGCCACGAGTCACTAGACTTCCAGGTACCAGCTGACCTAGGCTGCCTTCTGCCCCAGGCAAGGTCCGGAATCCTTTATCCCAGATGCTGACACCTGGGCACTGGCCGACATTAATTTTTATCAACACAGAGGTCTGAGTGAGGGTCAGCAGGCCAGCTAGGTGAAGTCAAGGCCAGGTGGGCGGGACTAAGGCTCCTTTGCCATCACCATGGAGACAGTCCCACCACCGGAAGAGTAGGCGGAGCGTATGATGGGCCCGGTGACAAGACTGAGCCAATGGCAGAGATCTGGCCCGCCAGGCAGATGACACAGGGCCCTCCATTATGACCTATGACACCTAGTGGCCACAGGATTTGAGCACACCCTGGGAAAGCCTACGCAGGCACAGGGGAGCCCCTGGTGCGGACTGGTTCAGGGCATTGGCAGAGCAGGCCAGGTACCTCTTTCCCACTTTCCTGAGGATATCACTACGCAAGGCATCCCCACTCAGCATCTCTTGCCTCTCTCTGTCTCTCTCTGGATGTGTTCATTCTCTGAAATCTCTTCCTTCTCCCCCTGAGTCACTTCACAGCTTGGAGTGCCTGATAGAGTGCCTAGAGACCAAAGAGCAAAGGGGGAAGGCCTCTGGCTCTACTGGTTGCCCATGGGCAGACAAGATCTGGTAGTTTATCTGGAAGGTCTAGAGAGTAGTGACTGATGGGGTAGCTACATCACCGGCGGACCCTGGCCAGGTGAAGCTTGCTGACATGCGGCAGCCTCTCCGGAGACTACTACTTCCGCTGGTAACATTGTATGCAAATACCTGGCTGAGTGCGAAGGGCAGAAAACATTGACACATACCTGCCAGAGGCCTATCCTGGGTCTGAAGAGTCCACCCCGGTCTCCAGCGACTCATCATCTCAGCACACACTTTGCCTGCACACAGGGAATCCGCCTCTCTCCACGAATGCCTTCTCCTGCTAGGAAACACACGATGGCACTCAGCCAAAGGAGAGCACAGGCAAAGTCAACTGAAGCCCGCATTTTCAAGATTTTGCCCTCTGCTGGGCCACAGCCTCCGGTGGCACACTGCATGTGCGTCACTTCTCCGAAGACAAGGCCGAAATCCGGGCATCCAGGGCCCCAGCAGTCCAGAGGCTGCGCATGGCGGCATACGGATCACCTCTTTGCCACGTACAGGAGGGAGGCCTCGGCCCTAGACTGGCTCCGCTAGAGCTCCACGACCTCAGCTATTTTTCCCGACCTTTGGCCCGTGCCCTTGTGAGTGTGTCACCTCTAGTTACACTACACCTCCGACCACTCTCGATCCGCCACCTGCGGATACCTGAGCGTGGACATCAACATCTATCACTGTCTGCAGTGTCACAGGTCACTAGGTTTCTAGGCTCAGGCTGACCTTGGCTGTCTTCTGCCCAGGCAAGGAGCTTAATCCTTCAAAGGAAATGAGGACGCGTGGCCACTGGCCGACATCCTTTCTTTCATCTACACAGCGGTCTAGATGAGGGTAAAGAGGCCAGGTGGGCCAGGTGAAAGCTGAGTGCGGGGCCTAAGGCTTCCTTCCCAATCACCATGGAGACAGCCACCGCAAGGCTGGCCGGAACTTCTGACGGGGACGGGTCACAAACTCTGAGCCAATAGGAGAGGTCCAGCCTAACCGGCCGGTTCCGCAGAGCCCTCCATTTTACCCACGGACACGCAACGGCCCCTTCTGTCCTTGGCCACAAAATCGAGGGCACCCAGGGAATAACTTCACAGTAGGCAACCCCTGATGTGGACACGTTCGACATACTGGGACAGCAGGCAGGTACCTCTTTTCCACTTACGCTACGATATCAGTAGGCAAGGCGCCCTTCCTCAGCATCTATGGCCCCTCTTTGTATGTGTTCTTTTAAAGAAATCTCTTTTTTCTACCCCTGAGACACATCACAACTACGAGGGGCCTGAGAGGGAACCTGGAGATGAAACAGGGGAGGCTTCTGGCTGTACCGCTTCCCCGTGGCTAGAGAATAGCAGTTAGTCTCTCTGGAAGCTCTCAGCTTCTGTTGATCGACATGGGCAATACGGTAGGGGCGGACCCTGGCCAGGTGGAGCTTGTGGGCACATGCAACCTCTGGGGGAAGAATAATTCCGCTGCTGCTTTGTATGGTGTAAACCTCCCCACGCCAAGTGGGATGGGCACAGAACATTGACCCACACCTGCCAGGGGCCCTTCCTGGGACTAAAGATCCCAACCTGGTCTCAACCTTGTCACCTTCTCAGCACATACCTTTCCTGCACACATAATCCTGCCTTTCTCCGTCGGTGCCTCATCCTACTAGGAAAAAAGCATGCCGCTCAAAAAGGCCGATGCCAGAGAAATCGAGGAGACACTGCCATTTTCCACATTTTTGCTGTCTACATATCCCCGCCTCCGGTGGAAGGCTGCCTATGTGGCCGGGCTGCGAAGGCAAGGCCGAAATCCTGGCATCCTGGGCCCCAGCAATCCAGTGGTTTATGGACGTGGGGACCCGGATGACATGTTTCCCACATACAAGAGGAATCCTTGGGCCCTTCACTGGCTCGCCATTCAGCTCCGCGGCGACGTCCACTACTGGCCCTGGCCTTTGGCCGGTGCCCCATTGCGCGAGTGCTCCGGAGCCATGTTTCTCCACCCATCACTATCATTCTGCCACCAGGGGATATGTGAGTGTGGGAGTCACCATTTGTCTGTCACTGGCAGCAGTGCCACGAGTCACTAGACTTCCAGGTACCAGCTGACCTAGGCTGCCTTCTGCCCCAGGCAAGGTCCGGAATCCTTTATCCCAGATGCTGACACCTGGGCACTGGCCGACATTAATTTTTATCAACACAGAGGTCTGAGTGAGGGTCAGCAGGCCAGCTAGGTGAAGTCAAGGCCAGGTGGGCGGGACTAAGGCTCCTTTGCCATCACCATGGAGACAGTCCCACCACCGGAAGAGTAGGCGGAGCGTATGATGGGCCCGGTGACAAGACTGAGCCAATGGCAGAGATCTGGCCCGCCAGGCAGATGACACAGGGCCCTCCATTATGACCTATGACACCTAGTGGCCACAGGATTTGAGCACACCCTGGGAAAGCCTACGCAGGCACAGGGGAGCCCCTGGTGCGGACTGGTTCAGGGCATTGGCAGAGCAGGCCAGGTACCTCTTTCCCACTTTCCTGAGGATATCACTACGCAAGGCATCCCCACTCAGCATCTCTTGCCTCTCTCTGTCTCTCTCTGGATGTGTTCATTCTCTGAAATCTCTTCCTTCTCCCCCTGAGTCACTTCACAGCTTGGAGTGCCTGATAGAGTGCCTAGAGACCAAAGAGCAAAGGGGGAAGGCCTCTGGCTCTACTGGTTGCCCATGGGCAGACAAGATCTGGTAGTTTATCTGGAAGGTCTAGAGAGTAGTGACTGATGGGGTAGCTACATCACCGGCGGACCCTGGCCAGGTGAAGCTTGCTGACATGTGGCAGCCTCTCCGGAGACTACTAATTCCGCTGGTAACATTGTATGCAAATACCTGGCTGAGTGCGAAGGGCAGAAAACATTGACACATACCTGCCAGAGGCCTATCCTGGGTCTGAAGAGTCCACCCCGGTCTCCAGCGACTCATCATCTCAGCACACACTTTGCCTGCACACAGGGAATCCGCCTCTCTCCACGAATGCCTTCTCCTGCTAGGAAACACACGATGGCACTCAGCCAAAGGAGAGCACAGGCAAAGTCAACTGAAGCCCGCATTTTCAAGATTTTGCCCTCTGCTGGGCCACAGCCTCCGGTGGCATACTGCATGTGCGTCACTTCTCCGAAGACAAGGCCGAAATCCGGGCATCCAGGGCCCCAGCAGTCCAGAGGCTGCGCATGGCGGCATACGGATCACCTCTTTGCCACGTACAGGAGGGAGGCCTCGGCCCTAGACTGGCTCCGCTAGAGCTCCACGACCTCAGCTATTTTTCCCGACCTTTGGCCCGTGTCCTTGTCAGTGTGTCACCTCTAGTTACACTTCACCTCCGACCACTCTCGATCCGCCACCTGCGGATACCTGAGCGTGGACATCAACATCTATCACTGTCTGCAGTGTCACAGGTCACTAGGTGTCTAGGCTCAGGCTGAACTTGGCTGTCTTCTGCCCAGGCAAGGAGCTTAATCCTTCAAAGGAAATGAGGACGCGTGGTCACTGGCCGACATCCTTTCTTTCATCTACACAGCCAGGTGGGCCAGGTGAAGGCTGAGTGCGGGGCCTAAGGCTTCCTTCCCAATCACCATGGAGACAGCCACCGCAAGGCTGGCCGGAACTTCTGACGGGGACGGGTCACAAACTCTGAGCCAATAGGAGAGGTCCAGCCTAACCGGCCGGTTCCGCAGAGCCCTCCATTTTACCCACGGACACGCAACGGCCCCTTCTGTCCTTGGCCACAAAATCGAGGGCACCCAGGGAATAACTTCACAGTAGGCAACCCCTGATGTGGACACGTTCGACATACTGGGACAGCAGGCAGGTACCTCTTTTCCACTTACGCTACGATATCAGTAGGCAAGGCGCCCTTCCTCAGCATCTATGGCCCCTCTTTGTATGTGTTCTTTTAAAGAAATCTCTTTTTTCTACCCCTGAGACACATCACAACTACGAGGGGCCTGAGAGGGAACCTGGAGATGAAACAGGGGAGGCTTCTGGCTGTACCGCTTCCCCGTGGCTAGAGAATAGCAGTTAGTCTCTCTGGAAGCTCTCAGCTTCTGTTGATCGACATGGGCAATACGGTAGGGGCGGACCCTGGCCAGGTGGAGCTTGTGGGCACATGCAACCTCTGGGGGAAGAATAATTCCGCTGCTGCTTTGTATGGTGTAAACCTCCCCACGCCAAGTGGGATGGGCACAGAACATTGACCCACACCTGCCAGGGGCCCTTCCTGGGACTAAAGATCCCAACCTGGTCTCAACCTTGTCACCTTCTCAGCACATACCTTTCCTGCACACATAATCCTGCCTTTCTCCGTCGGTGCCTCATCCTACTAGGAAAAAAGCATGCCGCTCAAAAAGGCCGATGCCAGAGAAATCGAGGAGACACTGCCATTTTCCACATTTTTGCTGTCTACATATCCCCGCCTCCGGTGGAAGGCTGCCTATGTGGCCGGGCTGCGAAGGCAAGGCCGAAATCCTGGCATCCTGGGCCCCAGCAATCCAGTGGTTTATGGACGTGGGGACCCGGATGACATGTTTCCCACATACAAGAGGAATCCTTGGGCCCTTCACTGGCTCGCCATTCAGCTCCGCGGCGACGTCCACTACTGGCCCTGGCCTTTGGCCGGTGCCCCATTGCGCGAGTGCTCCGGAGCCATGTTTCTCCACCCATCACTATCATTCTGCCACCAGGGGATATGTGAGTGTGGGAGTCACCATTTGTCTGTCACTGGCAGCAGTGCCACGAGTCACTAGACTTCCAGGTACCAGCTGACCTAGGCTGCCTTCTGCCCCAGGCAAGGTCCGGAATCCTTTATCCCAGATGCTGACACCTGGGCACTGGCCGACATTAATTTTTATCAACACAGAGGTCTGAGTGAGGGTCAGCAGGCCAGCTAGGTGAAGTCAAGGCCAGGTGGGCGGGACTAAGGCTCCTTTGCCATCACCATGGAGACAGTCCCACCACCGGAAGAGTAGGCGGAGCGTATGATGGGCCCGGTGACAAGACTGAGCCAATGGCAGAGATCTGGCCCGCCAGGCAGATGACACAGGGCCCTCCATTATGACCTATGACACCTAGTGGCCACAGGATTTGAGCACACCCTGGGAAAGCCTACGCAGGCACAGGGGAGCCCCTGGTGCGGACTGGTTCAGGGCATTGGCAGAGCAGGCCAGGTACCTCTTTCCCACTTTCCTGAGGATATCACTACGCAAGGCATCCCCACTCAGCATCTCTTGCCTCTCTCTGTCTCTCTCTGGATGTGTTCATTCTCTGAAATCTCTTCCTTCTCCCCCTGAGTCACTTCACAGCTTGGAGTGCCTGATAGAGTGCCTAGAGACCAAAGAGCAAAGGGGGAAGGCCTCTGGCTCTACTGGTTGCCCATGGGCAGACAAGATCTGGTAGTTTATCTGGAAGGTCTAGAGAGTAGTGACTGATGGGGTAGCTACATCACCGGCGGACCCTGGCCAGGTGAAGCTTGCTGACATGCGGCAGCCTCTCCGGAGACTACTACTTCCGCTGGTAACATTGTATGCAAATACCTGGCTGAGTGCGAAGGGCAGAAAACATTGACACATACCTGCCAGAGGCCTATCCTGGGTCTGAAGAGTCCACCCCGGTCTCCAGCGACTCATCATCTCAGCACACACTTTGCCTGCACACAGGGAATCCGCCTCTCTCCACGAATGCCTTCTCCTGCTAGGAAACACACGATGGCACTCAGCCAAAGGAGAGCACAGGCAAAGTCAACTGAAGCCCGCATTTTCAAGATTTTGCCCTCTGCTGGGCCACAGCCTCCGGTGGCACACTGCATGTGCGTCACTTCTCCGAAGACAAGGCCGAAATCCGGGCATCCAGGGCCCCAGCAGTCCAGAGGCTGCGCATGGCGGCATACGGATCACCTCTTTGCCACGTACAGGAGGGAGGCCTCGGCCCTAGACTGGCTCCGCTAGAGCTCCACGACCTCAGCTATTTTTCCCGACCTTTGGCCCGTGCCCTTGTGAGTGTGTCACCTCTAGTTACACTACACCTCCGACCACTCTCGATCCGCCACCTGCGGATACCTGAGCGTGGACATCAACATCTATCACTGTCTGCAGTGTCACAGGTCACTAGGTTTCTAGGCTCAGGCTGACCTTGGCTGTCTTCTGCCCAGGCAAGGAGCTTAATCCTTCAAAGGAAATGAGGACGCGTGGCCACTGGCCGACATCCTTTCTTTCATCTACACAGCAGTCTAGATGAGGGTAAAGAGGCCAGGTGGGCCAGGTGAAAGCTGAGTGCGGGGCCTAAGGCTTCCTTCCCAATCACCATGGAGACAGCCACCGCAAGGCTGGCCGGAACTTCTGACGGGGACGGGTCACAAACTCTGAGCCAATAGGAGAGGTCCAGCCTAACCGGCCGGTTCCGCAGAGCCCTCCATTTTACCCACGGACACGCAACGGCCCCTTCTGTCCTTGGCCACAAAATCGAGGGCACCCAGGGAATAACTTCACAGTAGGCAACCCCTGATGTGGACACGTTCGACATACTGGGACAGCAGGCAGGTACCTCTTTTCCACTTACGCTACGATATCAGTAGGCAAGGCGCCCTTCCTCAGCATCTACGGCCCCTCTTTGTATGTGTTCTTTTAAAGAAATCTCTTTTTTCTACCCCTGAGACACATCACAACTACGAGGGGCCTGAGAGGGAACCTGGAGATGAAACAGGGGAGGCTTCTGGCTGTACCGCTTCCCCGTGGCTAGAGAATAGCAGTTAGTCTCTCTGGAAGCTCTCAGCTTCTGTTGATCGACATGGGCAATACGGTAGGGGCGGACCCTGGCCAGGTGGAGCTTGTGGGCACATGCAACCTCTGGGGGAAGAATAATTCCGCTGCTGCTTTGTATGGTGTAAACCTCCCCACGCCAAGTGGGATGGGCACAGAACATTGACCCACACCTGCCAGGGGCCCTTCCTGGGACTAAAGATCCCAACCTGGTCTCAACCTTGTCACCTTCTCAGCACATACCTTTCCTGCACACATAATCCTGCCTTTCTCCGTCGGTGCCTCATCCTACTAGGAAAAAAGCATGCCGCTCAAAAAGGCCGATGCCAGAGAAATCGAGGAGACACTGCCATTTTCCACATTTTTGCTGTCTACATATCCCCGCCTCCGGTGGAAGGCTGCCTATGTGGCCGGGCTGCGAAGGCAAGGCCGAAATCCTGGCATCCTGGGCCCCAGCAATCCAGTGGTTTGTGGACGTGGGGACCCGGATGACATGTTTCCCACATACAAGAGGAATCCTTGGGCCCTTCACTGGCTCGCCATTCAGCTCCGCGACGTCCACTACTGGCCCTGGCCTTTGGCCGGTGCCCCATTGCGCGAGTGCTCCGGAGCCATGTTTCTCCACCCATCACTATCATTCTGCCACCAGGGGATATGTGAGTGTGGGAGTCACCATTTGTCTGTCACTGGCAGCAGTGCCACGAGTCACTAGACTTCCAGGTACCAGCTGACCTAGGCTGCCTTCTGCCCCAGGCAAGGTCCGGAATCCTTTATCCCAGATGCTGACACCTGGGCACTGGCCGACATTAATTTTTATCAACACAGAGGTCTGAGTGAGGGTCAGCAGGCCAGCTAGGTGAAGTCAAGGCCAGGTGGGCGGGACTAAGGCTCCTTTGCCATCACCATGGAGACAGTCCCACCACCGGAAGAGTAGGCGGAGCGTATGATGGGCCCGGTGACAAGACTGAGCCAATGGCAGAGATCTGGCCCGCCAGGCAGATGACACAGGGCCCTCCATTATGACCTATGACACCTAGTGGCCACAGGATTTGAGCACACCCTGGGAAAGCCTACGCAGGCACAGGGGAGCCCCTGGTGCGGACTGGTTCAGGGCATTGGCAGAGCAGGCCAGGTACCTCTTTCCCACTTTCCTGAGGATATCACTACGCAAGGCATCCCCACTCAGCATCTCTTGCCTCTCTCTGTCTCTCTCTGGATGTGTTCATTCTCTGAAATCTCTTCCTTCTCCCCCTGAGTCACTTCACAGCTTGGAGTGCCTGATAGAGTGCCTAGAGACCAAAGAGCAAAGGGGGAAGGCCTCTGGCTCTACTGGTTGCCCATGGGCAGACAAGATCTGGTAGTTTATCTGGAAGGTCTAGAGAGTAGTGACTGATGGGGTAGCTACATCACCGGCGGACCCTGGCCAGGTGAAGCTTGCTGACATGCGGCAGCCTCTCCGGAGACTACTACTTCCACTGGTAACATTGTATGCAAATACCTGGCTGAGTGCGAAGGGCAGAAAACATTGACACATACCTGCCAGAGGCCTATCCTGGGTCTGAAGAGTCCACCCCGGTCTCCAGCAACTCATCATCTCAGCACACACTTTGCCTGCACACAGGGAATCCGCCTCTCTCCACGAATGCCTTCTCCTGCTAGGAAACACACGATGGCACTCAGCCAAAGGAGAGCACAGGCAAAGTCAACTGAAGCCCGCATTTTCAAGATTTTGCCCTCTGCTGGGCCACAGCCTCTGGTGGCACACTGCATGTGCGTCACTTCTCCGAAGACAAGGCCGAAATCCGGGCATCCAGGGCCCCAGCAGTCCAGAGGCTGCGCATGGCGGCATACGGATCACCTCTTTGCCACGTACAGGAGGGAGGCCTCGGCCCTAGACTGGCTCCGCTAGAGCTCCACGACCTCAGCTATTTTTCCCGACCTTTGGCCCGTGCCCTTGTCAGTGTGTCACCTCTAGTTACACTTCACCTCCGACCACTCTCGATCCGCCACCTGCGGATACCTGAGCGTGGACATCAACATCTATCACTGTCTGCAGTGTCACAGGTCACTAGGTGTCTAGGCTCAGGCTGACCTTGGCTGTCTTCTGCCCAGGCAAGGAGCTTAATCCTTCAAAGGAAATGAGGACGCGTGGTCACTGGTCGACATCCCTTCTTTCATCTACACAGCCAGGTGGGCCAGGTGAAGGCTGAGTGCGGGGCCTAAGGCTTCCTTCCCAATCACCATGGAGACAGCCACCGCAAGGCTGGCCGGAACTTCTGACGGGGACGGGTCACAAACTCTGAGCCAATAAGAGAGGTCCAGCCTAACCGGCCGGTTCCGCAGAGCCCTCCATTTTACCCACGGACACGCAACGGCCCCTTCTGTCCTTGGCCACAAAATCGAGGGCACCCAGGGAATAACTTCACAGTAGGCAACCCCTGATGTGGACACGTTCGACATACTGGGACAGCAGGCAGGTACCTCTTTTCCACTTACGCTACGATATCAGTAGGCAAGGCGCCCTTCCTCAGCATCTATGGCCCCTCTTTGTATGTGTTCTTTTAAAGAAATCTCTTTTTTCTACCCCTGAGACACATCACAACTACGAGGGGCCTGAGAGGGAACCTGGAGATGAAACAGGGGAGGCTTCTGGCTGTACCGCTTCCCCGTGGCTAGAGAATAGCAGTTAGTCTCTCTGGAAGCTCTCAGCTTCTGTTGATCGACATGGGCAATACGGTAGGGGCGGACCCTGGCCAGGTGGAGCTTGTGGGCACATGCAACCTCTGGGGGAAGAATAATTCCGCTGCTGCTTTGTATGGTGTAAACCTCCCCACGCCAAGTGGGATGGGCACAGAACATTGACCCACACCTGCCAGGGGCCCTTCCTGGGACTAAAGATCCCAACCTGGTCTCAACCTTGTCACCTTCTCAGCACATACCTTTCCTGCACACATAATCCTGCCTTTCTCCGTCGGTGCCTCATCCTACTAGGAAAAAAGCATGCCGCTCAAAAAGGCCGATGCCAGAGAAATCAAGGAGACACTGCCATTTTCCACATTTTTGCTGTCTACATATCCCCGCCTCCGGTGGAAGGCTGCCTATGTGGCCGGGCTGCGAAGGCAAGGCCGAAATCCTGGCATCCTGGGCCCCAGCAATCCAGTGGTTTATGGACGTGGGGACCTGGATGACATGTTTCCCACATACAAGAGGAATCCTTGGGCCCTTCACTGGCTCGCCATTCAGCTCCGCGGCGACGTCCACTACTGGCCCTGGCCTTTGGCCGGTGCCCCATTGCGCGAGTGCTCCGGAGCCATGTTTCTCCACCCATCACTATCATTCTGCCACCAGGGGATATGTGAGTGTGGGAGTCACCATTTGTCTGTCACTGGCAGCAGTGCCACGAGTCACTAGACTTCCAGGTACCAGCTGACCTAGGCTGCCTTCTGCCCCAGGCAAGGTCCGGAATCCTTTATCCCAGATGCTGACACCTGGGCACTGGCCGACATTAATTTTTATCAACACAGAGGTCTGAGTGAGGGTCAGCAGGCCAGCTAGGTGAAGTCAAGGCCAGGTGGGCGGGACTAAGGCTCCTTTGCCATCACCATGGAGACAGTCCCACCACCGGAAGAGTAGGCGGAGCGTATGATGGGCCCGGTGACAAGACTGAGCCAATGGCAGAGATCTGGCCCGCCAGGCAGATGACACAGGGCCCTCCATTATGACCTATGACACCTAGTGGCCACAGGATTTGAGCACACCCTGGGAAAGCCTACGCAGGCACAGGGGAGCCCCTGGTGCGGACTGGTTCAGGGCATTGGCAGAGCAGGCCAGGTACCTCTTTCCCACTTTCCTGAGGATATCACTACGCAAGGCATCCCCACTCAGCATCTCTTGCCTCTCTCTGTCTCTCTCTGGATGTGTTCATTCTCTGAAATCTCTTCCTTCTCCCCCTGAGTCACTTCACAGCTTGGAGTGCCTGATAGAGTGCCTAGAGACCAAAGAGCAAAGGGGGAAGGCCTCTGGCTCTACTGGTTGCCCATGGGCAGACAAGATCTGGTAGTTTATCTGGAAGGTCTAGAGAGTAGTGACTGATGGGGTAGCTACATCACCGGCGGACCCTGGCCAGGTGAAGCTTGCTGACATGCGGCAGCCTCTCCGGAGACTACTACTTCCGCTGGTAACATTGTATGCAAATACCTGGCTGAGTGCGAAGGGCAGAAAACATTGACACATACCTGCCAGAGGCCTATCCTGGGTCTGAAGAGTCCACCCCGGTCTCCAGCAACTCATCATCTCAGCACACACTTTGCCTGCACACAGGGAATCCGCCTCTCTCCACGAATGCCTTCTCCTGCTAGGAAACACACGATGGCACTCAGCCAAAGGAGAGCACAGGTAAAGTCAACTGAAGCCCGCATTTTCAAGATTTTGCCCTCTGCTGGGCCACAGCCTCCGGTGGCATACTGCATGTGCGTCACTTCTCCGAAGACAAGGCCGAAATCCGGGCATCCAGGGCCCCAGCAGTCCAGAGGCTGCGCATGGCGGCATACGGATCACCTCTTTGCCACGTACAGGAGGGAGGCCTCGGCCCTAGACTGGCTCCGCTAGAGCTCCACGACCTCAGCTATTTTTCCCGACCTTTGGCCCGTGCCCTTGTGAGTGTGTCACCTCTAGTTACACTACACCTCCGACCACTCTCGATCCGCCACCTGCGGATACCTGAGCGTGGACATCAACATCTATCACTGTCTGCAGTGTCACAGGTCACTAGGTTTCTAGGCTCAGGCTGACCTTGGCTGTCTTCTGCCCAGGCAAGGAGCTTAATCCTTCAAAGGAAATGAGGACGCGTGGTCACTGGTCGACATCCCTTCTTTCATCTACACAGCCAGGTGGGCCAGGTGAAGGCTGAGTGCGGGGCCTAAGGCTTCCTTCCCAATCACCATGGAGACAGCCACCGCAAGGCTGGCCGGAACTTCTGACGGGGACGGGTCACAAACTCTGAGCCAATAGGAGAGGTCCAGCCTAACCGGCCGGTTCCGCAGAGCCCTCCATTTTACCCACGGACACGCAACGGCCCCTTCTGTCCTTGGCCACAAAATCGAGGGCACCCAGGGAATAACTTCACAGTAGGCAACCCCTGATGTGGACACGTTCGACATACTGGGACAGCAGGCAGGTACCTCTTTTCCACTTACGCTACGATATCAGTAGGCAAGGCGCCCTTCCTCAGCATCTATGGCCCCTCTTTGTATGTGTTCTTTTAAAGAAATCTCTTTTTTCTACCCCTGAGACACATCACAACTACGAGGGGCCTGAGAGGGAACCTGGAGATGAAACAGGGGAGGCTTCTGGCTGTACCGCTTCCCCGTGGCTAGAGAATAGCAGTTAGTCTCTCTGGAAGCTCTCAGCTTCTGTTGATCGACATGGGCAATACGGTAGGGGCGGACCCTGGCCAGGTGGAGCTTGTGGGCACATGCAACCTCTGGGGGAAGAATAATTCCGCTGCTGCTTTGTATGGTGTAAACCTCCCCACGCCAAGTGGGATGGGCACAGAACATTGACCCACACCTGCCAGGGGCCCTTCCTGGGACTAAAGATCCCAACCTGGTCTCAACCTTGTCACCTTCTCAGCACATACCTTTCCTGCACACATAATCCTGCCTTTCTCCGTCGGTGCCTCATCCTACTAGGAAAAAAGCATGCCGCTCAAAAAGGCCGATGCCAGAGAAATCGAGGAGACACTGCCATTTTCCACATTTTTGCTGTCTACATATCCCCGCCTCCGGTGGAAGGCTGCCTATGTGGCCGGGCTGCGAAGGCAAGGCCGAAATCCTGGCATCCTGGGCCCCAGCAATCCAGTGGTTTATGGACGTGGGGACCCGGATGACATGTTTCCCACATACAAGAGGAATCCTTGGGCCCTTCACTGGCTCGCCATTCAGCTCCGCGACGTCCACTACTGGCCCTGGCCTTTGGCCGGTGCCCCATTGCGCGAGTGCTCCGGAGCCATGTTTCTCCACCCATCACTATCATTCTGCCACCAGGGGATATGTGAGTGTGGGAGTCACCATTTGTCTGTCACTGGCAGCAGTGCCACGAGTCACTAGACTTCCAGGTACCAGCTGACCTAGGCTGCCTTCTGCCCCAGGCAAGGTCCGGAATCCTTTATCCCAGATGCTGACACCTGGGCACTGGCCGACATTAATTTTTATCAACACAGAGGTCTGAGTGAGGGTCAGCAGGCCAGCTAGGTGAAGTCAAGGCCAGGTGGGCGGGACTAAGGCTCCTTTGCCATCACCATGGAGACAGTCCCACCACCGGAAGAGTAGGCGGAGCGTATGATGGGCCCGGTGACAAGACTGAGCCAATGGCAGAGATCTGGCCCGCCAGGCAGATGACACAGGGCCCTCCATTATGACCTATGACACCTAGTGGCCACAGGATTTGAGCACACCCTGGGAAAGCCTACGCAGGCACAGGGGAGCCCCTGGTGCGGACTGGTTCAGGGCATTGGCAGAGCAGGCCAGGTACCTCTTTCCCACTTTCCTGAGGATATCACTACGCAAGGCATCCCCACTCAGCATCTCTTGCCTCTCTCTGTCTCTCTCTGGATGTGTTCATTCTCTGAAATCTCTTCCTTCTCCCCCTGAGTCACTTCACAGCTTGGAGTGCCTGATAGAGTGCCTAGAGACCAAAGAGCAAAGGGGGAAGGCCTCTGGCTCTACTGCTTGCCCATGGGCAGACAAGATCTGGTAGTTTATCTGGAAGGTCTAGAGAGTAGTGACTGATGGGGTAGCTACATCACCGGCGGACCCTGGCCAGGTGAAGCTTGCTGACATGCGGCAGCCTCTCCGGAGACTACTACTTCCGCTGGTAACATTGTATGCAAATACCTGGCTGAGTGCGAAGGGCAGAAAACATTGACACATACCTGCCAGAGGCCTATCCTGGGTCTGAAGAGTCCACCCCGGTCTCCAGCAACTCATCATCTCAGCACACACTTTGCCTGCACACAGGGAATCCGCCTCTCTCCACGAATGCCTTCTCCTGCTAGGAAACACACGATGGCACTCAGCCAAAGGAGAGCACAGGTAAAGTCAACTGAAGCCCGCATTTTCAAGATTTTGCCCTCTGCTGGGCCACAGCCTCCGGTGGCATACTGCATGTGCGTCACTTCTCCGAAGACAAGGCCGAAATCCGGGCATCCAGGGCCCCAGCAGTCCAGAGGCTGCGCATGGCGGCATACGGATCACCTCTTTGCCACGTACAGGAGGGAGGCCTCGGCCCTAGACTGGCTCCGCTAGAGCTCCACGACCTCAGCTATTTTTCCCGACCTTTGGCCCGTGCCCTTGTGAGTGTGTCACCTCTAGTTACACTACACCTCCGACCACTCTCGATCCGCCACCTGCGGATACCTGAGCGTGGACATCAACATCTATCACTGTCTGCAGTGTCACAGGTCACTAGGTTTCTAGGCTCAGGCTGACCTTGGCTGTCTTCTGCCCAGGCAAGGAGCTTAATCCTTCAAAGGAAATGAGGACGCGTGGTCACTGGCCGACATCCTTTCTTTCATCTACACAGCGGTCTAGATGAGGGTAAAGAGGCCAGGTGGGCCAGGTGAAAGCTGAGTGCGGGGCCTAAGGCTTCCTTCCCAATCACCATGGAGACAGCCACCGCAAGGCTGGCCGGAACTTCTGACGGGGACGGGTCACAAACTCTGAGCCAATAGGAGAGGTCCAGCCTAACCGGCCGGTTCCGCAGAGCCCTCCATTTTACCCACGGACACGCAACGGCCCCTTCTGTCCTTGGCCACAAAATCGAGGGCACCCAGGGAATAACTTCACAGTAGGCAACCCCTGATGTGGACACGTTCGACATACTGGGACAGCAGGCAGGTACCTCTTTTCCACTTACGCTACGATATCAGTAGGCAAGGCGCCCTTCCTCAGCATCTATGGCCCCTCTTTGTATGTGTTCTTTTAAAGAAATCTCTTTTTTCTACCCCTGAGACACATCACAACTACGAGGGGCCTGAGAGGGAACCTGGAGATGAAACAGGGGAGGCTTCTGGCTGTACCGCTTCCCCGTGGCTAGAGAATAGCAGTTAGTCTCTCTGGAAGCTCTCAGCTTCTGTTGATCGACATGGGCAATACGGTAGGGGCGGACCCTGGCCAGGTGGAGCTTGTGGGCACATGCAACCTCTGGGGGAAGAATAATTCCGCTGCTGCTTTGTATGGTGTAAACCTCCCCACGCCAAGTGGGATGGGCACAGAACATTGACCCACACCTGCCAGGGGCCCTTCCTGGGACTAAAGATCCCAACCTGGTCTCAACCTTGTCACCTTCTCAGCACATACCTTTCCTGCACACATAATCCTGCCTTTCTCCGTCGGTGCCTCATCCTACTAGGAAAAAAGCATGCCGCTCAAAAAGGCCGATGCCAGAGAAATCGAGGAGACACTGCCATTTTCCACATTTTTGCTGTCTACATATCCCCGCCTCCGGTGGAAGGCTGCCTATGTGGCCGGGCTGCGAAGGCAAGGCCGAAATCCTGGCATCCTGGGCCCCAGCAATCCAGTGGTTTATGGACGTGGGGACCCGGATGACATGTTTCCCACATACAAGAGGAATCCTTGGGCCCTTCACTGGCTCGCCATTCAGCTCCGCGACGTCCACTACTGGCCCTGGCCTTTGGCCGGTGCCCCATTGCGCGAGTGCTCCGGAGCCATGTTTCTCCACCCATCACTATCATTCTGCCACCAGGGGATATGTGAGTGTGGGAGTCACCATTTGTCTGTCACTGGCAGCAGTGCCACGAGTCACTAGACTTCCAGGTACCAGCTGACCTAGGCTGCCTTCTGCCCCAGGCAAGGTCCGGAATCCTTTATCCCAGATGCTGACACCTGGGCACTGGCCGACATTAATTTTTATCAACACAGAGGTCTGAGTGAGGGTCAGCAGGCCAGCTAGGTGAAGTCAAGGCCAGGTGGGCGGGACTAAGGCTCCTTTGCCATCACCATGGAGACAGTCCCACCACCGGAAGAGTAGGCGGAGCGTATGATGGGCCCGGTGACAAGACTGAGCCAATGGCAGAGATCTGGCCCGCCAGGCAGATGACACAGGGCCCTCCATTATGACCTATGACACCTAGTGGCCACAGGATTTGAGCACACCCTGGGAAAGCCTACGCAGGCACAGGGGAGCCCCTGGTGCGGACTGGTTCAGGGCATTGGCAGAGCAGGCCAGGTACCTCTTTCCCACTTTCCTGAGGATATCACTACGCAAGGCATCCCCACTCAGCATCTCTTGCCTCTCTCTGTCTCTCTCTGGATGTGTTCATTCTCTGAAATCTCTTCCTTCTCCCCCTGAGTCACTTCACAGCTTGGAGTGCCTGATAGAGTGCCTAGAGACCAAAGAGCAAAGGGGGAAGGCCTCTGGCTCTACTGGTTGCCCATGGGCAGACAAGATCTGGTAGTTTATCTGGAAGGTCTAGAGAGTAGTGACTGATGGGGTAGCTACATCACCGGCGGACCCTGGCCAGGTGAAGCTTGCTGACATGCGGCAGCCTCTCCGGAGACTACTACTTCCGCTGGTAACATTGTATGCAAATACCTGGCTGAGTGCGAAGGGCAGAAAACATTGACACATACCTGCCAGAGGCCTATCCTGGGTCTGAAGAGTCCACCCCGGTCTCCAGCAACTCATCATCTCAGCACACACTTTGCCTGCACACAGGGAATCCGCCTCTCTCCACGAATGCCTTCTCCTGCTAGGAAACACACGATGGCACTCAGCCAAAGGAGAGCACAGGTAAAGTCAACTGAAGCCCGCATTTTCAAGATTTTGCCCTCTGCTGGGCCACAGCCTCCGGTGGCATACTGCATGTGCGTCACTTCTCCGAAGACAAGGCCGAAATCCGGGCATCCAGGGCCCCAGCAGTCCAGAGGCTGCGCATGGCGGCATACGGATCACCTCTTTGCCACGTACAGGAGGGAGGCCTCGGCCCTAGACTGGCTCCGCTAGAGCTCCACGACCTCAGCTATTTTTCCCGACCTTTGGCCCGTGCCCTTGTGAGTGTGTCACCTCTAGTTACACTACACCTCCGACCACTCTCGATCCGCCACCTGCGGATACCTGAGCGTGGACATCAACATCTATCACTGTCTGCAGTGTCACAGGTCACTAGGTTTCTAGGCTCAGGCTGACCTTGGCTGTCTTCTGCCCAGGCAAGGAGCTTAATCCTTCAAAGGAAATGAGGACGCGTGGTCACTGGCCGACATCCTTTCTTTCATCTACACAGCGGTCTAGATGAGGGTAAAGAGGCCAGGTGGGCCAGGTGAAAGCTGAGTGCGGGGCCTAAGGCTTCCTTCCCAATCACCATGGAGACAGCCACCGCAAGGCTGGCCGGAACTTCTGACGGGGACGGGTCACAAACTCTGAGCCAATAGGAGAGGTCCAGCCTAACCGGCCGGTTCCGCAGAGCCCTCCATTTTACCCACGGACACGCAACGGCCCCTTCTGTCCTTGGCCACAAAATCGAGGGCACCCAGGGAATAACTTCACAGTAGGCAACCCCTGATGTGGACACGTTCGACATACTGGGACAGCAGGCAGGTACCTCTTTTCCACTTACGCTACGATATCAGTAGGCAAGGCGCCCTTCCTCAGCATCTATGGCCCCTCTTTGTATGTGTTCTTTTAAAGAAATCTCTTTTTTCTACCCCTGAGACACATCACAACTACGAGGGGCCTGAGAGGGAACCTGGAGATGAAACAGGGGAGGCTTCTGGCTGTACCGCTTCCCCGTGGCTAGAGAATAGCAGTTAGTCTCTCTGGAAGCTCTCAGCTTCTGTTGATCGACATGGGCAATACGGTAGGGGCGGACCCTGGCCAGGTGGAGCTTGTGGGCACATGCAACCTCTGGGGGAAGAATAATTCCGCTGCTGCTTTGTATGGTGTAAACCTCCCCACGCCAAGTGGGATGGGCACAGAACATTGACCCACACCTGCCAGGGGCCCTTCCTGGGACTAAAGATCCCAACCTGGTCTCAACCTTGTCACCTTCTCAGCACATACCTTTCCTGCACACATAATCCTGCCTTTCTCCGTCGGTGCCTCATCCTACTAGGAAAAAAGCATGCCGCTCAAAAAGGCCGATGCCAGAGAAATCGAGGAGACACTGCCATTTTCCACATTTTTGCTGTCTACATATCCCCGCCTCCGGTGGAAGGCTGCCTATGTGGCCGGGCTGCGAAGGCAAGGCCGAAATCCTGGCATCCTGGGCCCCAGCAATCCAGTGGTTTATGGACGTGGGGACCCGGATGACATGTTTCCCACATACAAGAGGAATCCTTGGGCCCTTCACTGGCTCGCCATTCAGCTCCGCGGCGACGTCCACTACTGGCCCTGGCCTTTGGCCGGTGCCCCATTGCGCGAGTGCTCCGGAGCCATGTTTCTCCACCCATCACTATCATTCTGCCACCAGGGGATATGTGAGTGTGGGAGTCACCATTTGTCTGTCACTGGCAGCAGTGCCACGAGTCACTAGACTTCCAGGTACCAGCTGACCTAGGCTGCCTTCTGCCCCAGGCAAGGTCCGGAATCCTTTATCCCAGATGCTGACACCTGGGCACTGGCCGACATTAATTTTTATCAACACAGAGGTCTGAGTGAGGGTCAGCAGGCCAGCTAGGTGAAGTCAAGGCCAGGTGGGCGGGACTAAGGCTCCTTTGCCATCACCATGGAGACAGTCCCACCACCGGAAGAGTAGGCGGAGCGTATGATGGGCCCGGTGACAAGACTGAGCCAATGGCAGAGATCTGGCCCGCCAGGCAGATGACACAGGGCCCTCCATTATGACCTATGACACCTAGTGGCCACAGGATTTGAGCACACCCTGGGAAAGCCTACGCAGGCACAGGGGAGCCCCTGGTGCGGACTGGTTCAGGGCATTGGCAGAGCAGGCCAGGTACCTCTTTCCCACTTTCCTGAGGATATCACTACGCAAGGCATCCCCACTCAGCATCTCTTGCCTCTCTCTGTCTCTCTCTGGATGTGTTCATTCTCTGAAATCTCTTCCTTCTCCCCCTGAGTCACTTCACAGCTTGGAGTGCCTGATAGAGTGCCTAGAGACCAAAGAGCAAAGGGGGAAGGCCTCTGGCTCTACTGGTTGCCCATGGGCAGACAAGATCTGGTAGTTTATCTGGAAGGTCTAGAGAGTAGTGACTGATGGGGTAGCTACATCACCGGCGGACCCTGGCCAGGTGAAGCTTGCTGACATGCGGCAGCCTCTCCGGAGACTACTACTTCCGCTGGTAACATTGTATGCAAATACCTGGCTGAGTGCGAAGGGCAGAAAACATTGACACATACCTGCCAGAGGCCTATCCTGGGTCTGAAGAGTCCACCCCGGTCTCCAGCAACTCATCATCTCAGCACACACTTTGCCTGCACACAGGGAATCCGCCTCTCTCCACGAATGCCTTCTCCTGCTAGGAAACACACGATGGCACTCAGCCAAAGGAGAGCACAGGTAAAGTCAACTGAAGCCCGCATTTTCAAGATTTTGCCCTCTGCTGGGCCACAGCCTCCGGTGGCATACTGCATGTGCGTCACTTCTCCGAAGACAAGGCCGAAATCCGGGCATCCAGGGCCCCAGCAGTCCAGAGGCTGCGCATGGCGGCATACGGATCACCTCTTTGCCACGTACAGGAGGGAGGCCTCGGCCCTAGACTGGCTCCGCTAGAGCTCCACGACCTCAGCTATTTTTCCCGACCTTTGGCCCGTGCCCTTGTGAGTGTGTCACCTCTAGTTACACTACACCTCCGACCACTCTCGATCCGCCACCTGCGGATACCTGAGCGTGGACATCAACATCTATCACTGTCTGCAGTGTCACAGGTCACTAGGTTTCTAGGCTCAGGCTGACCTTGGCTGTCTTCTGCCCAGGCAAGGAGCTTAATCCTTCAAAGGAAATGAGGACGCGTGGTCACTGGCCGACATCCTTTCTTTCATCTACACAGCGGTCTAGATGAGGGTAAAGAGGCCAGGTGGGCCAGGTGAAAGCTGAGTGCGGGGCCTAAGGCTTCCTTCCCAATCACCATGGAGACAGCCACCGCAAGGCTGGCCGGAACTTCTGACGGGGACGGGTCACAAACTCTGAGCCAATAGGAGAGGTCCAGCCTAACCGGCCGGTTCCGCAGAGCCCTCCATTTTACCCACGGACACGCAACGGCCCCTTCTGTCCTTGGCCACAAAATCGAGGGCACCCAGGGAATAACTTCACAGTAGGCAACCCCTGATGTGGACACGTTCGACATACTGGGACAGCAGGCAGGTACCTCTTTTCCACTTACGCTACGATATCAGTAGGCAAGGCGCCCTTCCTCAGCATCTATGGCCCCTCTTTGTATGTGTTCTTTTAAAGAAATCTCTTTTTTCTACCCCTGAGACACATCACAACTACGAGGGGCCTGAGAGGGAACCTGGAGATGAAACAGGGGAGGCTTCTGGCTGTACCGCTTCCCCGTGGCTAGAGAATAGCAGTTAGTCTCTCTGGAAGCTCTCAGCTTCTGTTGATCGACATGGGCAATACGGTAGGGGCGGACCCTGGCCAGGTGGAGCTTGTGGGCACATGCAACCTCTGGGGGAAGAATAATTCCGCTGCTGCTTTGTATGGTGTAAACCTCCCCACGCCAAGTGGGATGGGCACAGAACATTGACCCACACCTGCCAGGGGCCCTTCCTGGGACTAAAGATCCCAACCTGGTCTCAACCTTGTCACCTTCTCAGCACATACCTTTCCTGCACACATAATCCTGCCTTTCTCCGTCGGTGCCTCATCCTACTAGGAAAAAAGCATGCCGCTCAAAAAGGCCGATGCCAGAGAAATCGAGGAGACACTGCCATTTTCCACATTTTTGCTGTCTACATATCCCCGCCTCCGGTGGAAGGCTGCCTATGTGGCCGGGCTGCGAAGGCAAGGCCGAAATCCTGGCATCCTGGGCCCCAGCAATCCAGTGGTTTATGGACGTGGGGACCCGGATGACATGTTTCCCACATACAAGAGGAATCCTTGGGCCCTTCACTGGCTCGCCATTCAGCTCCGCGACGTCCACTACTGGCCCTGGCCTTTGGCCGGTGCCCCATTGCGCGAGTGCTCCAGAGCCATGTTTCTCCACCCATCACTATCATTCTGCCACCAGGGGATATGTGAGTGTGGGAGTCACCATTTGTCTGTCACTGGCAGCAGTGCCACGAGTCACTAGACTTCCAGGTACCAGCTGACCTAGGCTGCCTTCTGCCCCAGGCAAGGTCCGGAATCCTTTATCCCAGATGCTGACACCTGGGCACTGGCCGACATTAATTTTTATCAACACAGAGGTCTGAGTGAGGGTCAGCAGGCCAGCTAGGTGAAGTCAAGGCCAGGTGGGCGGGACTAAGGCTCCTTTGCCATCACCATGGAGACAGTCCCACCACCGGAAGAGTAGGCGGAGCGTATGATGGGCCCGGTGACAAGACTGAGCCAATGGCAGAGATCTGGCCCGCCAGGCAGATGACACAGGGCCCTCCATTATGACCTATGACACCTAGTGGCCACAGGATTTGAGCACACCCTGGGAAAGCCTACGCAGGCACAGGGGAGCCCCTGGTGCGGACTGGTTCAGGGCATTGGCAGAGCAGGCCAGGTACCTCTTTCCCACTTTCCTGAGGATATCACTACGCAAGGCATCCCCACTCAGCATCTCTTGCCTCTCTCTGTCTCTCTCTGGATGTGTTCATTCTCTGAAATCTCTTCCTTCTCCCCCTGAGTCACTTCACAGCTTGGAGTGCCTGATAGAGTGCCTAGAGACCAAAGAGCAAAGGGGGAAGGCCTCTGGCTCTACTGGTTGCCCATGGGCAGACAAGATCTGGTAGTTTATCTGGAAGGTCTAGAGAGTAGTGACTGATGGGGTAGCTACATCACCGGCGGACCCTGGCCAGGTGAAGCTTGCTGACATGCGGCAGCCTCTCCGGAGACTACTACTTCCGCTGGTAACATTGTATGCAAATACCTGGCTGAGTGCGAAGGGCAGAAAACATTGACACATACCTGCCAGAGGCCTATCCTGGGTCTGAAGAGTCCACCCCGGTCTCCAGCAACTCATCATCTCAGCACACACTTTGCCTGCACACAGGGAATCCGCCTCTCTCCACGAATGCCTTCTCCTGCTAGGAAACACACGATGGCACTCAGCCAAAGGAGAGCACAGGTAAAGTCAACTGAAGCCCGCATTTTCAAGATTTTGCCCTCTGCTGGGCCACAGCCTCCGGTGGCATACTGCATGTGCGTCACTTCTCCGAAGACAAGGCCGAAATCCGGGCATCCAGGGCCCCAGCAGTCCAGAGGCTGCGCATGGCGGCATACGGATCACCTCTTTGCCACGTACAGGAGGGAGGCCTCGGCCCTAGACTGGCTCCGCTAGAGCTCCACGACCTCAGCTATTTTTCCCGACCTTTGGCCCGTGCCCTTGTGAGTGTGTCACCTCTAGTTACACTACACCTCCGACCACTCTCGATCCGCCACCTGCGGATACCTGAGCGTGGACATCAACATCTATCACTGTCTGCAGTGTCACAGGTCACTAGGTTTCTAGGCTCAGGCTGACCTTGGCTGTCTTCTGCCCAGGCAAGGAGCTTAATCCTTCAAAGGAAATGAGGACGCGTGGTCACTGGCCGACATCCTTTCTTTCATCTACACAGCGGTCTAGATGACGGTAAAGAGGCCAGGTGGGCCAGGTGAAAGCTGAGTGCGGGGCCTAAGGCTTCCTTCCCAATCACCATGGAGACAGCCACCGCAAGGCTGGCCGGAACTTCTGACGGGGACGGGTCACAAACTCTGAGCCAATAGGAGAGGTCCAGCCTAACCGGCCGGTTCCGCAGAGCCCTCCATTTTACCCACGGACACGCAACGGCCCCTTCTGTCCTTGGCCACAAAATCGAGGGCACCCAGGGAATAACTTCACAGTAGGCAACCCCTGATGTGGACACGTTCGACATACTGGGACAGCAGGCAGGTACCTCTTTTCCACTTACGCTACGATATCAGTAGGCAAGGCGCCCTTCCTCAGCATCTATGGCCCCTCTTTGTATGTGTTCTTTTAAAGAAATCTCTTTTTTCTACCCCTGAGACACATCACAACTACGAGGGGCCTGAGAGGGAACCTGGAGATGAAACAGGGGAGGCTTCTGGCTGTACCGCTTCCCCGTGGCTAGAGAATAGCAGTTAGTCTCTCTGGAAGCTCTCAGCTTCTGTTGATCGACATGGGCAATACGGTAGGGGCGGACCCTGGCCAGGTGGAGCTTGTGGGCACATGCAACCTCTGGGGGAAGAATAATTCCGCTGCTGCTTTGTATGGTGTAAACCTCCCCACGCCAAGTGGGATGGGCACAGAACATTGACCCACACCTGCCAGGGGCCCTTCCTGGGACTAAAGATCCCAACCTGGTCTCAACCTTGTCACCTTCTCAGCACATACCTTTCCTGCACACATAATCCTGCCTTTCTCCGTCGGTGCCTCATCCTACTAGGAAAAAAGCATGCCGCTCAAAAAGGCCGATGCCAGAGAAATCGAGGAGACACTGCCATTTTCCACATTTTTGCTGTCTACATATCCCCGCCTCCGGTGGAAGGCTGCCTATGTGGCCGGGCTGCGAAGGCAAGGCCGAAATCCTGGCATCCTGGGCCCCAGCAATCCAGTGGTTTATGGACGTGGGGACCCGGATGACATGTTTCCCACATACAAGAGGAATCCTTGGGCCCTTCACTGGCTCGCCATTCAGCTCCGCGGCGACGTCCACTACTGGCCCTGGCCTTTGGCCGGTGCCCCATTGCGCGAGTGCTCCGGAGCCATGTTTCTCCACCCATCACTATCATTCTGCCACCAGGGGATATGTGAGTGTGGGAGTCACCATTTGTCTGTCACTGGCAGCAGTGCCACGAGTCACTAGACTTCCAGGTACCAGCTGACCTAGGCTGCCTTCTGCCCCAGGCAAGGTCCGGAATCCTTTATCCCAGATGCTGACACCTGGGCACTGGCCGACATTAATTTTTATCAACACAGAGGTCTGAGTGAGGGTCAGCAGGCCAGCTAGGTGAAGTCAAGGCCAGGTGGGCGGGACTAAGGCTCCTTTGCCATCACCATGGAGACAGTCCCACCACCGGAAGAGTAGGCGGAGCGTATGATGGGCCCGGTGACAAGACTGAGCCAATGGCAGAGATCTGGCCCGCCAGGCAGATGACACAGGGCCCTCCATTATGACCTATGACACCTAGTGGCCACAGGATTTGAGCACACCCTGGGAAAGCCTACGCAGGCACAGGGGAGCCCCTGGTGCGGACTGGTTCAGGGCATTGGCAGAGCAGGCCAGGTACCTCTTTCCCACTTTCCTGAGGATATCACTACGCAAGGCATCCCCACTCAGCATCTCTTGCCTCTCTCTGTCTCTCTCTGGATGTGTTCATTCTCTGAAATCTCTTCCTTCTCCCCCTGAGTCACTTCACAGCTTGGAGTGCCTGATAGAGTGCCTAGAGACCAAAGAGCAAAGGGGGAAGGCCTCTGGCTCTACTGCTTGCCCATGGGCAGACAAGATCTGGTAGTTTATCTGGAAGGTCTAGAGAGTAGTGACTGATGGGGTAGCTACATCACCGGCGGACCCTGGCCAGGTGAAGCTTGCTGACATGCGGCAGCCTCTCCGGAGACTACTACTTCCGCTGGTAACATTGTATGCAAATACCTGGCTGAGTGCGAAGGGCAGAAAACATTGACACATACCTGCCAGAGGCCTATCCTGGGTCTGAAGAGTCCACTCCGGTCTCCAGCAACTCATCATCTCAGCACACACTTTGCCTGCACACAGGGAATCCGCCTCTCTCCACGAATGCCTTCTCCTGCTAGGAAACACACGATGGCACTCAGCCAAAGGAGAGCACAGGCAAAGTCAACTGAAGCCCGCATTTTCAAGATTTTGCCCTCTGCTGGGCCACAGCCTCTGGTGGCACACTGCATGTGCGTCACTTCTCCGAAGACAAGGCCGAAATCCGGGCATCCAGGGCCCCAGCAGTCCAGAGGCTGCGCATGGCGGCATACGGATCACCTCTTTGCCACGTACAGGAGGGAGGCCTCGGCCCTAGACTGGCTCCGCTAGAGCTCCACGACCTCAGCTATTTTTCCCGACCTTTGGCCCGTGCCCTTGTCAGTGTGTCACCTCTAGTTACACTTCACCTCCGACCACTCTCGATCCGCCACCTGCGGATACCTGAGCGTGGACATCAACATCTATCACTGTCTGCAGTGTCACAGGTCACTAGGTGTCTAGGCTCAGGCTGACCTTGGCTGTCTTCTGCCCAGGCAAGGAGCTTAATCCTTCAAAGGAAATGAGGACGCGTGGTCACTGGCCGACATCCTTTCTTTCATCTACACAGCCAGGTGGGCCAGGTGAAGGCTGAGTGCGGGGCCTAAGGCTTCCTTCCCAATCACCATGGAGACAGCCACCGCAAGGCTGGCCGGAACTTCTGACGGGGACGGGTCACAAACTCTGAGCCAATAGGAGAGGTCCAGCCTAACCGGCCGGTTCCGCAGAGCCCTCCATTTTACCCACGGACACGCAACGGCCCCTTCTGTCCTTGGCCACAAAATCGAGGGCACCCAGGGAATAACTTCACAGTAGGCAACCCCTGATGTGGACACGTTCGACATACTGGGACAGCAGGCAGGTACCTCTTTTCCACTTACGCTACGATATCAGTAGGCAAGGCGCCCTTCCTCAGCATCTATGGCCCCTCTTTGTATGTGTTCTTTTAAAGAAATCTCTTTTTTCTACCCCTGAGACACATCACAACTACGAGGGGCCTGAGAGGGAACCTGGAGATGAAACAGGGGAGGCTTCTGGCTGTACCGCTTCCCCGTGGCTAGAGAATAGCAGTTAGTCTCTCTGGAAGCTCTCAGCTTCTGTTGATCGACATGGGCAATACGGTAGGGGCGGACCCTGGCCAGGTGGAGCTTGTGGGCACATGCAACCTCTGGGGGAAGAATAATTCCGCTGCTGCTTTGTATGGTGTAAACCTCCCCACGCCAAGTGGGATGGGCACAGAACATTGACCCACACCTGCCAGGGGCCCTTCCTGGGACTAAAGATCCCAACCTGGTCTCAACCTTGTCACCTTCTCAGCACATACCTTTCCTGCACACATAATCCTGCCTTTCTCCGTCGGTGCCTCATCCTACTAGGAAAAAAGCATGCCGCTCAAAAAGGCCGATGCCAGAGAAATCGAGGAGACACTGCCATTTTCCACATTTTTGCTGTCTACATATCCCCGCCTCCGGTGGAAGGCTGCCTATGTGGCCGGGCTGCGAAGGCAAGGCCGAAATCCTGGCATCCTGGGCCCCAGCAATCCAGTGGTTTATGGACGTGGGGACCCGGATGACATGTTTCCCACATACAAGAGGAATCCTTGGGCCCTTCACTGGCTCGCCATTCAGCTCCGCGACGTCCACTACTGGCCCTGGCCTTTGGCCGGTGCCCCATTGCGCGAGTGCTCCGGAGCCATGTTTCTCCACCCATCACTATCATTCTGCCACCAGGGGATATGTGAGTGTGGGAGTCACGATTTGTCTGTCACTGGCAGCAGTGCCACGAGTCACTAGACTTCCAGGTACCAGCTGACCTAGGCTGCCTTCTGCCCCAGGCAAGGTCCGGAATCCTTTATCCCAGATGCTGACACCTGGGCACTGGCCGACATTAATTTTTATCAACACAGAGGTCTGAGTGAGGGTCAGCAGGCCAGCTAGGTGAAGTCAAGGCCAGGTGGGCGGGACTAAGGCTCCTTTGCCATCACCATGGAGACAGTCCCACCACCGGAAGAGTAGGCGGAGCGTATGATGGGCCCGGTGACAAGACTGAGCCAATGGCAGAGATCTGGCCCGCCAGGCAGATGACACAGGGCCCTCCATTATGACCTATGACACCTAGTGGCCACAGGATTTGAGCACACCCTGGGAAAGCCTACGCAGGCACAGGGGAGCCCCTGGTGCGGACTGGTTCAGGGCATTGGCAGAGCAGGCCAGGTACCTCTTTCCCACTTTCCTGAGGATATCACTACGCAAGGCATCCCCACTCAGCATCTCTTGCCTCTCTCTGTCTCTCTCTGGATGTGTTCATTCTCTGAAATCTCTTCCTTCTCCCCCTGAGTCACTTCACAGCTTGGAGTGCCTGATAGAGTGCCTAGAGACCAAAGAGCAAAGGGGGAAGGCCTCTGGCTCTACTGCTTGCCCATGGGCAGACAAGATCTGGTAGTTTATCTGGAAGGTCTAGAGAGTAGTGACTGATGGGGTAGCTACATCACCGGCGGACCCTGGCCAGGTGAAGCTTGCTGACATGCGGCAGCCTCTCCGGAGACTACTACTTCCGCTGGTAACATTGTATGCAAATACCTGGCTGAGTGCGAAGGGCAGAAAACATTGACACATACCTGCCAGAGGCCTATCCTGGGTCTGAAGAGTCCACCCCGGTCTCCAGCAACTCATCATCTCAGCACACACTTTGCCTGCACACAGGGAATCCGCCTCTCTCCACGAATGCCTTCTCCTGCTAGGAAACACACGATGGCACTCAGCCAAAGGAGAGCACAGGTAAAGTCAACTGAAGCCCGCATTTTCAAGATTTTGCCCTCTGCTGGGCCACAGCCTCCGGTGGCATACTGCATGTGCGTCACTTCTCCGAAGACAAGGCCGAAATCCGGGCATCCAGGGCCCCAGCAGTCCAGAGGCTGCGCATGGCGGCATACGGATCACCTCTTTGCCACGTACAGGAGGGAGGCCTCGGCCCTAGACTGGCTCCGCTAGAGCTCCACGACCTCAGCTATTTTTCCCGACCTTTGGCCCGTGCCCTTGTGAGTGTGTCACCTCTAGTTACACTACACCTCCGACCACTCTCGATCCGCCACCTGCGGATACCTGAGCGTGGACATCAACATCTATCACTGTCTGCAGTGTCACAGGTCACTAGGTTTCTAGGCTCAGGCTGACCTTGGCTGTCTTCTGCCCAGGCAAGGAGCTTAATCCTTCAAAGGAAATGAGGACGCGTGGTCACTGGCCGACATCCTTTCTTTCATCTACACAGCGGTCTAGATGACGGTAAAGAGGCCAGGTGGGCCAGGTGAAAGCTGAGTGCGGGGCCTAAGGCTTCCTTCCCAATCACCATGGAGACAGCCACCGCAAGGCTGGCCGGAACTTCTGACGGGGACGGGTCACAAACTCTGAGCCAATAGGAGAGGTCCAGCCTAACCGGCCGGTTCCGCAGAGCCCTCCATTTTACCCACGGACACGCAACGGCCCCTTCTGTCCTTGGCCACAAAATCGAGGGCACCCAGGGAATAACTTCACAGTAGGCAACCCCTGATGTGGACACGTTCGACATACTGGGACAGCAGGCAGGTACCTCTTTTCCACTTACGCTACGATATCAGTAGGCAAGGCGCCCTTCCTCAGCATCTATGGCCCCTCTTTGTATGTGTTCTTTTAAAGAAATCTCTTTTTTCTACCCCTGAGACACATCACAACTACGAGGGGCCTGAGAGGGAACCTGGAGATGAAACAGGGGAGGCTTCTGGCTGTACCGCTTCCCCGTGGCTAGAGAATAGCAGTTAGTCTCTCTGGAAGCTCTCAGCTTCTGTTGATCGACATGGGCAATACGGTAGGGGCGGACCCTGGCCAGGTGGAGCTTGTGGGCACATGCAACCTCTGGGGGAAGAATAATTCCGCTGCTGCTTTGTATGGTGTAAACCTCCCCACGCCAAGTGGGATGGGCACAGAACATTGACCCACACCTGCCAGGGGCCCTTCCTGGGACTAAAGATCCCAACCTGGTCTCAACCTTGTCACCTTCTCAGCACATACCTTTCCTGCACACATAATCCTGCCTTTCTCCGTCGGTGCCTCATCCTACTAGGAAAAAAGCATGCCGCTCAAAAAGGCCGATGCCAGAGAAATCGAGGAGACACTGCCATTTTCCACATTTTTGCTGTCTACATATCCCCGCCTCCGGTGGAAGGCTGCCTATGTGGCCGGGCTGCGAAGGCAAGGCCGAAATCCTGGCATCCTGGGCCCCAGCAATCCAGTGGTTTATGGACGTGGGGACCCGGATGACATGTTTCCCACATACAAGAGGAATCCTTGGGCCCTTCACTGGCTCGCCATTCAGCTCCGCGGCGACGTCCACTACTGGCCCTGGCCTTTGGCCGGTGCCCCATTGCGCGAGTGCTCCGGAGCCATGTTTCTCCACCCATCACTATCATTCTGCCACCAGGGGATATGTGAGTGTGGGAGTCACCATTTGTCTGTCACTGGCAGCAGTGCCACGAGTCACTAGACTTCCAGGTACCAGCTGACCTAGGCTGCCTTCTGCCCCAGGCAAGGTCCGGAATCCTTTATCCCAGATGCTGACACCTGGGCACTGGCCGACATTAATTTTTATCAACACAGAGGTCTGAGTGAGGGTCAGCAGGCCAGCTAGGTGAAGTCAAGGCCAGGTGGGCGGGACTAAGGCTCCTTTGCCATCACCATGGAGACAGTCCCACCACCGGAAGAGTAGGCGGAGCGTATGATGGGCCCGGTGACAAGACTGAGCCAATGGCAGAGATCTGGCCCGCCAGGCAGATGACACAGGGCCCTCCATTATGACCTATGACACCTAGTGGCCACAGGATTTGAGCACACCCTGGGAAAGCCTACGCAGGCACAGGGGAGCCCCTGGTGCGGACTGGTTCAGGGCATTGGCAGAGCAGGCCAGGTACCTCTTTCCCACTTTCCTGAGGATATCACTACGCAAGGCATCCCCACTCAGCATCTCTTGCCTCTCTCTGTCTCTCTCTGGATGTGTTCATTCTCTGAAATCTCTTCCTTCTCCCCCTGAGTCACTTCACAGCTTGGAGTGCCTGATAGAGTGCCTAGAGACCAAAGAGCAAAGGGGGAAGGCCTCTGGCTCTACTGGTTGCCCATGGGCAGACAAGATCTGGTAGTTTATCTGGAAGGTCTAGAGAGTAGTGACTGATGGGGTAGCTACATCACCGGCGGACCCTGGCCAGGTGAAGCTTGCTGACATGCGGCAGCCTCTCCGGAGACTACTACTTCCGCTGGTAACATTGTATGCAAATACCTGGCTGAGTGCGAAGGGCAGAAAACATTGACACATACCTGCCAGAGGCCTATCCTGGGTCTGAAGAGTCCACCCCGGTCTCCAGCAACTCATCATCTCAGCACACACTTTGCCTGCACACAGGGAATCCGCCTCTCTCCACGAATGCCTTCTCCTGCTAGGAAACACACGATGGCACTCAGCCAAAGGAGAGCACAGGCAAAGTCAACTGAAGCCCGCATTTTCAAGATTTTGCCCTCTGCTGGGCCACAGCCTCCGGTGGCACACTGCATGTGCGTCACTTCTCCGAAGACAAGGCCGAAATCCGGGCATCCAGGGCCCCAGCAGTCCAGAGGCTGCGCATGGCGGCATACGGATCACCTCTTTGCCACGTACAGGAGGGAGGCCTCGGCCCTAGACTGGCTCCGCTAGAGCTCCACGACCTCAGCTATTTTTCCCGACCTTTGGCCCGTGCCCTTGTCAGTGTGTCACCTCTAGTTACACTTCACCTCCGACCACTCTCGATCCGCCACCTGCGGATACCTGAGCGTGGACATCAACATCTATCACTGTCTGCAGTGTCACAGGTCACTAGGTGTCTAGGCTCAGGCTGACCTTGGCTGTCTTCTGCCCAGGCAAGGAGCTTAATCCTTCAAAGGAAATGAGGACGCGTGGTCACTGGCCGACATCCTTTCTTTCATCTACACAGCCAGGTGGGCCAGGTGAAGGCTGAGTGCGGGGCCTAAGGCTTCCTTCCCAATCACCATGGAGACAGCCACCGCAAGGCTGGCCGGAACTTCTGACGGGGACGGGTCACAAACTCTGAGCCAATAGGAGAGGTCCAGCCTAACCGGCCGGTTCCGCAGAGCCCTCCATTTTACCCACGGACACGCAACGGCCCCTTCTGTCCTTGGCCACAAAATCGAGGGCACCCAGGGAATAACTTCACAGTAGGCAACCCCTGATGTGGACACGTTCGACATACTGGGACAGCAGGCAGGTACCTCTTTTCCACTTACGCTACGATATCAGTAGGCAAGGCGCCCTTCCTCAGCATCTATGGCCCCTCTTTGTATGTGTTCTTTTAAAGAAATCTCTTTTTTCTACCCCTGAGACACATCACAACTACGAGGGGCCTGAGAGGGAACCTGGAGATGAAACAGGGGAGGCTTCTGGCTGTACCGCTTCCCCGTGGCTAGAGAATAGCAGTTAGTCTCTCTGGAAGCTCTCAGCTTCTGTTGATCGACATGGGCAATACGGTAGGGGCGGACCCTGGCCAGGTGGAGCTTGTGGGCACATGCAACCTCTGGGGGAAGAATAATTCCGCTGCTGCTTTGTATGGTGTAAACCTCCCCACGCCAAGTGGGATGGGCACAGAACATTGACCCACACCTGCCAGGGGCCCTTCCTGGGACTAAAGATCCCAACCTGGTCTCAACCTTGTCACCTTCTCAGCACATACCTTTCCTGCACACATAATCCTGCCTTTCTCCGTCGGTGCCTCATCCTACTAGGAAAAAAGCATGCCGCTCAAAAAGGCCGATGCCAGAGAAATCGAGGAGACACTGCCATTTTCCACATTTTTGCTGTCTACATATCCCCGCCTCCGGTGGAAGGCTGCCTATGTGGCCGGGCTGCGAAGGCAAGGCCGAAATCCTGGCATCCTGGGCCCCAGCAATCCAGTGGTTTATGGACGTGGGGACCCGGATGACATGTTTCCCACATACAAGAGGAATCCTTGGGCCCTTCACTGGCTCGCCATTCAGCTCCGCGGCGACGTCCACTACTGGCCCTGGCCTTTGGCCGGTGCCCCATTGCGCGAGTGCTCCGGAGCCATGTTTCTCCACCCATCACTATCATTCTGCCACCAGGGGATATGTGAGTGTGGGAGTCACCATTTGTCTGTCACTGGCAGCAGTGCCACGAGTCACTAGACTTCCAGGTACCAGCTGACCTAGGCTGCCTTCTGCCCCAGGCAAGGTCCGGAATCCTTTATCCCAGATGCTGACACCTGGGCACTGGCCGACATTAATTTTTATCAACACAGAGGTCTGAGTGAGGGTCAGCAGGCCAGCTAGGTGAAGTCAAGGCCAGGTGGGCGGGACTAAGGCTCCTTTGCCATCACCATGGAGACAGTCCCACCACCGGAAGAGTAGGCGGAGCGTATGATGGGCCCGGTGACAAGACTGAGCCAATGGCAGAGATCTGGCCCGCCAGGCAGATGACACAGGGCCCTCCATTATGACCTATGACACCTAGTGGCCACAGGATTTGAGCACACCCTGGGAAAGCCTACGCAGGCACAGGGGAGCCCCTGGTGCGGACTGGTTCAGGGCATTGGCAGAGCAGGCCAGGTACCTCTTTCCCACTTTCCTGAGGATATCACTACGCAAGGCATCCCCACTCAGCATCTCTTGCCTCTCTCTGTCTCTCTCTGGATGTGTTCATTCTCTGAAATCTCTTCCTTCTCCCCCTGAGTCACTTCACAGCTTGGAGTGCCTGATAGAGTGCCTAGAGACCAAAGAGCAAAGGGGGAAGGCCTCTGGCTCTACTGGTTGCCCATGGGCAGACAAGATCTGGTAGTTTATCTGGAAGGTCTAGAGAGTAGTGACTGATGGGGTAGCTACATCACCGGCGGACCCTGGCCAGGTGAAGCTTGCTGACATGCGGCAGCCTCTCCGGAGACTACTACTTCCGCTGGTAACATTGTATGCAAATACCTGGCTGAGTGCGAAGGGCAGAAAACATTGACACATACCTGCCAGAGGCCTATCCTGGGTCTGAAGAGTCCACCCCGGTCTCCAGCAACTCATCATCTCAGCACACACTTTGCCTGCACACAGGGAATCCGCCTCTCTCCACGAATGCCTTCTCCTGCTAGGAAACACACGATGGCACTCAGCCAAAGGAGAGCACAGGCAAAGTCAACTGAAGCCCGCATTTTCAAGATTTTGCCCTCTGCTGGGCCACAGCCTCCGGTGGCACACTGCATGTGCGTCACTTCTCCGAAGACAAGGCCGAAATCCGGGCATCCAGGGCCCCAGCAGTCCAGAGGCTGCGCATGGCGGCATACGGATCACCTCTTTGCCACGTACAGGAGGGAGGCCTCGGCCCTAGACTGGCTCCGCTAGAGCTCCACGACCTCAGCTATTTTTCCCGACCTTTGGCCCGTGCCCTTGTCAGTGTGTCACCTCTAGTTACACTTCACCTCCGACCACTCTCGATCCGCCACCTGCGGATACCTGAGCGTGGACATCAACATCTATCACTGTCTGCAGTGTCACAGGTCACTAGGTGTCTAGGCTCAGGCTGACCTTGGCTGTCTTCTGCCCAGGCAAGGAGCTTAATCCTTCAAAGGAAATGAGGACGCGTGGTCACTGGCCGACATCCTTTCTTTCATCTACACAGCCAGGTGGGCCAGGTGAAGGCTGAGTGCGGGGCCTAAGGCTTCCTTCCCAATCACCATGGAGACAGCCACCGCAAGGCTGGCCGGAACTTCTGACGGGGACGGGTCACAAACTCTGAGCCAATAGGAGAGGTCCAGCCTAACCGGCCGGTTCCGCAGAGCCCTCCATTTTACCCACGGACACGCAACGGCCCCTTCTGTCCTTGGCCACAAAATCGAGGGCACCCAGGGAATAACTTCACAGTAGGCAACCCCTGATGTGGACACGTTCGACATACTGGGACAGCAGGCAGGTACCTCTTTTCCACTTACGCTACGATATCAGTAGGCAAGGCGCCCTTCCTCAGCATCTATGGCCCCTCTTTGTATGTGTTCTTTTAAAGAAATCTCTTTTTTCTACCCCTGAGACACATCACAACTACGAGGGGCCTGAGAGGGAACCTGGAGATGAAACAGGGGAGGCTTCTGGCTGTACCGCTTCCCCGTGGCTAGAGAATAGCAGTTAGTCTCTCTGGAAGCTCTCAGCTTCTGTTGATCGACATGGGCAATACGGTAGGGGCGGACCCTGGCCAGGTGGAGCTTGTGGGCACATGCAACCTCTGGGGGAAGAATAATTCCGCTGCTGCTTTGTATGGTGTAAACCTCCCCACGCCAAGTGGGATGGGCACAGAACATTGACCCACACCTGCCAGGGGCCCTTCCTGGGACTAAAGATCCCAACCTGGTCTCAACCTTGTCACCTTCTCAGCACATACCTTTCCTGCACACATAATCCTGCCTTTCTCCGTCGGTGCCTCATCCTACTAGGAAAAAAGCATGCCGCTCAAAAAGGCCGATGCCAGAGAAATCGAGGAGACACTGCCATTTTCCACATTTTTGCTGTCTACATATCCCCGCCTCCGGTGGAAGGCTGCCTATGTGGCCGGGCTGCGAAGGCAAGGCCGAAATCCTGGCATCCTGGGCCCCAGCAATCCAGTGGTTTATGGACGTGGGGACCCGGATGACATGTTTCCCACATACAAGAGGAATCCTTGGGCCCTTCACTGGCTCGCCATTCAGCTCCGCGGCGACGTCCACTACTGGCCCTGGCCTTTGGCCGGTGCCCCATTGCGCGAGTGCTCCGGAGCCATGTTTCTCCACCCATCACTATCATTCTGCCACCAGGGGATATGTGAGTGTGGGAGTCACCATTTGTCTGTCACTGGCAGCAGTGCCACGAGTCACTAGACTTCCAGGTACCAGCTGACCTAGGCTGCCTTCTGCCCCAGGCAAGGTCCGGAATCCTTTATCCCAGATGCTGACACCTGGGCACTGGCCGACATTAATTTTTATCAACACAGAGGTCTGAGTGAGGGTCAGCAGGCCAGCTAGGTGAAGTCAAGGCCAGGTGGGCGGGACTAAGGCTCCTTTGCCATCACCATGGAGACAGTCCCACCACCGGAAGAGTAGGCGGAGCGTATGATGGGCCCGGTGACAAGACTGAGCCAATGGCAGAGATCTGGCCCGCCAGGCAGATGACACAGGGCCCTCCATTATGACCTATGACACCTAGTGGCCACAGGATTTGAGCACACCCTGGGAAAGCCTACGCAGGCACAGGGGAGCCCCTGGTGCGGACTGGTTCAGGGCATTGGCAGAGCAGGCCAGGTACCTCTTTCCCACTTTCCTGAGGATATCACTACGCAAGGCATCCCCACTCAGCATCTCTTGCCTCTCTCTGTCTCTCTCTGGATGTGTTCATTCTCTGAAATCTCTTCCTTCTCCCCCTGAGTCACTTCACAGCTTGGAGTGCCTGATAGAGTGCCTAGAGACCAAAGAGCAAAGGGGGAAGGCCTCTGGCTCTACTGGTTGCCCATGGGCAGACAAGATCTGGTAGTTTATCTGGAAGGTCTAGAGAGTAGTGACTGATGGGGTAGCTACATCACCGGCGGACCCTGGCCAGGTGAAGCTTGCTGACATGCGGCAGCCTCTCCGGAGACTACTACTTCCGCTGGTAACATTGTATGCAAATACCTGGCTGAGTGCGAAGGGCAGAAAACATTGACACATACCTGCCAGAGGCCTATCCTGGGTCTGAAGAGTCCACCCCGGTCTCCAGCAACTCATCATCTCAGCACACACTTTGCCTGCACACAGGGAATCCGCCTCTCTCCACGAATGCCTTCTCCTGCTAGGAAACACACGATGGCACTCAGCCAAAGGAGAGCACAGGCAAAGTCAACTGAAGCCCGCATTTTCAAGATTTTGCCCTCTGCTGGGCCACAGCCTCTGGTGGCACACTGCATGTGCGTCACTTCTCCGAAGACAAGGCCGAAATCCGGGCATCCAGGGCCCCAGCAGTCCAGAGGCTGCGCATGGCGGCATACGGATCACTCTTTGCCACGTACAGGAGGGAGGCCTCGGCCCTAGACTGGCTCCGCTAGAGCTCCACGACCTCAGCTATTTTTCCCGACCTTTGGCCCGTGCCCTTGTCAGTGTGTCACCTCTAGTTACACTTCACCTCCGACCACTCTCGATCCGCCACCTGCGGATACCTGAGCGTGGACATCAACATCTATCACTGTCTGCAGTGTCACAGGTCACTAGGTGTCTAGGCTCAGGCTGACCTTGGCTGTCTTCTGCCCAGGCAAGGAGCTTAATCCTTCAAAGGAAATGAGGACGCGTGGTCACTGGCCGACATCCTTTCTTTCATCTACACAGCCAGGTGGGCCAGGTGAAGGCTGAGTGCGGGGCCTAAGGCTTCCTTCCCAATCACCATGGAGACAGCCACCGCAAGGCTGGCCGGAACTTCTGACGGGGACGGGTCACAAACTCTGAGCCAATAGGAGAGGTCCAGCCTAACCGGCCGGTTCCGCAGAGCCCTCCATTTTACCCACGGACACGCAACGGCCCCTTCTGTCCTTGGCCACAAAATCGAGGGCACCCAGGGAATAACTTCACAGTAGGCAACCCCTGATGTGGACACGTTCGACATACTGGGACAGCAGGCAGGTACCTCTTTTCCACTTACGCTACGATATCAGTAGGCAAGGCGCCCTTCCTCAGCATCTATGGCCCCTCTTTGTATGTGTTCTTTTAAAGAAATCTCTTTTTTCTACCCCTGAGACACATCACAACTACGAGGGGCCTGAGAGGGAACCTGGAGATGAAACAGGGGAGGCTTCTGGCTGTACCGCTTCCCCGTGGCTAGAGAATAGCAGTTAGTCTCTCTGGAAGCTCTCAGCTTCTGTTGATCGACATGGGCAATACGGTAGGGGCGGACCCTGGCCAGGTGGAGCTTGTGGGCACATGCAACCTCTGGGGGAAGAATAATTCCGCTGCTGCTTTGTATGGTGTAAACCTCCCCACGCCAAGTGGGATGGGCACAGAACATTGACCCACACCTGCCAGGGGCCCTTCCTGGGACTAAAGATCCCAACCTGGTCTCAACCTTGTCACCTTCTCAGCACATACCTTTCCTGCACACATAATCCTGCCTTTCTCCGTCGGTGCCTCATCCTACTAGGAAAAAAGCATGCCGCTCAAAAAGGCCGATGCCAGAGAAATCGAGGAGACACTGCCATTTTCCACATTTTTGCTGTCTACATATCCCCGCCTCCGGTGGAAGGCTGCCTATGTGGCCGGGCTGCGAAGGCAAGGCCGAAATCCTGGCATCCTGGGCCCCAGCAATCCAGTGGTTTATGGACGTGGGGACCCGGATGACATGTTTCCCACATACAAGAGGAATCCTTGGGCCCTTCACTGGCTCGCCATTCAGCTCCGCGGCGACGTCCACTACTGGCCCTGGCCTTTGGCCGGTGCCCCATTGCGCGAGTGCTCCGGAGCCATGTTTCTCCACCCATCACTATCATTCTGCCACCAGGGGATATGTGAGTGTGGGAGTCACCATTTGTCTGTCACTGGCAGCAGTGCCACGAGTCACTAGACTTCCAGGTACCAGCTGACCTAGGCTGCCTTCTGCCCCAGGCAAGGTCCGGAATCCTTTATCCCAGATGCTGACACCTGGGCACTGGCCGACATTAATTTTTATCAACACAGAGGTCTGAGTGAGGGTCAGCAGGCCAGCTAGGTGAAGTCAAGGCCAGGTGGGCGGGACTAAGGCTCCTTTGCCATCACCATGGAGACAGTCCCACCACCGGAAGAGTAGGCGGAGCGTATGATGGGCCCGGTGACAAGACTGAGCCAATGGCAGAGATCTGGCCCGCCAGGCAGATGACACAGGGCCCTCCATTATGACCTATGACACCTAGTGGCCACAGGATTTGAGCACACCCTGGGAAAGCCTACGCAGGCACAGGGGAGCCCCTGGTGCGGACTGGTTCAGGGCATTGGCAGAGCAGGCCAGGTACCTCTTTCCCACTTTCCTGAGGATATCACTACGCAAGGCATCCCCACTCAGCATCTCTTGCCTCTCTCTGTCTCTCTCTGGATGTGTTCATTCTCTGAAATCTCTTCCTTCTCCCCCTGAGTCACTTCACAGCTTGGAGTGCCTGATAGAGTGCCTAGAGACCAAAGAGCAAAGGGGGAAGGCCTCTGGCTCTACTGGTTGCCCATGGGCAGACAAGATCTGGTAGTTTATCTGGAAGGTCTAGAGAGTAGTGACTGATGGGGTAGCTACATCACCGGCGGACCCTGGCCAGGTGAAGCTTGCTGACATGCGGCAGCCTCTCCGGAGACTACTACTTCCGCTGGTAACATTGTATGCAAATACCTGGCTGAGTGCGAAGGGCAGAAAACATTGACACATACCTGCCAGAGGCCTATCCTGGGTCTGAAGAGTCCACCCCGGTCTCCAGCAACTCATCATCTCAGCACACACTTTGCCTGCACACAGGGAATCCGCCTCTCTCCACGAATGCCTTCTCCTGCTAGGAAACACACGATGGCACTCAGCCAAAGGAGAGCACAGGCAAAGTCAACTGAAGCCCGCATTTTCAAGATTTTGCCCTCTGCTGGGCCACAGCCTCCGGTGGCACACTGCATGTGCGTCACTTCTCCGAAGACAAGGCCGAAATCCGGGCATCCAGGGCCCCAGCAGTCCAGAGGCTGCGCATGGCGGCATACGGATCACCTCTTTGCCACGTACAGGAGGGAGGCCTCGGCCCTAGACTGGCTCCGCTAGAGCTCCACGACCTCAGCTATTTTTCCCGACCTTTGGCCCGTGCCCTTGTCAGTGTGTCACCTCTAGTTACACTTCACCTCCGACCACTCTCGATCCGCCACCTGCGGATACCTGAGCGTGGACATCAACATCTATCACTGTCTGCAGTGTCACAGGTCACTAGGTGTCTAGGCTCAGGCTGACCTTGGCTGTCTTCTGCCCAGGCAAGGAGCTTAATCCTTCAAAGGAAATGAGGACGCGTGGTCACTGGCCGACATCCTTTCTTTCATCTACACAGCCAGGTGGGCCAGGTGAAGGCTGAGTGCGGGGCCTAAGGCTTCCTTCCCAATCACCATGGAGACAGCCACCGCAAGGCTGGCCGGAACTTCTGACGGGGACGGGTCACAAACTCTGAGCCAATAGGAGAGGTCCAGCCTAACCGGCCGGTTCCGCAGAGCCCTCCATTTTACCCACGGACACGCAACGGCCCCTTCTGTCCTTGGCCACAAAATCGAGGGCACCCAGGGAATAACTTCACAGTAGGCAACCCCTGATGTGGACACGTTCGACATACTGGGACAGCAGGCAGGTACCTCTTTTCCACTTACGCTACGATATCAGTAGGCAAGGCGCCCTTCCTCAGCATCTATGGCCCCTCTTTGTATGTGTTCTTTTAAAGAAATCTCTTTTTTCTACCCCTGAGACACATCACAACTACGAGGGGCCTGAGAGGGAACCTGGAGATGAAACAGGGGAGGCTTCTGGCTGTACCGCTTCCCCGTGGCTAGAGAATAGCAGTTAGTCTCTCTGGAAGCTCTCAGCTTCTGTTGATCGACATGGGCAATACGGTAGGGGCGGACCCTGGCCAGGTGGAGCTTGTGGGCACATGCAACCTCTGGGGGAAGAATAATTCCGCTGCTGCTTTGTATGGTGTAAACCTCCCCACGCCAAGTGGGATGGGCACAGAACATTGACCCACACCTGCCAGGGGCCCTTCCTGGGACTAAAGATCCCAACCTGGTCTCAACCTTGTCACCTTCTCAGCACATACCTTTCCTGCACACATAATCCTGCCTTTCTCCGTCGGTGCCTCATCCTACTAGGAAAAAAGCATGCCGCTCAAAAAGGCCGATGCCAGAGAAATCGAGGAGACACTGCCATTTTCCACATTTTTGCTGTCTACATATCCCCGCCTCCGGTGGAAGGCTGCCTATGTGGCCGGGCTGCGAAGGCAAGGCCGAAATCCTGGCATCCTGGGCCCCAGCAATCCAGTGGTTTATGGACGTGGGGACCCGGATGACATGTTTCCCACATACAAGAGGAATCCTTGGGCCCTTCACTGGCTCGCCATTCAGCTCCGCGGCGACGTCCACTACTGGCCCTGGCCTTTGGCCGGTGCCCCATTGCGCGAGTGCTCCGGAGCCATGTTTCTCCACCCATCACTATCATTCTGCCACCAGGGGATATGTGAGTGTGGGAGTCACCATTTGTCTGTCACTGGCAGCAGTGCCACGAGTCACTAGACTTCCAGGTACCAGCTGACCTAGGCTGCTTTCTGCCCCAGGCAAGGTCCGGAATCCTTTATCCCAGATGCTGACACCTGGGCACTGGCCGACATTAATTTTTATCAACACAGAGGTCTGAGTGAGGGTCAGCAGGCCAGCTAGGTGAAGTCAAGGCCAGGTGGGCGGGACTAAGGCTCCTTTGCCATCACCATGGAGACAGTCCCACCACCGGAAGAGTAGGCGGAGCGTATGATGGGCCCGGTGACAAGACTGAGCCAATGGCAGAGATCTGGCCCGCCAGGCAGATGACACAGGGCCCTCCATTATGACCTATGACACCTAGTGGCCACAGGATTTGAGCACACCCTGGGAAAGCCTACGCAGGCACAGGGGAGCCCCTGGTGCGGACTGGTTCAGGGCATTGGCAGAGCAGGCCAGGTACCTCTTTCCCACTTTCCTGAGGATATCACTACGCAAGGCATCCCCACTCAGCATCTCTTGCCTCTCTCTGTCTCTCTCTGGATGTGTTCATTCTCTGAAATCTCTTCCTTCTCCCCCTGAGTCACTTCACAGCTTGGAGTGCCTGATAGAGTGCCTAGAGACCAAAGAGCAAAGGGGGAAGGCCTCTGGCTCTACTGGTTGCCCATGGGCAGACAAGATCTGGTAGTTTATCTGGAAGGTCTAGAGAGTAGTGACTGATGGGGTAGCTACATCACCGGCGGACCCTGGCCAGGTGAAGCTTGCTGACATGCGGCAGCCTCTCCGGAGACTACTACTTCCGCTGGTAACATTGTATGCAAATACCTGGCTGAGTGCGAAGGGCAGAAAACATTGACACATACCTGCCAGAGGCCTATCCTGGGTCTGAAGAGTCCACCCCGGTCTCCAGCAACTCATCATCTCAGCACACACTTTGCCTGCACACAGGGAATCCGCCTCTCTCCACGAATGCCTTCTCCTGCTAGGAAACACACGATGGCACTCAGCCAAAGGAGAGCACAGGCAAAGTCAACTGAAGCCCGCATTTTCAAGATTTTGCCCTCTGCTGGGCCACAGCCTCCGGTGGCACACTGCATGTGCGTCACTTCTCCGAAGACAAGGCCGAAATCCGGGCATCCAGGGCCCCAGCAGTCCAGAGGCTGCGCATGGCGGCATACGGATCACCTCTTTGCCACGTACAGGAGGGAGGCCTCGGCCCTAGACTGGCTCCGCTAGAGCTCCACGACCTCAGCTATTTTTCCCGACCTTTGGCCCGTGCCCTTGTCAGTGTGTCACCTCTAGTTACACTACACCTCCGACCACTCTCGATCCGCCACCTGCGGATACCTGAGCGTGGACATCAACATCTATCACTGTCTGCAGTGTCACAGGTCACTAGGTGTCTAGGCTCAGGCTGACCTTGGCTGTCTTCTGCCCAGGCAAGGAGCTTAATCCTTCAAAGGAAATGAGGACGCGTGGTCACTGGCCGACATCCTTTCTTTCATCTACACAGCCAGGTGGGCCAGGTGAAGGCTGAGTGCGGGGCCTAAGGCTTCCTTCCCAATCACCATGGAGACAGCCACCGCAAGGCTGGCCGGAACTTCTGACGGGGACGGGTCACAAACTCTGAGCCAATAGGAGAGGTCCAGCCTAACCGGCCGGTTCCGCAGAGCCCTCCATTTTACCCACGGACACGCAACGGCCCCTTCTGTCCTTGGCCACAAAATCGAGGGCACCCAGGGAATAACTTCACAGTAGGCAACCCCTGATGTGGACACGTTCGACATACTGGGACAGCAGGCAGGTACCTCTTTTCCACTTACGCTACGATATCAGTAGGCAAGGCGCCCTTCCTCAGCATCTATGGCCCCTCTTTGTATGTGTTCTTTTAAAGAAATCTCTTTTTTCTACCCCTGAGACACATCACAACTATGAGGGGCCTGAGAGGGAACCTGGAGATGAAACAGGGGAGGCTTCTGGCTGTACCGCTTCCCCGTGGCTAGAGAATAGCAGTTAGTCTCTCTGGAAGCTCTCAGCTTCTGTTGATCGACATGGGCAATACGGTAGGGGCGGACCCTGGCCAGGTGGAGCTTGTGGGCACATGCAACCTCTGGGGGAAGAATAATTCCGCTGCTGCTTTGTATGGTGTAAACCTCCCCACGCCAAGTGGGATGGGCACAGAACATTGACCCACACCTGCCAGGGGCCCTTCCTGGGACTAAAGATCCCAACCTGGTCTCAACCTTGTCACCTTCTCAGCACATACCTTTCCTGCACACATAATCCTGCCTTTCTCCGTCGGTGCCTCATCCTACTAGGAAAAAAGCATGCCGCTCAAAAAGGCCGATGCCAGAGAAATCGAGGAGACACTGCCATTTTCCACATTTTTGCTGTCTACATATCCCCGCCTCCGGTGGAAGGCTGCCTATGTGGCCGGGCTGCGAAGGCAAGGCCGAAATCCTGGCATCCTGGGCCCCAGCAATCCAGTGGTTTATGGACGTGGGGACCGGGATGACATGTTTCCCACATACAAGAGGAATCCTTGGGCCCTTCACTGACTCGCCATTCAGCTCCGCGACGTCCACTACTGGCCCTGGCCTTTGGCCGGTGCCCCATTGCGCGAGTGCTCCGGAGCCATGTTTCTCCACCCATCACTATCATTCTGCCACCAGGGGATATGTGAGTGTGGGAGTCACCATTTGTCTGTCACTGGCAGCAGTGCCACGAGTCACTAGACTTCCAGGTACCAGCTGACCTAGGCTGCTTTCTGCCCCAGGCAAGGTCCGGAATCCTTTATCCCAGATGCTGACACCTGGGCACTGGCCGACATTAATTTTTATCAACACAGAGGTCTGAGTGAGGGTCAGCAGGCCAGCTAGGTGAAGTCAAGGCCAGGTGGGCGGGACTAAGGCTCCTTTGCCATCACCATGGAGACAGTCCCACCACCGGAAGAGTAGGCGGAGCGTATGATGGGCCCGGTGACAAGACTGAGCCAATGGCAGAGATCTGGCCCGCCAGGCAGATGACACAGGGCCCTCCATTATGACCTATGACACCTAGTGGCCACAGGATTTGAGCACACCCTGGGAAAGCCTACGCAGGCACAGGGGAGCCCCTGGTGCGGACTGGTTCAGGGCATTGGCAGAGCAGGCCAGGTACCTCTTTCCCACTTTCCTGAGGATATCACTACGCAAGGCATCCCCACTCAGCATCTCTTGCCTCTCTCTGTCTCTCTCTGGATGTGTTCATTCTCTGAAATCTCTTCCTTCTCCCCCTGAGTCACTTCACAGCTTGGAGTGCCTGATAGAGTGCCTAGAGACCAAAGAGCAAAGGGGGAAGGCCTCTGGCTCTACTGGTTGCCCATGGGCAGACAAGATCTGGTAGTTTATCTGGAAGGTCTAGAGAGTAGTGACTGATGGGGTAGCTACATCACCGGCGGACCCTGGCCAGGTGAAGCTTGCTGACATGCGGCAGCCTCTCCGGAGACTACTACTTCCGCTGGTAACATTGTATGCAAATACCTGGCTGAGTGCGAAGGGCAGAAAACATTGACACATACCTGCCAGAGGCCTATCCTGGGTCTGAAGAGTCCACCCCGGTCTCCAGCAACTCATCATCTCAGCACACACTTTGCCTGCACACAGGGAATCCGCCTCTCTCCACGAATGCCTTCTCCTGCTAGGAAACACACGATGGCACTCAGCCAAAGGAGAGCACAGGCAAAGTCAACTGAAGCCCGCATTTTCAAGATTTTGCCCTCTGCTGGGCCACAGCCTCCGGTGGCACACTGCATGTGCGTCACTTCTCCGAAGACAAGGCCGAAATCCGGGCATCCAGGGCCCCAGCAGTCCAGAGGCTGCGCATGGCGGCATACGGATCACCTCTTTGCCACGTACAGGAGGGAGGCCTCGGCCCTAGACTGGCTCCGCTAGAGCTCCACGACCTCAGCTATTTTTCCCGACCTTTGGCCCGTGCCCTTGTCAGTGTGTCACCTCTAGTTACACTTCACCTCCGACCACTCTCGATCCGCCACCTGCGGATACCTGAGCGTGGACATCAACATCTATCACTGTCTGCAGTGTCACAGGTCACTAGGTGTCTAGGCTCAGGCTGACCTTGGCTGCCTTCTGCCCAGGCAAGGAGCTTAATCCTTCAAAGGAAATGAGGACGTGTGGTCACTGGCCGACATCCTTTCTTTCATCTACACAGCCAGGTGGGCCAGGTGAAGGCTGAGTGCGGGGCCTAAGGCTTCCTTCCCAATCACCATGGAGACAGCCACCGCAAGGCTGGCCGGAACTTCTGACGGGGACGGGTCACAAACTCTGAGCCAATAGGAGAGGTCCAGCCTAACCGGCCGGTTCCGCAGAGCCCTCCATTTTACCCACGGACACGCAACGGCCCCTTCTGTCCTTGGCCACAAAATCGAGGGCACCCAGGGAATAACTTCACAGTAGGCAACCCCTGATGTGGACACGTTCGACATACTGGGACAGCAGGCAGGTACCTCTTTTCCACTTACGCTACGATATCAGTAGGCAAGGCGCCCTTCCTCAGCATCTATGGCCCCTCTTTGTATGTGTTCTTTTAAAGAAATCTCTTTTTTCTACCCCTGAGACACATCACAACTACGAGGGGCCTGAGAGGGAACCTGGAGATGAAACAGGGGAGGCTTCTGGCTGTACCGCTTCCCCGTGGCTAGAGAATAGCAGTTAGTCTCTCTGGAAGCTCTCAGCTTCTGTTGATCGACATGGGCAATACGGTAGGGGCGGACCCTGGCCAGGTGGAGCTTGTGGGCACATGCAACCTCTGGGGGAAGAATAATTCCGCTGCTGCTTTGTATGGTGTAAACCTCCCCACGCCAAGTGGGATGGGCACAGAACATTGACCCACACCTGCCAGGGGCCCTTCCTGGGACTAAAGATCCCAACCTGGTCTCAACCTTGTCACCTTCTCAGCACATACCTTTCCTGCACACATAATCCTGCCTTTCTCCGTCGGTGCCTCATCCTACTAGGAAAAAAGCATGCCGCTCAAAAAGGCCGATGCCAGAGAAATCGAGGAGACACTGCCATTTTCCACATTTTTGCTGTCTACATATCCCCGCCTCCGGTGGAAGGCTGCCTATGTGGCCGGGCTGCGAAGGCAAGGCCGAAATCCTGGCATCCTGGGCCCCAGCAATCCAGTGGTTTATGGACGTGGGGACCCGGATGACATGTTTCCCACATACAAGAGGAATCCTTGGGCCCTTCACTGGCTCGCCATTCAGCTCCGCGGCGACGTCCACTACTGGCCCTGGCCTTTGGCCGGTGCCCCATTGCGCGAGTGCTCCGGAGCCATGTTTCTCCACCCATCACTATCATTCTGCCACCAGGGGATATGTGAGTGTGGGAGTCACCATTTGTCTGTCACTGGCAGCAGTGCCACGAGTCACTAGACTTCCAGGTACCAGCTGACCTAGGCTGCTTTCTGCCCCAGGCAAGGTCCGGAATCCTTTATCCCAGATGCTGACACCTGGGCACTGGCCGACATTAATTTTTATCAACACAGAGGTCTGAGTGAGGGTCAGCAGGCCAGCTAGGTGAAGTCAAGGCCAGGTGGGCGGGACTAAGGCTCCTTTGCCATCACCATGGAGACAGTCCCACCACCGGAAGAGTAGGCGGAGCGTATGATGGGCCCGGTGACAAGACTGAGCCAATGGCAGAGATCTGGCCCGCCAGGCAGATGACACAGGGCCCTCCATTATGACCTATGACACCTAGTGGCCACAGGATTTGAGCACACCCTGGGAAAGCCTACGCAGGCACAGGGGAGCCCCTGGTGCGGACTGGTTCAGGGCATTGGCAGAGCAGGCCAGGTACCTCTTTCCCACTTTCCTGAGGATATCACTACGCAAGGCATCCCCACTCAGCATCTCTTGCCTCTCTCTGTCTCTCTCTGGATGTGTTCATTCTCTGAAATCTCTTCCTTCTCCCCCTGAGTCACTTCACAGCTTGGAGTGCCTGATAGAGTGCCTAGAGACCAAAGAGCAAAGGGGGAAGGCCTCTGGCTCTACTGGTTGCCCATGGGCAGACAAGATCTGGTAGTTTATCTGGAAGGTCTAGAGAGTAGTGACTGATGGGGTAGCTACATCACCGGCGGACCCTGGCCAGGTGAAGCTTGCTGACATGCGGCAGCCTCTCCGGAGACTACTACTTCTGCTGGTAACATTGTATGCAAATACCTGGCTGAGTGCGAAGGGCAGAAAACATTGACACATACCTGCCAGAGGCCTATCCTGGGTCTGAAGAGTCCACCCCGGTCTCCAGCAACTCATCATCTCAGCACACACTTTGCCTGCACACAGGGAATCCGCCTCTCTCCACGAATGCCTTCTCCTGCTAGGAAACACACGATGGCACTCAGCCAAAGGAGAGCACAGGCAAAGTCAACTGAAGCCCGCATTTTCAAGATTTTGCCCTCTGCTGGGCCACAGCCTCCGGTGGCACACTGCATGTGCGTCACTTCTCCGAAGACAAGGCCGAAATCCGGGCATCCAGGGCCCCAGCAGTCCAGAGGCTGCGCATGGCGGCATACGGATCACCTCTTTGCCACGTACAGGAGGGAGGCCTCGGCCCTAGACTGGCTCCGCTAGAGCTCCACGACCTCAGCTATTTTTCCCGACCTTTGGCCCGTGCCCTTGTCAGTGTGTCACCTCTAGTTACACTTCACCTCCGACCACTCTCGATCCGCCACCTGCGGATACCTGAGCGTGGACATCAACATCTATCACTGTCTGCAGTGTCACAGGTCACTAGGTGTCTAGGCTCAGGCTGACCTTGGCTGTCTTCTGCCCAGGCAAGGAGCTTAATCCTTCAAAGGAAATGAGGACGCGTGGTCACTGGCCGACATCCTTTCTTTCATCTACACAGCCAGGTGGGCCAGGTGAAGGCTGAGTGCGGGGCCTAAGGCTTCCTTCCCAATCACCATGGAGACAGCCACCGCAAGGCTGGCCGGAACTTCTGACGGGGACGGGTCACAAACTCTGAGCCAATAGGAGAGGTCCAGCCTAACCGGCCGGTTCCGCAGAGCCCTCCATTTTACCCACGGACACGCAACGGCCCCTTCTGTCCTTGGCCACAAAATCGAGGGCACCCAGGGAATAACTTCACAGTAGGCAACCCCTGATGTGGACACGTTCGACATACTGGGACAGCAGGCAGGTACCTCTTTTCCACTTACGCTACGATATCAGTAGGCAAGGCGCCCTTCCTCAGCATCTATGGCCCCTCTTTGTATGTGTTCTTTTAAAGAAATCTCTTTTTTCTACCCCTGAGACACATCACAACTATGAGGGGCCTGAGAGGGAACCTGGAGATGAAACAGGGGAGGCTTCTGGCTGTACCGCTTCCCCGTGGCTAGAGAATAGCAGTTAGTCTCTCTGGAAGCTCTCAGCTTCTGTTGATCGACATGGGCAATACGGTAGGGGCGGACCCTGGCCAGGTGGAGCTTGTGGGCACATGCAACCTCTGGGGGAAGAATAATTCCGCTGCTGCTTTGTATGGTGTAAACCTCCCCACGCCAAGTGGGATGGGCACAGAACATTGACCCACACCTGCCAGGGGCCCTTCCTGGGACTAAAGATCCCAACCTGGTCTCAACCTTGTCACCTTCTCAGCACATACCTTTCCTGCACACATAATCCTGCCTTTCTCCGTCGGTGCCTCATCCTACTAGGAAAAAAGCATGCCGCTCAAAAAGGCCGATGCCAGAGAAATCGAGGAGACACTGCCATTTTCCACATTTTTGCTGTCTACATATCCCCGCCTCCGGTGGAAGGCTGCCTATGTGGCCGGGCTGCGAAGGCAAGGCCGAAATCCTGGCATCCTGGGCCCCAGCAATCCAGTGGTTTATGGACGTGGGGACCGGGATGACATGTTTCCCACATACAAGAGGAATCCTTGGGCCCTTCACTGACTCGCCATTCAGCTCCGCGACGTCCACTACTGGCCCTGGCCTTTGGCCGGTGCCCCATTGCGCGAGTGCTCCGGAGCCATGTTTCTCCACCCATCACTATCATTCTGCCACTAGGGGATATGTGAGTGTGGGAGTCACGATTTGTCTGTCACTGGCAGCAGTGCCACGAGTCACTAGACTTCCAGGTACCAGCTGACCTAGGCTGCCTTCTGCCCCAGGCAAGGTCCGGAATCCTTTATCCCAGATGCTGACACCTGGGCACTGGCCGACATTAATTTTTATCAACACAGAGGTCTGAGTGAGGGTCAGCAGGCCAGCTAGGTGAAGTCAAGGCCAGGTGGGCGGGACTAAGGCTCCTTTGCCATCACCATGGAGACAGTCCCACCACCGGAAGAGTAGGCGGAGCGTATGATGGGCCCGGTGACAAGACTGAGCCAATGGCAGAGATCTGGCCCGCCAGGCAGATGACACAGGGCCCTCCATTATGACCTATGACACCTAGTGGCCACAGGATTTGAGCACACCCTGGGAAAGCCTACGCAGGCACAGGGGAGCCCCTGGTGCGGACTGGTTCAGGGCATTGGCAGAGCAGGCCAGGTACCTCTTTCCCACTTTCCTGAGGATATCACTACGCAAGGCATCCCCACTCAGCATCTCTTGCCTCTCTCTGTCTCTCTCTGGATGTGTTCATTCTCTGAAATCTCTTCCTTCTCCCCCTGAGTCACTTCACAGCTTGGAGTGCCTGATAGAGTGCCTAGAGACCAAAGAGCAAAGGGGGAAGGCCTCTGGCTCTACTGGTTGCCCATGGGCAGACAAGATCTGGTAGTTTATCTGGAAGGTCTAGAGAGTAGTGACTGATGGGGTAGCTACATCACCGGCGGACCCTGGCCAGGTGAAGCTTGCTGACATGCGGCAGCCTCTCCGGAGACTACTACTTCCGCTGGTAACATTGTATGCAAATACCTGGCTGAGTGCGAAGGGCAGAAAACATTGACACATACCTGCCAGAGGCCTATCCTGGGTCTGAAGAGTCCACCCCGGTCTCCAGCAACTCATCATCTCAGCACACACTTTGCCTGCACACAGGGAATCCGCCTCTCTCCACGAATGCCTTCTCCTGCTAGGAAACACACGATGGCACTCAGCCAAAGGAGAGCACAGGCAAAGTCAACTGAAGCCCGCATTTTCAAGATTTTGCCCTCTGCTGGGCCACAGCCTCCGGTGGCACACTGCATGTGCGTCACTTCTCCGAAGACAAGGCCGAAATCCGGGCATCCAGGGCCCCAGCAGTCCAGAGGCTGCGCATGGCGGCATACGGATCACCTCTTTGCCACGTACAGGAGGGAGGCCTCGGCCCTAGACTGGCTCCGCTAGAGCTCCACGACCTCAGCTATTTTTCCCGACCTTTGGCCCGTGCCCTTGTCAGTGTGTCACCTCTAGTTACACTACACCTCCGACCACTCTCGATCCGCCACCTGCGGATACCTGAGCGTGGACATCAACATCTATCACTGTCTGCAGTGTCACAGGTCACTAGGTGTCTAGGCTCAGGCTGACCTTGGCTGTCTTCTGCCCAGGCAAGGAGCTTAATCCTTCAAAGGAAATGAGGACGCGTGGTCACTGGCCGACATCCTTTCTTTCATCTACACAGCCAGGTGGGCCAGGTGAAGGCTGAGTGCGGGGCCTAAGGCTTCCTTCCCAATCACCATGGAGACAGCCACCGCAAGGCTGGCCGGAACTTCTGACGGGGACGGGTCACAAACTCTGAGCCAATAGGAGAGGTCCAGCCTAACCGGCCGGTTCCGCAGAGCCCTCCATTTTACCCACGGACACGCAACGGCCCCTTCTGTCCTTGGCCACAAAATCGAGGGCACCCAGGGAATAACTTCACAGTAGGCAACCCCTGATGTGGACACGTTCGACATACTGGGACAGCAGGCAGGTACCTCTTTTCCACTTACGCTACGATATCAGTAGGCAAGGCGCCCTTCCTCAGCATCTATGGCCCCTCTTTGTATGTGTTCTTTTAAAGAAATCTCTTTTTTCTACCCCTGAGACACATCACAACTATGAGGGGCCTGAGAGGGAACCTGGAGATGAAACAGGGGAGGCTTCTGGCTGTACCGCTTCCCCGTGGCTAGAGAATAGCAGTTAGTCTCTCTGGAAGCTCTCAGCTTCTGTTGATCGACATGGGCAATACGGTAGGGGCGGACCCTGGCCAGGTGGAGCTTGTGGGCACATGCAACCTCTGGGGGAAGAATAATTCCGCTGCTGCTTTGTATGGTGTAAACCTCCCCACGCCAAGTGGGATGGGCACAGAACATTGACCCACACCTGCCAGGGGCCCTTCCTGGGACTAAAGATCCCAACCTGGTCTCAACCTTGTCACCTTCTCAGCACATACCTTTCCTGCACACATAATCCTGCCTTTCTCCGTCGGTGCCTCATCCTACTAGGAAAAAAGCATGCCGCTCAAAAAGGCCGATGCCAGAGAAATCGAGGAGACACTGCCATTTTCCACATTTTTGCTGTCTACATATCCCCGCCTCCGGTGGAAGGCTGCCTATGTGGCCGGGCTGCGAAGGCAAGGCCGAAATCCTGGCATCCTGGGCCCCAGCAATCCAGTGGTTTATGGACGTGGGGACCCGGATGACATGTTTCCCACATACAAGAGGAATCCTTGGGCCCTTCACTGACTCGCCATTCAGCTCCGCGACGTCCACTACTGGCCCTGGCCTTTGGCCGGTGCCCCATTGCGCGAGTGCTCCGGAGCCATGTTTCTCCACCCATCACTATCATTCTGCCACTAGGGGATATGTGAGTGTGGGAGTCACCATTTGTCTGTCACTGGCAGCAGTGCCACGAGTCACTAGACTTCCAGGTACCAGCTGACCTAGGCTGCCTTCTGCCCCAGGCAAGGTCCGGAATCCTTTATCCCAGATGCTGACACCTGGGCACTGGCCGACATTAATTTTTATCAACACAGAGGTCTGAGTGAGGGTCAGCAGGCCAGCTAGGTGAAGTCAAGGCCAGGTGGGCGGGACTAAGGCTCCTTTGCCATCACCATGGAGACAGTCCCACCACCGGAAGAGTAGGCGGAGCGTATGATGGGCCCGGTGACAAGACTGAGCCAATGGCAGAGATCTGGCCCGCCAGGCAGATGACACAGGGCCCTCCATTATGACCTATGACACCTAGTGGCCACAGGATTTGAGCACACCCTGGGAAAGCCTACGCAGGCACAGGGGAGCCCCTGGTGCGGACTGGTTCAGGGCATTGGCAGAGCAGGCCAGGTACCTCTTTCCCACTTTCCTGAGGATATCACTACGCAAGGCATCCCCACTCAGCATCTCTTGCCTCTCTCTGTCTCTCTCTGGATGTGTTCATTCTCTGAAATCTCTTCCTTCTCCCCCTGAGTCACTTCACAGCTTGGAGTGCCTGATAGAGTGCCTAGAGACCAAAGAGCAAAGGGGGAAGGCCTCTGGCTCTACTGGTTGCCCATGGGCAGACAAGATCTGGTAGTTTATCTGGAAGGTCTAGAGAGTAGTGACTGATGGGGTAGCTACATCACCGGCGGACCCTGGCCAGGTGAAGCTTGCTGACATGCGGCAGCCTCTCCGGAGACTACTACTTCCGCTGGTAACATTGTATGCAAATACCTGGCTGAGTGCGAAGGGCAGAAAACATTGACACATACCTGCCAGAGGCCTATCCTGGGTCTGAAGAGTCCACCCCGGTCTCCAGCAACTCATCATCTCAGCACACACTTTGCCTGCACACAGGGAATCCGCCTCTCTCCACGAATGCCTTCTCCTGCTAGGAAACACACGATGGCACTCAGCCAAAGGAGAGCACAGGCAAAGTCAACTGAAGCCCGCATTTTCAAGATTTTGCCCTCTGCTGGGCCACAGCCTCCGGTGGCACACTGCATGTGCGTCACTTCTCCGAAGACAAGGCCGAAATCCGGGCATCCAGGGCCCCAGCAGTCCAGAGGCTGCGCATGGCGGCATACGGATCACCTCTTTGCCACGTACAGGAGGGAGGCCTCGGCCCTAGACTGGCTCCGCTAGAGCTCCACGACCTCAGCTATTTTTCCCGACCTTTGGCCCGTGCCCTTGTCAGTGTGTCACCTCTAGTTACACTTCACCTCCGACCACTCTCGATCCGCCACCTGCGGATACCTGAGCGTGGACATCAACATCTATCACTGTCTGCAGTGTCACAGGTCACTAGGTGTCTAGGCTCAGGCTGACCTTGGCTGTCTTCTGCCCAGGCAAGGAGCTTAATCCTTCAAAGGAAATGAGGACGCGTGGTCACTGGCCGACATCCTTTCTTTCATCTACACAGCCAGGTGGGCCAGGTGAAGGCTGAGTGCGGGGCCTAAGGCTTCCTTCCCAATCACCATGGAGACAGCCACCGCAAGGCTGGCCGGAACTTCTGACGGGGACGGGTCACAAACTCTGAGCCAATAGGAGAGGTCCAGCCTAACCGGCCGGTTCCGCAGAGCCCTCCATTTTACCCACGGACACGCAACGGCCCCTTCTGTCCTTGGCCACAAAATCGAGGGCACCCAGGGAATAACTTCACAGTAGGCAACCCCTGATGTGGACACGTTCGACATACTGGGACAGCAGGCAGGTACCTCTTTTCCACTTACGCTACGATATCAGTAGGCAAGGCGCCCTTCCTCAGCATCTATGGCCCCTCTTTGTATGTGTTCTTTTAAAGAAATCTCTTTTTTCTACCCCTGAGACACATCACAACTACGAGGGGCCTGAGAGGGAACCTGGAGATGAAACAGGGGAGGCTTCTGGCTGTACCGCTTCCCCGTGGCTAGAGAATAGCAGTTAGTCTCTCTGGAAGCTCTCAGCTTCTGTTGATCGACATGGGCAATACGGTAGGGGCGGACCCTGGCCAGGTGGAGCTTGTGGGCACATGCAACCTCTGGGGGAAGAATAATTCCGCTGCTGCTTTGTATGGTGTAAACCTCCCCACGCCAAGTGGGATGGGCACAGAACATTGACCCACACCTGCCAGGGGCCCTTCCTGGGACTAAAGATCCCAACCTGGTCTCAACCTTGTCACCTTCTCAGCACATACCTTTCCTGCACACATAATCCTGCCTTTCTCCGTCGGTGCCTCATCCTACTAGGAAAAAAGCATGCCGCTCAAAAAGGCCGATGCCAGAGAAATCGAGGAGACACTGCCATTTTCCACATTTTTGCTGTCTACATATCCCCGCCTCCGGTGGAAGGCTGCCTATGTGGCCGGGCTGCGAAGGCAAGGCCGAAATCCTGGCATCCTGGGCCCCAGCAATCCAGTGGTTTATGGACGTGGGGACCCGGATGACATGTTTCCCACATACAAGAGGAATCCTTGGGCCCTTCACTGGCTCGCCATTCAGCTCCGCGACGTCCACTACTGGCCCTGGCCTTTGGCCGGTGCCCCATTGCGCGAGTGCTCCGGAGCCATGTTTCTCCACCCATCACTATCATTCTGCCACCAGGGGATATGTGAGTGTGGGAGTCACCATTTGTCTGTCACTGGCAGCAGTGCCACGAGTCACTAGACTTCCAGGTACCAGCTGACCTAGGCTGCCTTCTGCCCCAGGCAAGGTCCGGAATCCTTTATCCCAGATGCTGACACCTGGGCACTGGCCGACATTAATTTTTATCAACACAGAGGTCTGAGTGAGGGTCAGCAGGCCAGCTAGGTGAAGTCAAGGCCAGGTGGGCGGGACTAAGGCTCCTTTGCCATCACCATGGAGACAGTCCCACCACCGGAAGAGTAGGCGGAGCGTATGATGGGCCCGGTGACAAGACTGAGCCAATGGCAGAGATCTGGCCCGCCAGGCAGATGACACAGGGCCCTCCATTATGACCTATGACACCTAGTGGCCACAGGATTTGAGCACACCCTGGGAAAGCCTACGCAGGCACAGGGGAGCCCCTGGTGCGGACTGGTTCAGGGCATTGGCAGAGCAGGCCAGGTACCTCTTTCCCACTTTCCTGAGGATATCACTACGCAAGGCATCCCCACTCAGCATCTCTTGCCTCTCTCTGTCTCTCTCTGGATGTGTTCATTCTCTGAAATCTCTTCCTTCTCCCCCTGAGTCACTTCACAGCTTGGAGTGCCTGATAGAGTGCCTAGAGACCAAAGAGCAAAGGGGGAAGGCCTCTGGCTCTACTGGTTGCCCATGGGCAGACAAGATCTGGTAGTTTATCTGGAAGGTCTAGAGAGTAGTGACTGATGGGGTAGCTACATCACCGGCGGACCCTGGCCAGGTGAAGCTTGCTGACATGCGGCAGCCTCTCCGGAGACTACTACTTCCGCTGGTAACATTGTATGCAAATACCTGGCTGAGTGCGAAGGGCAGAAAACATTGACACATACCTGCCAGAGGCCTATCCTGGGTCTGAAGAGTCCACCCCGGTCTCCAGCAACTCATCATCTCAGCACACACTTTGCCTGCACACAGGGAATCCGCCTCTCTCCACGAATGCCTTCTCCTGCTAGGAAACACACGATGGCACTCAGCCAAAGGAGAGCACAGGCAAAGTCAACTGAAGCCCGCATTTTCAAGATTTTGCCCTCTGCTGGGCCACAGCCTCCGGTGGCACACTGCATGTGCGTCACTTCTCCGAAGACAAGGCCGAAATCCGGGCATCCAGGGCCCCAGCAGTCCAGAGGCTGCGCATGGCGGCATACGGATCACCTCTTTGCCACGTACAGGAGGGAGGCCTCGGCCCTAGACTGGCTCCGCTAGAGCTCCACGACCTCAGCTATTTTTCCCGACCTTTGGCCCGTGCCCTTGTCAGTGTGTCACCTCTAGTTACACTACACCTCCGACCACTCTCGATCCGCCACCTGCGGATACCTGAGCGTGGACATCAACATCTATCACTGTCTGCAGTGTCACAGGTCACTAGGTGTCTAGGCTCAGGCTGACCTTGGCTGTCTTCTGCCCAGGCAAGGAGCTTAATCCTTCAAAGGAAATGAGGACGCGTGGTCACTGGCCGACATCCTTTCTTTCATCTACACAGCCAGGTGGGCCAGGTGAAGGCTGAGTGCGGGGCCTAAGGCTTCCTTCCCAATCACCATGGAGACAGCCACCGCAAGGCTGGCCGGAACTTCTGACGGGGACGGGTCACAAACTCTGAGCCAATAGGAGAGGTCCAGCCTAACCGGCCGGTTCCGCAGAGCCCTCCATTTTACCCACGGACACGCAACGGCCCCTTCTGTCCTTGGCCACAAAATCGAGGGCACCCAGGGAATAACTTCACAGTAGGCAACCCCTGATGTGGACACGTTCGACATACTGGGACAGCAGGCAGGTACCTCTTTTCCACTTACGCTACGATATCAGTAGGCAAGGCGCCCTTCCTCAGCATCTATGGCCCCTCTTTGTATGTGTTCTTTTAAAGAAATCTCTTTTTTCTACCCCTGAGACACATCACAACTACGAGGGGCCTGAGAGGGAACCTGGAGATGAAACAGGGGAGGCTTCTGGCTGTACCGCTTCCCCGTGGCTAGAGAATAGCAGTTAGTCTCTCTGGAAGCTCTCAGCTTCTGTTGATCGACATGGGCAATACGGTAGGGGCGGACCCTGGCCAGGTGGAGCTTGTGGGCACATGCAACCTCTGGGGGAAGAATAATTCCGCTGCTGCTTTGTATGGTGTAAACCTCCCCACGCCAAGTGGGATGGGCACAGAACATTGACCCACACCTGCCAGGGGCCCTTCCTGGGACTAAAGATCCCAACCTGGTCTCAACCTTGTCACCTTCTCAGCACATACCTTTCCTGCACACATAATCCTGCCTTTCTCCGTCGGTGCCTCATCCTACTAGGAAAAAAGCATGCCGCTCAAAAAGGCCGATGCCAGAGAAATCGAGGAGACACTGCCATTTTCCACATTTTTGCTGTCTACATATCCCCGCCTCCGGTGGAAGGCTGCCTATGTGGCCGGGCTGCGAAGGCAAGGCCGAAATCCTGGCATCCTGGGCCCCAGCAATCCAGTGGTTTATGGACGTGGGGACCCGGATGACATGTTTCCCACATACAAGAGGAATCCTTGGGCCCTTCACTGACTCGCCATTCAGCTCCGCGACGTCCACTACTGGCCCTGGCCTTTGGCCGGTGCCCCATTGCGCGAGTGCTCCGGAGCCATGTTTCTCCACCCATCACTATCATTCTGCCACTAGGGGATATGTGAGTGTGGGAGTCACCATTTGTCTGTCACTGGCAGCAGTGCCACGAGTCACTAGACTTCCAGGTACCAGCTGACCTAGGCTGCCTTCTGCCCCAGGCAAGGTCCGGAATCCTTTATCCCAGATGCTGACACCTGGGCACTGGCCGACATTAATTTTTATCAACACAGAGGTCTGAGTGAGGGTCAGCAGGCCAGCTAGGTGAAGTCAAGGCCAGGTGGGCGGGACTAAGGCTCCTTTGCCATCACCATGGAGACAGTCCCACCACCGGAAGAGTAGGCGGAGCGTATGATGGGCCCGGTGACAAGACTGAGCCAATGGCAGAGATCTGGCCCGCCAGGCAGATGACACAGGGCCCTCCATTATGACCTATGACACCTAGTGGCCACAGGATTTGAGCACACCCTGGGAAAGCCTACGCAGGCACAGGGGAGCCCCTGGTGCGGACTGGTTCAGGGCATTGGCAGAGCAGGCCAGGTACCTCTTTCCCACTTTCCTGAGGATATCACTACGCAAGGCATCCCCACTCAGCATCTCTTGCCTCTCTCTGTCTCTCTCTGGATGTGTTCATTCTCTGAAATCTCTTCCTTCTCCCCCTGAGTCACTTCACAGCTTGGAGTGCCTGATAGAGTGCCTAGAGACCAAAGAGCAAAGGGGGAAGGCCTCTGGCTCTACTGGTTGCCCATGGGCAGACAAGATCTGGTAGTTTATCTGGAAGGTCTAGAGAGTAGTGACTGATGGGGTAGCTACATCACCGGCGGACCCTGGCCAGGTGAAGCTTGCTGACATGCGGCAGCCTCTCCGGAGACTACTACTTCCGCTGGTAACATTGTATGCAAATACCTGGCTGAGTGCGAAGGGCAGAAAACATTGACACATACCTGCCAGAGGCCTATCCTGGGTCTGAAGAGTCCACCCCGGTCTCCAGCAACTCATCATCTCAGCACACACTTTGCCTGCACACAGGGAATCCGCCTCTCTCCACGAATGCCTTCTCCTGCTAGGAAACACACGATGGCACTCAGCCAAAGGAGAGCACAGGCAAAGTCAACTGAAGCCCGCATTTTCAAGATTTTGCCCTCTGCTGGGCCACAGCCTCCGGTGGCACACTGCATGTGCGTCACTTCTCCGAAGACAAGGCCGAAATCCGGGCATCCAGGGCCCCAGCAGTCCAGAGGCTGCGCATGGCGGCATACGGATCACCTCTTTGCCACGTACAGGAGGGAGGCCTCGGCCCTAGACTGGCTCCGCTAGAGCTCCACGACCTCAGCTATTTTTCCCGACCTTTGGCCCGTGCCCTTGTCAGTGTGTCACCTCTAGTTACACTTCACCTCCGACCACTCTCGATCCGCCACCTGCGGATACCTGAGCGTGGACATCAACATCTATCACTGTCTGCAGTGTCACAGGTCACTAGGTGTCTAGGCTCAGGCTGACCTTGGCTGTCTTCTGCCCAGGCAAGGAGCTTAATCCTTCAAAGGAAATGAGGACGCGTGGTCACTGGCCGACATCCTTTCTTTCATCTACACAGCCAGGTGGGCCAGGTGAAGGCTGAGTGCGGGGCCTAAGGCTTCCTTCCCAATCACCATGGAGACAGCCACCGCAAGGCTGGCCGGAACTTCTGACGGGGACGGGTCACAAACTCTGAGCCAATAGGAGAGGTCCAGCCTAACCGGCCGGTTCCGCAGAGCCCTCCATTTTACCCACGGACACGCAACGGCCCCTTCTGTCCTTGGCCACAAAATCGAGGGCACCCAGGGAATAACTTCACAGTAGGCAACCCCTGATGTGGACACGTTCGACATACTGGGACAGCAGGCAGGTACCTCTTTTCCACTTACGCTACGATATCAGTAGGCAAGGCGCCCTTCCTCAGCATCTATGGCCCCTCTTTGTATGTGTTCTTTTAAAGAAATCTCTTTTTTCTACCCCTGAGACACATCACAACTACGAGGGGCCTGAGAGGGAACCTGGAGATGAAACAGGGGAGGCTTCTGGCTGTACCGCTTCCCCGTGGCTAGAGAATAGCAGTTAGTCTCTCTGGAAGCTCTCAGCTTCTGTTGATCGACATGGGCAATACGGTAGGGGCGGACCCTGGCCAGGTGGAGCTTGTGGGCACATGCAACCTCTGGGGGAAGAATAATTCCGCTGCTGCTTTGTATGGTGTAAACCTCCCCACGCCAAGTGGGATGGGCACAGAACATTGACCCACACCTGCCAGGGGCCCTTCCTGGGACTAAAGATCCCAACCTGGTCTCAACCTTGTCACCTTCTCAGCACATACCTTTCCTGCACACATAATCCTGCCTTTCTCCGTCGGTGCCTCATCCTACTAGGAAAAAAGCATGCCGCTCAAAAAGGCCGATGCCAGAGAAATCGAGGAGACACTGCCATTTTCCACATTTTTGCTGTCTACATATCCCCGCCTCCGGTGGAAGGCTGCCTATGTGGCCGGGCTGCGAAGGCAAGGCCGAAATCCTGGCATCCTGGGCCCCAGCAATCCAGTGGTTTATGGACGTGGGGACCCGGATGACATGTTTCCCACATACAAGAGGAATCCTTGGGCCCTTCACTGGCTCGCCATTCAGCTCCGCGACGTCCACTACTGGCCCTGGCCTTTGGCCGGTGCCCCATTGCGCGAGTGCTCCGGAGCCATGTTTCTCCACCCATCACTATCATTCTGCCACCAGGGGATATGTGAGTGTGGGAGTCACCATTTGTCTGTCACTGGCAGCAGTGCCACGAGTCACTAGACTTCCAGGTACCAGCTGACCTAGGCTGCCTTCTGCCCCAGGCAAGGTCCGGAATCCTTTATCCCAGATGCTGACACCTGGGCACTGGCCGACATTAATTTTTATCAACACAGAGGTCTGAGTGAGGGTCAGCAGGCCAGCTAGGTGAAGTCAAGGCCAGGTGGGCGGGACTAAGGCTCCTTTGCCATCACCATGGAGACAGTCCCACCACCGGAAGAGTAGGCGGAGCGTATGATGGGCCCGGTGACAAGACTGAGCCAATGGCAGAGATCTGGCCCGCCAGGCAGATGACACAGGGCCCTCCATTATGACCTATGACACCTAGTGGCCACAGGATTTGAGCACACCCTGGGAAAGCCTACGCAGGCACAGGGGAGCCCCTGGTGCGGACTGGTTCAGGGCATTGGCAGAGCAGGCCAGGTACCTCTTTCCCACTTTCCTGAGGATATCACTACGCAAGGCATCCCCACTCAGCATCTCTTGCCTCTCTCTGTCTCTCTCTGGATGTGTTCATTCTCTGAAATCTCTTCCTTCTCCCCCTGAGTCACTTCACAGCTTGGAGTGCCTGATAGAGTGCCTAGAGACCAAAGAGCAAAGGGGGAAGGCCTCTGGCTCTACTGGTTGCCCATGGGCAGACAAGATCTGGTAGTTTATCTGGAAGGTCTAGAGAGTAGTGACTGATGGGGTAGCTACATCACCGGCGGACCCTGGCCAGGTGAAGCTTGCTGACATGCGGCAGCCTCTCCGGAGACTACTACTTCCGCTGGTAACATTGTATGCAAATACCTGGCTGAGTGCGAAGGGCAGAAAACATTGACACATACCTGCCAGAGGCCTATCCTGGGTCTGAAGAGTCCACCCCGGTCTCCAGCAACTCATCATCTCAGCACACACTTTGCCTGCACACAGGGAATCCGCCTCTCTCCACGAATGCCTTCTCCTGCTAGGAAACACACGATGGCACTCAGCCAAAGGAGAGCACAGGCAAAGTCAACTGAAGCCCGCATTTTCAAGATTTTGCCCTCTGCTGGGCCACAGCCTCCGGTGGCACACTGCATGTGCGTCACTTCTCCGAAGACAAGGCCGAAATCCGGGCATCCAGGGCCCCAGCAGTCCAGAGGCTGCGCATGGCGGCATACGGATCACCTCTTTGCCACGTACAGGAGGGAGGCCTCGGCCCTAGACTGGCTCCGCTAGAGCTCCACGACCTCAGCTATTTTTCCCGACCTTTGGCCCGTGCCCTTGTCAGTGTGTCACCTCTAGTTACACTTCACCTCCGACCACTCTCGATCCGCCACCTGCGGATACCTGAGCGTGGACATCAACATCTATCACTGTCTGCAGTGTCACAGGTCACTAGGTGTCTAGGCTCAGGCTGACCTTGGCTGTCTTCTGCCCAGGCAAGGAGCTTAATCCTTCAAAGGAAATGAGGACGCGTGGTCACTGGCCGACATCCTTTCTTTCATCTACACAGCCAGGTGGGCCAGGTGAAGGCTGAGTGCGGGGCCTAAGGCTTCCTTCCCAATCACCATGGAGACAGCCACCGCAAGGCTGGCCGGAACTTCTGACGGGGACGGGTCACAAACTCTGAGCCAATAGGAGAGGTCCAGCCTAACCGGCCGGTTCCGCAGAGCCCTCCATTTTACCCACGGACACGCAACGGCCCCTTCTGTCCTTGGCCACAAAATCGAGGGCACCCAGGGAATAACTTCACAGTAGGCAACCCCTGATGTGGACACGTTCGACATACTGGGACAGCAGGCAGGTACCTCTTTTCCACTTACGCTACGATATCAGTAGGCAAGGCGCCCTTCCTCAGCATCTATGGCCCCTCTTTGTATGTGTTCTTTTAAAGAAATCTCTTTTTTCTACCCCTGAGACACATCACAACTACGAGGGGCCTGAGAGGGAACCTGGAGATGAAACAGGGGAGGCTTCTGGCTGTACCGCTTCCCCGTGGCTAGAGAATAGCAGTTAGTCTCTCTGGAAGCTCTCAGCTTCTGTTGATCGACATGGGCAATACGGTAGGGGCGGACCCTGGCCAGGTGGAGCTTGTGGGCACATGCAACCTCTGGGGGAAGAATAATTCCGCTGCTGCTTTGTATGGTGTAAACCTCCCCACGCCAAGTGGGATGGGCACAGAACATTGACCCACACCTGCCAGGGGCCCTTCCTGGGACTAAAGATCCCAACCTGGTCTCAACCTTGTCACCTTCTCAGCACATACCTTTCCTGCACACATAATCCTGCCTTTCTCCGTCGGTGCCTCATCCTACTAGGAAAAAAGCATGCCGCTCAAAAAGGCCGATGCCAGAGAAATCGAGGAGACACTGCCATTTTCCACATTTTTGCTGTCTACATATCCCCGCCTCCGGTGGAAGGCTGCCTATGTGGCCGGGCTGCGAAGGCAAGGCCGAAATCCTGGCATCCTGGGCCCCAGCAATCCAGTGGTTTATGGACGTGGGGACCCGGATGACATGTTTCCCACATACAAGAGGAATCCTTGGGCCCTTCACTGGCTCGCCATTCAGCTCCGCGACGTCCACTACTGGCCCTGGCCTTTGGCCGGTGCCCCATTGCGCGAGTGCTCCGGAGCCATGTTTCTCCACCCATCACTATCATTCTGCCACCAGGGGATATGTGAGTGTGGGAGTCACCATTTGTCTGTCACTGGCAGCAGTGCCACGAGTCACTAGACTTCCAGGTACCAGCTGACCTAGGCTGCCTTCTGCCCCAGGCAAGGTCCGGAATCCTTTATCCCAGATGCTGACACCTGGGCACTGGCCGACATTAATTTTTATCAACACAGAGGTCTGAGTGAGGGTCAGCAGGCCAGCTAGGTGAAGTCAAGGCCAGGTGGGCGGGACTAAGGCTCCTTTGCCATCACCATGGAGACAGTCCCACCACCGGAAGAGTAGGCGGAGCGTATGATGGGCCCGGTGACAAGACTGAGCCAATGGCAGAGATCTGGCCCGCCAGGCAGATGACACAGGGCCCTCCATTATGACCTATGACACCTAGTGGCCACAGGATTTGAGCACACCCTGGGAAAGCCTACGCAGGCACAGGGGAGCCCCTGGTGCGGACTGGTTCAGGGCATTGGCAGAGCAGGCCAGGTACCTCTTTCCCACTTTCCTGAGGATATCACTACGCAAGGCATCCCCACTCAGCATCTCTTGCCTCTCTCTGTCTCTCTCTGGATGTGTTCATTCTCTGAAATCTCTTCCTTCTCCCCCTGAGTCACTTCACAGCTTGGAGTGCCTGATAGAGTGCCTAGAGACCAAAGAGCAAAGGGGGAAGGCCTCTGGCTCTACTGGTTGCCCATGGGCAGACAAGATCTGGTAGTTTATCTGGAAGGTCTAGAGAGTAGTGACTGATGGGGTAGCTACATCACCGGCGGACCCTGGCCAGGTGAAGCTTGCTGACATGCGGCAGCCTCTCCGGAGACTACTACTTCCGCTGGTAACATTGTATGCAAATACCTGGCTGAGTGCGAAGGGCAGAAAACATTGACACATACCTGCCAGAGGCCTATCCTGGGTCTGAAGAGTCCACCCCGGTCTCCAGCAACTCATCATCTCAGCACACACTTTGCCTGCACACAGGGAATCCGCCTCTCTCCACGAATGCCTTCTCCTGCTAGGAAACACACGATGGCACTCAGCCAAAGGAGAGCACAGGCAAAGTCAACTGAAGCCCGCATTTTCAAGATTTTGCCCTCTGCTGGGCCACAGCCTCCGGTGGCACACTGCATGTGCGTCACTTCTCCGAAGACAAGGCCGAAATCCGGGCATCCAGGGCCCCAGCAGTCCAGAGGCTGCGCATGGCGGCATACGGATCACCTCTTTGCCACGTACAGGAGGGAGGCCTCGGCCCTAGACTGGCTCCGCTAGAGCTCCACGACCTCAGCTATTTTTCCCGACCTTTGGCCCGTGCCCTTGTCAGTGTGTCACCTCTAGTTACACTTCACCTCCGACCACTCTCGATCCGCCACCTGCGGATACCGGAGCGTGGACATCAACATCTATCACTGTCTGCAGTGTCACAGGTCACTAGGTGTCTAGGCTCAGGCTGACCTTGGCTGTCTTCTGCCCAGGCAAGGAGCTTAATCCTTCAAAGGAAATGAGGACACGTGGTCACTGGCCGACATCCTTTCTTTCATCTACACAGCGGTCTAGATGAGGGAAAAGAGGCCAGGTGGGCCAGGTGAATGCTGAGTGCGGGGCCTAAGGCTTCCTTCCCAATCACCATGGAGAAAGCCACCGCAAGGCTGGCCGGAACTTCTGACGGGGACGGGTCACAAACTCTGAGCCAATAGGAGAGGTCCAGCCTAACCGGCCGGTTCCGCAGAGCCCTCCATTTTACCCATGGACACGCAACGGCCCCTTCTGTCCTTGGCCACAAAATCGAGGGCACCCAGGGAATAACTTCACAGTAGGCAACCCCTGATGTGGACACGTTCGACATACTGGGACAGCAGGCAGGTACCTCTTTTCCACTTACGCTACGATATCAGTAGGCAAGGCGCCCTTCCTCAGCATCTACGGCCCCTCTTTGTATGTGTTCTTTTAAAGAAATCTCTTTTTTCTACCCCTGAGACACATCACAACTATGAGGGGCCTGAGAGGGAACCTGGAGATGAAACAGGGGAGGCTTCTGGCTGTACCGCTTCCCCGTGGCTAGAGAATAGCAGTTAGTCTCTCTGGAAGCTCTCAGCTTCTGTTGATCGACATGGGCAATACGGTAGGGGCGGACCCTGGCCAGGTGGAGCTTGTGGGCACATGCAACCTCTGGGGGAAGAATAATTCCGCTGCTGCTTTGTATGGTGTAAACCTCCCCACGCCAAGTGGGATGGGCACAGAACATTGACCCACACCTGCCAGGGGCCCTTCCTGGGACTAAAGATCCCAACCTGGTCTCAACCTTGTCACCTTCTCAGCACATACCTTTCCTGCACACATAATCCTGCCTTTCTCCGTCGGTGCCTCATCCTACTAGGAAAAAAGCATGCTGCTCAAAAAGGCCGATGCCAGAGAAATCGAGGAGACACTGCCATTTTCCACATTTTTGCTGTCTACATATCCCCGCCTCCGGTGGAAGGCTGCCTATGTGGCCGGGCTGCGAAGGCAAGGCCGAAATCCTGGCATCCTGGGCCCCAGCAATCCAGTGGTTTATGGACGTGGGGACCCGGATGACATGTTTCCCACATACAAGAGGAATCCTTGGGCCCTTCACTGGCTCGCCATTCAGCTCCGCGACGTCCACTACTGGCCCTGGCCTTTGGCCGGTGCCCCATTGCGCGAGTGCTCCGGAGCCATGTTTCTCCACCCATCACTATCATTCTGCCACCAGGGGATATGTGAGTGTGGGAGTCACCATTTGTCTGTCACTGGCAGCAGTGCCACGAGTCACTAGACTTCCAGGTACCAGCTGACCTAGGCTGCCTTCTGCCCCAGGCAAGGTCCGGAATCCTTTATCCCAGATGCTGACACCTGGGCACTGGCCGACATTAATTTTTATCAACACAGAGGTCTGAGTGAGGGTCAGCAGGCCAGCTAGGTGAAGTCAAGGCCAGGTGGGCGGGACTAAGGCTCCTTTGCCATCACCATGGAGACAGTCCCACCACCGGAAGAGTAGGCGGAGCTTATGATGGGCCCGGTGACAAGACTGAGCCAATGGCAGAGATCCGGCCCGCCAGGCAGATGACACAGGGCCCTCCATTATGACCTATGACACCTAGTGGCCACAGGATTTGAGCACACCCTGGGAAAGCCTACGCAGGCACAGGGGAGCCCCTGGTGCGGACTGGTTCAGGGCATTGGCAGAGCAGGCCAGGTACCTCTTTCCCACTTTCCTGAGGATATCACTACGCAAGGCATCCCCACTCAGCATCTCTTGCCTCTCTCTGTCTCTCTCTGGATGTGTTCATTCTCTGAAATCTCTTCCTTCTCCCCCTGAGTCACTTCACAGCTTGGAGTGCCTGATAGAGTGCCTAGACACCAAAGAGCAAAGCGGAAAGGCCTCTGGCTCTACTGGTTGCCCATGGGCAGACAAGATCTGGTAGTTTATCTGGAAGGTCTAGAGAGTAGTGACTGATGGGGTAGCTACATCACCGGCAGACCCTGGCCAGGTGAAGCTTGCTGACATGTGGCAGCCTCTCTGGAGTCTACTACTTCTGCTGGTAACATTGTATGGAAATACCTGGCTGAGTGCGAAGGGCAGAAAACATTGACACATACCTGCCAGAGGCCTATCCTGGGTCTGAAGAGTCCACCCCGGTCTCCAGCGACTCATCATCTCAGCACACACTTTGCCTGCACACAGGGAATCCGCCTCTCTCCACGATTGCCTTCTTCTGCTAGGAAACACAGGATGGCACTCAGCCAAAGGAGAGCACAGGCAAAGTCAACTGAAGCCCGCATTTTCAAGATTTTGCCCTCTGCTGGGCCACAGCCTCTGGTGGCACACTGCATGTGCGTCACTTCTCCGAAGACAAGGGCGAAATCCGTGCATCCAGGGCCCCAGCAGTCCAGAGGCTGCGCATGGCGGCATATGGATCACCTCTTTGCCACGTACAGGAGGGAGGCCTCGGCCCTAGACTGGCTCTGCTAGAGCTCCACGACCTCAGCTATTTTCCCGACCTTTGGCCCGTGCCCTCGTGAGTGTGTGACCTCTAGTTATACTTCACCTCCGACCACTCTCGATCCGCCACCTGCGGATACCGGAGCGTGGACATCAACATCTATCACTGTCTGCAGTGTCACAGGTCACTAGGTGTCTAGGCTCAGGCTGCCCGTGTCTGTCTTCTGCCCAGGCAAGGAGCCTAATCCTTCAAAGGAAATGAGGACACGTGGTCAGTGGCCAACATCCTTTCTTTCATCTACACAGCGGTCTAGATGACGGTAAAGAGGCCAGGTGTGCCAGGTGAAGGCTGAGTGCGGGGCCTAAGGCTTCTTTCCCAATCACCATGGAGACAGCCACCGCAAGGCTGGCCAGAACTTCTGACGTGGACGGGTCACAAACTCTCAGCCAATAGGAGAGGTCCAGCCTAACCGGCCGGTTCCGCAGAGCCCTCCATTTTACCCATGGACACGCAACGGCCCCTTCTGTCCTTGGCCACAAAATCGAGGGCACCCAGGGAATAACTTCACAGTAGGCAACTGCTTATGTGGACACGTTCGACACACTGGGACAGCAGGGAGTACCTCTTTTCCACTTACACTAGGGTACCAGTAGGCAAGGCGCCCTTCCTCAGCATCTATGGCCCCTCTCTGTATGTGGTCATTCAGAGAAATCTCTTCATTCTACCCCTGAGACACATCACAAGTATGAGGGGCCTGAGAGAGAGCCTGGAGATGAAACGGGGTAGGCTTCTGGATGTACCACTTCCCCGTGGCTATAGAATAGTAGGTAGTCTCTCTGGAAGGTCTTAGCTTCTTTTGATCGACATGTGCAATACAGTGGGGGCGGACCCTGGCCAGGTGGAACTCGTGGGCAGATGCAACCTCTCCGGCGACGAATAATTCTGCGGGTGCTTTGTGTGGTGAAAAGCTCTCCCTGCCAAGTGGGATGGGCAGAGAACATTGACCCACAGCTGCCAGTGGCCTCTCCTGGGACTAAAGATCCCAACCTGGTCTCAGCATCGTCACCCTCTAAGCACACACCTTTCCTCCATACATAAGCCATTCCTTTCTCCGTCAGTGCCTTATCCTACTAGGAAAGAAAGCATGCCGCTCAGAAAGGCCGATGCCAGGGAAATCAAGGAGTCACTGCCATTTTCCAAGTTTTTGCTCTCTCCATGTCCCCGCCTCTGGTGGATTTCTGCGTATGTGGCCGGGCTCCGAAGGCAAGGCCGAAATCCTGGCTGCCTGGGCCCCATCAGTCCAATGGTTTATGGTTGTGGGGATACGGACGACCCGTTTGCCGCATTTAGAAAATGAACATTCAATATAGAACATAGAGTATGGAATAGAGAATATAGAAAATATAGAGTATAGAAGAATTCAGAATATTGAACATAGAATATAGAATGTAGAATACAAAACACACATTATGAAATAAAGTATAAATTACACAGAACATAGAATATATATTATAGAATATAGAATGTAAAATATAGAATACACAATATAGAAGAATATAGGACAAATGTAGAATATGCAGTATAGAATATAGAAAAATATAGTATGTAAAAAGAGAATCTGGAAGAACGTTGACTATAGAATACAGAATATAGAGGAATTTAAAATATAGAATGTGGAATATAAAATATGCAATGTAGAATATGGAAGAATATTGTATGAAGACAAATATGGAATATAGAACATCAAATATAGAATACAGAGTATGGAATAGAGAATATACAAAAATAGAGAATGTAGAAAAACATCGAAGAACACAGATCACAGAATATAGAGACTTTAAAATATAGAATATGATACAGAGAACACTGAAGATACAATACAGAATATAAAAGAACTTTGAAAATAGAAGAATATAGTGTATAGAAGATTTGGAATAAAGAAGAGTACAGAATATACATTATAGAAGAACATAGCATAAAGAATACAGAATATAGAAGAAAATAGAATATAAATTCAGAATATAGAATACAGAAGAATATAATATGTACAATGTAGAATAGCGATTATAGAATGCAAACTATAGAATGAAGAATATAGGAGAATATAAATTACAGAATACAGAAGATTATAAATTATACAATAGACATGATTATGGAAAATACAATGTAGAATGTAAAATGTAGAATATAGGAGAAAATGGAATACAGAATATACAAGAATATGGAATGTTGAATATAGTATCAAGAATATGGAATATAGAATACACAAAAATATAGTATATGTAAAATATAGAAAAAAGAAAATTGAATATAGAACATAGAATACAGAAAAATCTAGAATATAGAATCTAGAAGAATATAGACTGTAGAATTTAGAATACAGAATGTAGAATATAGAAGATTTTAGAATATAGAACATAGAATATACAGTACAGAATACAGAATATGGAATATACAACCTAGACTATGGAAAAATATAGAAATAGAATATAAAAGAATATAGAACATAGAAGAATATAGAATGTAGAATATAGAATATAAAATACAGAATATAGAGTATAGAAGAATTTAGAATGTAGAATATAGAATATGGACTATAGAATACAGAGGAATATAGTATATAGAATATAGAACATAGAAGATACAATACAGAATATAAAAGAAAAAAGAATATAGATCATAGAAGAATATAGAATATGGAAATATGAGAATGTAGAATATAATTATAGAAGAATATAGAATGTTGAAAAATAGAGAATACAGAATATAGGAAAACATAGAGCATAAATTTAGAATATAGAAGATACAGATATATGAATGCAGAATATAGAAGAATAAAGAAAATAGATGACAGACTACAGAATATAGAAGACAGAACGCAGAAGAAAATAGAATACTCACAAATATAGGGTATAGGATATACACTACTGAAGAATACAGAATACAGAAAGTAGAAGAATATAGATTACAAACTATAGAAGAATATAGAATGTAGAATAGAGAATACGGAATAGACTATAAAAGAGAATATTAGATTACAGAAGAATATAGAGATTAGAAGGCAGAATATACAATAAAAATATAGAAGATAGACGAATACAGAATTCAGAAAAATTTAGAACATAAAATGTAAAATATAGAAAAAAATTGAATATAAAATGTAGAATGGAGAACATGGAATATGGAATAGGGTACAGAGAAGAATAAAGAATATTGAAAATTTTAAAATATAGAATGTAGACTGCAGAATATTGAATATAGAATTTAGAATGTACAATATACAATACAGCAGATAGAAGAATATAGATTATAAGTGAAGAATATAGAATAAGAATGTAGAAGAGTATAGAATGCAGAACATAGAAGAATATAGAACGTAGAATACAGAATAAGGAATATAGAATGTAGAATACAGAAGAATAGAGTATATAAAAATATAGAATATAGAACATTGACTATGGAATATAGAATACAGAGTATGAAATAGAGAATATAGAAAAAATATAGAATAGAGATAAATATAGACTATAGAATATAAAAAAAAAATTTTTTTTATAGAATAGAATATGTAGAAAGTAGAATTTAGAATATAAAATATAGAATATAGAACATAGAATATAGAGGAATATAGATTATAGAAGATTCTGGAATACAGAATGTAGAATTAAATACAGAATATAGGAGATGGAATATAAGAGAATATAGAATGCAGAATATAGTATACAGAATATGCAATATGGAATATAAAATATGGAAAATTATAAAATATATACACTATATAAAAAAATTGAATATAGAATACAGACAATGGAACATAGAAAAATACAGAATAAAGGATATAAAACATAGAATAAAAATACATAACATAGAGAATAAACATTACAAATATAGAAGATTACGGAATGTAGAATGTAAAATACAGAATATACAATATAGAAGAATATATGATACAGACTATGGGAGAATATAGAGTATAGAATGTAGAATACAGAAAATTATATAGAAAAGTATATAATATAGAAAAAGAACACTGAATATGCAACACAGAGTATGGAATATAGAATGTAGAAGAACATAGAATATAGAATGTAGAATACAAAATATAGAATATGAAATAAAGCATAAAGAACACAGAATATAGAACAATATAAAGAATATAGAAGATAATGGAATATAGAATATAAAATGCAGAATATACATACAGAAGAATATAGAATACAGAATATAGATGAATATAGAATATAGAAGGAAGAATGAAGAATATGGAATATAGAATACAGAAAAATATAGTATGTAGAAAAATATAGACGAATATGGAAGAAAATAGAATACAACATAGAATATGGAGGAATTTAAAATATACAATGCAGAAAGTAGAATATGGAATATGAAATGTGCAATATAGAATATAGAGGAATATTGTATGTAGAAAAATATAGAATATAGAACATCGAATATAGACTAGAGTATGGACTATAGAATATAGAAAAATATAGAATACAGAAGAACATAGATTATAGAATGTAAAGAATTTCAAATATAGAATATGGAACATAGAACACTGAAGATAGAATACAGAATATAAAAGAACTTTGAAAATAAAAGAATATAGTGTATAGAGGATTTGGAATAAATAAGGATACAGAATATACATTATAGAAGAATATAGCATGGATAACAGAATATAGAAGAACATAGAATATATGTTTAGAATATAGAATACAGAAGAATATAAAATGTACAATGTGAAATACAGATTACAGGATGCAAAATATAGAATGAAGAATATAGGAGAATATAGATTATAGAATATATAAGATTATAAATTATACAATACAGAAGATTATGGAATATAGAATGTAGGAGAATATGGAATACGGAATATAGAAGAACATAGAATGTTGAATATAGTATCAAGAATATGGAATATAGAATACACAAAAATATAGTATATGTAAAAATATAGAAAATGGAAGATTGAATATAGAACATAGCATATAGAAGAATGTAGAATACAGAATGTAGAATATAGAAGATTTTAGAATATAGAATGTAGAATATACTTTATAGAATATAGAATACAGAAGAATATAGTATAAAGAAAAATATAGAATATACAACATAGAACATCGAATATAGAATAGAGAGTATGGAATATAAAAAAAAGGAAAATATAGAATATAGAAGAACATAGAATTTAGAATGTGGAATATAGAATACAGAGGAATTTGGAATATAGAATACAATACAGGGTATTAATAGAGAATATAGAAAAGCATAGAATAGAGATAAATATAGAATATAGAGTATGTACAAAGTACAATAGAGAATATAGAGTATAAAATATAGAATAAGGAACATAGAATATAGAAGAATATACATTACAGAATATAGAAGATTCTGGAATATAGAAGATGGAATATAAGAGAATATAGAATGTAGAATACAGTTTACAGAATATGCAATATGGAATATAGAATACTGAAATTATAAAAAAAATATAGACTATAGGAAAAAACATTGAATATAGAATACAGACAATGGAATATAGAAAAATATAGAATGTAGAATACAGAATATAAAATATAGAATAAAAAATACATAATATAGAGAATATACATTATAGCATATAGAAGATTATGGAATATAGAATGTACAATGTAAAATATACAATATAGAACAATATATGGTACAGACTATAGAAGAATATAGAATATAGAATACAGAAAATTATACAAAAAAATATAGAATATAGAAAAAGAACATTGAATATAGAACACAGAGTATGGAATATAGAATATAGAAAAAATAGAATATAGAAGAACATACAATGTAGAATACAAAATATAGAGCATGAAATAAAGCATAAAGAACACAGAATATAGAAGAATATAGATTATAGAATATAGAAATAATGGAATATGGAATGTAAAATACAGAATCTACAATATAGAAGAATATAGAATTCAGAATATAGAATAATATAAAATATAGAAGGAAGAATGTAGAATATGGAATGCAGAATACAGAAAATTATAGTATATAGAAAAATATAGAATATGGAAGAACATAGAATAAAGAATTTAGAATGTAGAATACAGAACATAGAATATGGAAGAATTTAAAATACACAATGTAGAATATAGAATATGGAATATAGAAGAATACTGTATGTAGAAAAATATAGAATATAGAATACAGAGTATGGGATATAGAATATACAAAAATATAGAATATAGAAGAACATAGATTATAGAATATAGAGAATTTAAAATATAGAATATGGAACACAGAACACTGAAGATAGAATACAGAATGCAAAAGAACTTTGAAATAGAAGAATATAGTGTATTCTATATTTTACATTGTACATTCCATAATTTTCTATATTCTATATTCTATAATCTGTATTCTATAGTCTTTATTCTATATTTTATATTCTATTTCTGTATTCTACATTCTACTTTCTATATTCTAAATTCTGTATTACATGTTCTTGTATAATCTATATTCTGTATTGTATAGTCTTCTACTGTGTATATTCTTCTATAATGTATATTCTATATTCTTCTGTATTCTATATTCTAATTCTTCTATATTCTCTATTCTTCCATATTGTGTATTCTACATTCTACTATCTTCTTTTTCTTGTATTTTCTACAGCCTTCTCTATTCTCCATTCTTCTATATTCTAAATTTATATTCAATATTCTTCTGTAATGTATATTCTATAATCCATATTCTTGTTTATATTCTTCTGTATTCTATATTCTTCTGTATTCCATATTCTTGTATATTCTATATTCTACTATTTTCTATATTCTTTTACATTCTGTATTCTATCTTCTGTGTTCTATGTTCAGTTTTCTCCTATGTACTATTTCCTTCTATATTCCATATTCTATATTCTAAATTCTTCTATATTCTATATTCCACATTCTAAATTCTATCTTCTATATTCTATATTTTCCTATATCCTATAAACCATAGTCTCTATTCTATATTCGATGTTCTATGTTCTATATTCTATATTTTTCTCTATGCTATATTCTTCTGTATTCTATATTCCATATTGTATAGGCTACATTTTAAAATCTTCTATATTCTACATTCTATATTAAACATTTGCAATTTTTCTATATTCTATATTTTTCTATATTCAATCTTCTATTTTCTATATATTTACATATACTATATTTTTGTGTATTCTATATTCCATATTCTCTATACTGTACTCAACATTCTATATTCTTTTCTGCAGGACTCTCCGTTCAGGTCTATTCTTGCCTGCGGGACTCTCCGTCGGGGCCTATTCTTGCCTACAGGGCTCCTCTATTCTGGCCTGTTCTTGCCTGTGGGACTCTCTGTTCCGGCCTGTTCTCGCCTGCAGGCCTCTCCGTTAGTGCCTCTTCTTACCTGTGGGGCTCCGCTATTCGGGCCTATCCTGGCCTGCGGGACTCTGCGTCCGGGCCTATTCTCGCCTGCGGAACCTTCCGTTCGGGCCCATTCGTGCCTGTGGGACACTCCGTTCGGTCGTATTCTTGCCTGTGGGATCATTCGTTTGGGCCTATTCTTGCCTGTGGAACCTCCGTTCGGGCCTAATCTTGCCTGCGGGAGCATCCTTTCGTTCCTCCTCTTGCCTGCGGGGCTCTTCTATTTGGGCCTGCTCGTGCCTACGGAGCTCCGTTATTCGGGCCTGTTTCAGCCTGCGGGCCTCCGTTATTCGGGCCTGTTTGAGCCTGCGGGCCCTGTTATTCGGGCCTGTTCATGCGTGCGGGGCTCCGCTATTCGGCGTGTCCGCACGTGCGGGCTTCTGCTATTGGGGCCGTTCGTCAGTGCGGGGCTCCGCTCTTGGGGCCTGCTCGTGCCTGCGGAGCTCCGGTATTCGTGAGTGTTCTTGTGTGGCGGTTCCGCTATTCGGCGTGTTCGTACGTGCCAGGCTCCGCTATTCCGGCCTGTTCTTGCGTGTGGGGCTCCTCTATTCGGGCATGTTCTTGCCTGCGGGACTCCTCTGTGCGGTCCTATTCTTGCCTTCGGGACTCTGTTCGGGCCTATTCTTGGCTACAGGAATCTCCGTTCTGGCCTATTCTTGCCTGCAGCACTCTCCATTTGGGCCTATTCTTTCCTGCGGGACTCTCCGTTCAGGTCCGTTTTTGCCTGCAGGACCCTGTTGAGGCCTATTCTTGCCTACAGGGCTCCTCTGTTCTGGCCTGTGGGAATCTCCGTTCGGGCTTATTCTGGCCTTCGGGACTCTCCATTCTGGCCTATTCTCGCCTGCGGGACTCTCCGTTAAAGCCTATTCTGGCCTGCGGGACTCTGTTCGGGCCTATTCTTGCCTGCGGGGCTCTTCTATTCAGGCCTATTCTTGCCCGCGGGACTGTGTAAGGGCCTTTTCTTGCTTGCCTGAGTCCCGGTTCGGGACTATTCTTGCCTGCGTGAGTCCCAGTTCGGGACTATTTTTGCCTGCGGGACTCTCCTTTCAGGCTTCCTCTTGTTTGCGGGGCTCCTCTTATTCCGGCCTCTTTGTGCCTGTGGAGCTCCGTTATTGAGGCCTTTTTCTGCGTGCGGGGCTCTGCTATTTGGGCCTGTTCTTGCCTGTGGGGCTCCTCTATTAGGGGATATTCTTGCCTGTGGGACTCTCAGTTTGGGCCTATCCTTGCCTGCGGGATTCTCCATTTGGGCCTATACTTGCTTGCAGAACTCTCTGTTCGGGCCTATTCATGCCTGCGGGGCTTTCCTTTCGAGACTATTCTTGTCTGCGTCCTTTCGGGCTTTTCCTCACCTGCGGGGCTCCGCTATTCGGGCCTGTTCATGCATGCGGGCTACCCTATAGAACTATACGATACAGAATATAGATTATAGAAGAACATAGAATACAGAATTTGGAATATAGAAACTAGAATGTAGAATAAAAGAAAAGAATGTAGAATACAAAATATAAAATATAAAATGGAGAGTATTGATTATGGATTATAGAATATAGAAAATTATGAAATGTAGAATGTAAAATACAGAAGAATATAGAATGCATACTATAGAAGAACACAGAATGTAGAATATAGGATATAGAATATGGAACATAGGATATACCATACGGAAAAACAGTATATAGAAAGATAAAGAATACTGAACATAGAACTTTAAATATACAATATAAAATACAGAGAATGGAATATAGAACCTAGATTATGGAAGAATATAGAAATAGAATATAAAAGAATATAGAATTTAGAATGTAGAGTATAAAATATAGAATATAGAAGAATTTAGAACGTAGAATATAGAATATGGACTATAGAATATAGAGGAATATAGTATATAGAAGAACATAGAAGATACAATACAGAATATAAAAGAAAAAAGAATACAGAAAAATACAGAGTATAGAAGAATAAGGAATATGGAAAATAGGAGAATGTGGAATATAATTATAGAAGAATGTAGAATATTGAAAAATATAGAATACAGAATATAGGAAAACATAGAGCATAAATTTAGAAGATATAGGATATAGAATGCAGAATATAGAAGAATAAAGAATATAGATGACAGACTACAGAATTTAGAAGATAGAATGTAGAAAAAAATAGACTATTGACAAATGGAATATAGGGTATAGGATATACAGTATTGAAGAATAGAGAATAAAGTAGAAAAATACAGATGTCAAAATATAGAAGAATGTAGAATAGAGAGTATAAGAGAATAGATTACAGAAGAATATAGAATATAGAGATTAGAAGGTAGAATATACATAAAAAATATAGAATATAGAATTCAGAAAAAATTTAGAATATAAAATGCAGAATATAGAATATAGAAGAAAATGGAATGTAGAATGGAGAATATAGAATATGGGATAGGGAATAGAGAAGAATAAAGAATATTGAAAAATTGAGAATATAGAATGTAGACTAGAATATTGAATATAGAATTTAGAACGTACAATATGGAATATAGCAGGTAGAAGAATATAGATTACAACAGAACAGTATAGAATGTAGAATAAGAATGTAGAAGAGTATAGAATACAGAACATAGAAGAATATAAAATGCAGAATGTAGAATATAGCATATGGAATATAGAACGTAGAATACAGAAGAATATAGGATATAAAAAATATAGAACATCGAATATGGAATATAGAATACAGAGTATGGAATAGAGAATATAGAAAAATATAGAATAGACTTAAAGAATGTAGAGTATGTACAAAGTAGAATAAAGAACATAGAATACAGAAGAATATAGATTATAGAATATAGAATATTCTGGAATATAGAATTAAATATAGAAGATGGAATATAAGAAAATATAGAATGTAGAATATAGTTTACAGAATATGCAATATGGAATATAGAGTACATAAAATTATGAAAAATATAGAATATAGAAAACAACATTGAATATAGAATACAGACAATGGAATATAGAAAAATAAAGAATTTAGAATACAGAATGTAGAATACAGAATGTAGAATACAGAATATAGAATATAAAACATAGAACAAAAATACATAGTATAGAGAATATACATTATACAATATAGAAGATTATGGAATATAGAATGTAGAATGTAAAATACAGAATTTACAATATAGAAAAATATATGATACAGACTATAGAAAAATATAGAGTAAAGAATGAAGAATATAGAATACAGAAAATTGTATAGAAAAATATAGAATATAGAAAAAGAACATTGAATATAGAACACAGAGTATGGAATATGTAATATAGAAAATATAGAGTATAGAAAAATATAGAATGTAGAATACAAAATATAGAATATAAAATAAAGGGTAAAGAACACAGAATATAGATTATAGAATGTAGAAGATAACGGAATGTAGAATATAGACTTTAAAATACAGACTACAATATAGAAGAATATAGAGTACAGAATATAGTAGAATATAGAAGGAAGAATATGGAATAGAGAATACAGAAAAATATAGTATATAGAAAAATATAGACTAGAAGTATATGGAAGAATATAGAATTTAGAATGTAGAATATAGAATACAGAGCATAGAATATGGAAGAATTTAAGATATACAATGTGGAATGTAGAATATAGAATATGAAATATGAAATATAGAATATAGAAGAATAGTGTATGTGGAAAAACGTAGAATGTAGAACATCAAATATAAAATAACAGAGTATGGAATATAGAATATACAAAAATATAGAATATAGAAGAATATAGATTATAGAATATAGAAAATTTAAAATATAGAATATGGAACATAGAACACAGAAGATAGAATACAGAATATAAAAGAACTTTGTAAACAGAACAATATAGTGTATAGAGGATTTGGAATAAAGAAGAATATAGAATATACGTTACAGAAGAATATAGCTTAAAGAATACAGGATATAGAAGAAAATAGAATATAAATTTAGAATATAGAATGCAGAAGAATATAAAATGTACAATGTAGAATACAGATTACACAATGCAAAGTATACAGTGAAGAATACACGAAAGTATAGATTATAAATCATACAATATAGAAAATAATGGAATATAGAATGTACAGTGTAAAATATAGAATATAGGAGAACATAGAATACGGAATATAGAAGAATATAGAATATACAAGGGTATGGGAAATACAAGAAAAAGAATATAGTAGAATGTAGAATACAGAATATTGAAGAATACAGAATATGGAATAGAGAATATAGAAGAATTAGGATATAGAATACAGAAGAATACAGAATATACATTATAGAAGAATGTACACAGTAGAAAACTATACAACAAAGAATATAGATTACTGAAGAACATAGAATACAGAATTTAGAATATAGAATGTAGACTACAGAATATAAAATACAGAATAAAGACTATAGAATACAGATTGTAGAATACAAAGAATTATGGAATGTAGAAAGTAAAATATAAAAGAATACAGAATGTAGACTATAGAATATGGAACATAGAATATACCACACAGAAAAATATAGTATATATAAAAACAAAGAATGTAGAACATAGAACTTTGAATATACAATATAGAATACAGAGTATGGAATATAGAACCTAGAATATGTAAAAATATAGAAAGAGAATATAAAAGAATATAGAACATAGGAGAATATAGAATTTAGAATGTAGAATATAAAGTATAGAATATAGAGAAATTTAGAACGTAGAACATAGAATATAGAGGAATATAGTATATAGAAGAACATAGGACATAGAAAATACAATGCAGAATATAAAAGAAAAAAGAATATAGAGTATAGAAGAATATGGAATATGGACAATAGGAGAATGTAGAGTATAATTATAGAAGAATATAGAAAACTGACAAACAGAATACAGAATATAGGAAAATATAGAGCAAAAATTTAGAATATAGAAGATATAGGATATAGAATGCAGAATATAGAAGAATACAGAATATAGACGACAGACTACAGAAAATAGAAGATAGAACGTAGAAGAAAATAGAATATGGACAAATATGGAATATAAGGTATCGGATATATACTATTGAACAATATAGAATAAAGAAAGTAGAAGAATATAGATTACAGACTATAGAAGAATATAGAATGTAGAATAGAGAATATGGAATAGAGAATACAAGAGAATATTAGATTACAGAAGAATATAGAATATAGAGATTAGAAGGTAGAATAAATACTAAAAAATATAGAATATAGAAGAACATAGAATTCAGAAAAATTTAGAATAGGAAACGTAGAATATAGAAGAAAATGGAATATAGAATGTAGAATAGAGAACATAGAATGTGGAATAGAGTATAGAGAAGAAAAAGAGTATTACAAAATTTAGAATATAGAATGTAGACTGTAGAATATTTAATATAAAATTCAGAATGTACAATACAGAATATAGCAGATAGAAGAATATAGATTATAAGAGAAGAATATAGAATGTAGAATAAGAATGTAGAAGAGTATAGAATACAGAACATAGAAGACTATAGAATATAGAATGCAGAATGTAGAATATGGAATATATAATATAGAATACAGAAGAATATAGTATATAAAAAATATTGAATATAGAACACAGAATATACAATATGTGATATAGAATACAGGGTATGGAATAGAGAATATAGAAAAATATAGAGATAAATATAGAATAGCATATGTACAAAGTAGAATACAAAATATAGAATAAAGAACGTAGAATATGGAAGAATATAGATTGTAGAATATTGAAGATTCTGGAATATAGAATGTAGAATTAAATATAGAAGATAGAATATAAGAGAATATAGAATGTAGAATAGAGTATACAGAATATGCAATATGGAAAATAGAATACAGAAAATTATTAAAAATATAGACTAGAAAAAAATAGAGAATAAAATCAAAGGAATTAGAAAATATAGAATTTAGAAAATAGAATGTAGAATACAGAATATAAAATATAGAATAAAAATACATAATATAGAGAGTATACATTATACAATATAGAAGATTATGGAATATAGAATGTAGAATGCAAAATACAGAATATACAATATAGAACAATATATGATACAGACTATAGAAGAGTATAGAATGTAGAATATAGAATACAGAAAATTATAGAATATGGAAAAAGAACATTGAATACAGAACACAGGATGGAATCTAGAATATAGAAAATATAGAATATAGAAGAATATAAAATGTAGAATACAAAATATAGAATATAAATAAAGCATAAAGAACACAGAATATAGAAGAATATAGATTATAGAATATAGAAGATAATGGAATAAGAATATAGAATGTAAAACAAAATATACACTATAGAAGAATATAGAATATAGAAAAATGTAGAATATAGAAGGAAGAATGTAGACTGTGGAATATAGAATACAGAAAAATATATAGAATATGGAAGAACATAGAATAAAGAATTTAGAATGTAGAATACAGAATATAGAGCATAGAATATGGAAGAATTTAAAATATACAATGTAGAATATGGAATATGAAATATAGAATATAGAAGAATATTGTATGTAGAAAAATATAGAATATAGAACATTGAATATAGAATGCAGAGTATGGAATATAGAATATACAAAAATATAGAATATAGAAGAACATAGATTACAGAAAATAGAGAATTTGAAATATAGAATATGGAACATAGAACACTGAAGATAGAATCCAGAATGTAAAAGAACTTTGAAAATAGAATATAGTGTATTCTTCTATATTTTACATTCTACATTCCATAATTTTCTGTATTTTATAATCTGTATTCTATTCTATAGTCTTTATTCTACATTTTATATTGTGTATTCTACATTCTACTTTCTATATTCTAAATTCTGTATTATATGCTCTTGTATAATCTATATTCTGTATTGTATAGTCTACTGTGTATATTCTTCTATAATGTGTATTGTATATTCTTCTGTGTTCTATATTCTAATTCTAAACATCCCCACATAACCCTGCTCACCTGGAACCATTGATGAGAGTTTCCAGACAACTCATCTGGGGACCAACAACCCAGATACCCCAAACCCAACCACCCTGCAATCAGCAGAGCACACACACAGCACCCAACCCCAAAACTAGGAAGATCACCCACTGCACCCACAGCCAGGGTCCAGCTGGACAGACAAACACACCACCTCAACAGAAACACCACCTATATCCTCAACAGCCCCAGGAGAGACCCACACTCACACATGCAGTCAGTCATTCCTCCACCAACCCTGAGAAGGGTAGTGAGAGCATCAAAATGGCAAAATTAGAGACCAGAGCAAAACACAGGCCCAGCCTACTTGGATATATCAAAACAAAACAAAATTTCAGGGTTCAACAAACACACAGTAAATAAATACATATAATAATTTCTTGATGCTTCGGAAACAACAGACAATATCAAATCACAAAAAGAAGCAGGACAGGATGGAGTCAGCAAGTGACTGAAATAAAGAACAAAAAAACTGCCGGGGGTAAGAAACAGCCTGTGAAAACACAGGCAAAACCAAGAAAAATATAGACAAAATCGAGGAAGGCACTGACAAAATGAAAGAAAGCAACAAACAAACAAAAAACCCATTGTTGTCAAGTTGTTTACAACTCATAAAAGCGATAAAGAATGCAGGAAAACAATATAAAAATGAAACAACTAGAAACCATACAAAAACATCAACTAGAAAGCCAAAAGATTAAGAATAAAATTTCAGAAACAGACAACTCAAAAGAAGGATATAGGACCAGAATTGAAACGATGGAAGACAGATTAGTGAAATTAAAGAAAAGTCCCTTGATACCAATTTGAGGAAAAATCAGAAAAAAGAATGAAGAAATCCTAATAATTATGTGGGACACTATCAAGAGGAAAAACTTGCATATGATAAGAGATCCAATGGATGGGGCTGGGTGCAATGCAAAACACAGAGACAATTGTCAAAGTAATCCTGGCAGAAAACTTCGCTATCTATCATCATGAAAGACAAGAAGATACCCATCCAAGAAGCGCAATGAACCCCACACAGGATAGAGCCCAAAGAAAGTCACCAAGACTTATAAACAAATGTGCAAATAAAAAGGACCAAAGACAAAGAATCCTGAGATCAGCTAAGGAAAAATAAAGTCACCTATCTAAAAAGGGGAACCAATAAAACTAATCTCCAACTATGTAGCTAAAACCACGTAGGCAAGAAGACAGTGGGAAAACCTATATAAAAGGTTGAAGGCAAAAAAAAACCCAGTCGGCAATTCTATATTCAGTAAAACTGTCTCTCATATACAATGGCAACATTAGAATATTTCCAGATACGCAGAAATTAAGGGAATTTGTAAAAACCAGACCAAACTTACAAGAAATATTAAAGAGAGTCCTTCGAATAGAGAACCAAAAACATTAAACAATAATCTGATATTTGGATGCAGGACAGACCACCCAGATACCAACCCAAATAAAGAATTTTAAAAATAAAACAAAGCTAAAAGGCTAAAAACAGGGAACCAAAGACATCAATATGTAAATGATGACACCAAAACAAAAAAGAGGGAATAAATGGTGTAGTTATAGAACTTTCATATGGAGAGGAAGCCAAAGCGATATCAATAAATAAAAGACTGTTTTAAACTTAGGAAGATAACGGTAAATTTCAAGGTAATAACATAGAGGCGGTCTGGTGGTGCATTGGTTAAGTGCTCGGCTGCTAACCAAAATGTCATTGCACTGAAAGTCTTAACTAAAGAAATCTAGAAAGAGAAAGAAAGAAAGGACATCCAAATTGGAAGGAAGAAGCAAAATTTTCCCTATACACAGATGAAATGAACCTATACATAGAAAACTCCAAGGATTCCACAAAAAAACTACTGGAACTAATAGAAGGATTCAGCAAAGTAGCAGGGTACAATATCAACATATAAAAAATCAGTTGGATTCCTCTACATCAACAAAGAGAACTTCAAAAAGTAAATCACAAAAAGAATGCCATTTATAATAGCCCCCCAAATGATAAAATACTTGGGAATAAATCTAACCAAGGATATAAAAGACCTATACAAAGAAAACTACAAAATGCTACTGCAAGAAACCAAGAGACCTATATAATTGGAAGAAAAAAAAATGCTCATGGATAGGAAGACTCAACACCATAAAAATGTCAATACTACCTGAAGTGATCTACAAATATAATGCAAGACCGATCCAAATTGCAACAGCATTCTTTAATGAGATGGAAACACTAATCACCAACCCAATGTGAAAAGGAAAGAGGCCTTGGATAAGTTAAGTGCTACTAAAGAAGAACAAGGTAGAAAGAAGGCCTCGCACTACTGAATCTTAGAACCTACTATACAGGCATGGCAATCAAAACAGACTGGTATTTGTACAATGACAAACACACAGACCGATGGAAGAGAACTTAGAACACAGATGTAAATCCATCCTGCTATGGGCCGCTGATATTTGACAAAGGGCCGAATTTTGTTAAATTGGGAAAAGACAGTCTCTAACAAATGGCACTGGCAAAACTGAATGTCCATCTGTAGAAAAAATGAATCAGGACCCATACTTCACATCATAAACAAAAACTAACTCAAAATGGATCAAAGACCTAAATATAAAACCTAAAACAAAAAGGATTTCATTTTACTTGTTTCAGCAATCAACATCCATGGAAGCAGCAGTGGGCAAATCTGCTACAAAAGACCTCCTTAAAGTGTTAAAAAGCAAGGATGTCACCTTGAAGACTAAGGTGCCCCTGACCCAAGCAATGAAAGCTGGATGATGAGTAAGGAAGACTGAAGAAAAATTGGCATCTGTTGGTGAAGAATATTGAATATATCATGATGTGCCAAAATAAGGGACAAATCTGCCTTGGAAGAAGTACAGCCAGAATGCTCCTTAGAAGCAAGGATGGTGAGACTTCATCTCATATACTTTGGGCATGTTGTCAGGAAGGATCAGTCTCTGGAGAAGGACATCATCCTTGGGAAAGAATAGGGTCAGTGAAAAAGAGGAAGGCCCTCAACAAAATGGACTGACATGGTGGCTGCAACAATGGGCTCACGTATAGCAATGATTGTGAGGATGGCACAGGATCGGGCAGTGTTTCCTTTTGTTGTGCAGAGGGTGGCTATGAGTCAGAAATGACTCGAGGGCACCTAGCAAAAACAACAACAATAATTTAAGGAGATGGAAATTATAACAAAGTACCGAATACAAATTAACATTAATCTTTCTCAAACTCTTGCAAAAGAAAATAGGAGGGAACACTTTGTAACTGATTCTACGATGACATAATCGCCCTGACACCAAAGCCAAAAAACCCACAATATCCCTTATGAATATGAATAAAATCTTCAACAGAGTACTAACAAACCAAATCCAGCAGCAAAATACTAGCAAACCAAACATAGCAGCATATTGAAAAGACTATAAACCACGTCCCAGTGGAACTTATCCCACAAATGCAAGAGTTGTTAAGCATAAATATCAATTAATTAAGAAAATGAAGGAAAAATGATTTGATTAATGAATGCAGAAACATTATTTCACAAAATCCAAGACCCTTTCATAATAAAATCATTCAACAAACTAGAAATGTAAGGAAACTACATGTATCTGATTAAGGACACTTATGAAATACCCACAGCTAACATCACACGCATTGGTGAAAGACTACAAGTTTTCCCCTAACATCAGGAACAAGACAAGGATGCCTGATTTCATAACTCTTATTCTACATATTTCTGGAAATACTAGACGGAAAAGTTAGGCTAAATTTTTTTTTAAAGGCATTTGGATTTGGAAAGAAGTAAAATTTTTCCTATTCAAGATGACAAGATCTTATACATAGAATATCCTAAGGAATTCTCTCTCTCTCTCACATACACACACCCAAAAATATACAATACAAAAAAAAAAAAACAAAAAGAAACTGTTAGATTTAATATACAAATTCAACAGAATGGCAGGATATCAGATCAACACACAAAAATACAGTTCTGGAAAGCCAAATTTTTATTATTTATCTGTTTATTTATCTATCCATCTATTTAGTGATTTGTTGATATAGCTATCTCTTTAACTACTTATTCATCTATTCATTCATGCATATGTCTGTCTGTATGCCCGCCCATCCATCCATCCATCCATCCATCCATCCATCCATCCATCCATCCATCCATCCATCCATCCATCCATCCACCCACCCACCCACCCACCCACCCACCCACCCATCCATCCTTCCATCCATCCATCCATCGTGTTCATTCATTTATTTATCTCTCTCTCTGTTTACTTATTACCCTTTTGAGCTTCACATTTCTTCAACACCAAACTTCAAAATGACCTGGATTTTAAGGGAGAAAACATGTCAATGACTTCTTAATTATGCCTATGGGAAAAATTGATTCACTTGATTAGTTTTCTTCATTACACGTTTGCTTTAAATCTGCTTTAAATTACTTCTCATGAAGCTTGATCCAAAAAAATTGGATGATCTTTTTTTTCTTTTTTTTCCTTATTTGTATGAATTTAAAGAGCTTAAATTTGGAGGAAAAGAGACTTAATGATTCTCTCTAGGTTCACTATTTGGGCCCAAGCACCCATGTGTATAGACTCAGTGCTTCTCAGGTGGTGGCAAAAACATTCATTTGCCCTGTGTTGGCTATTAGGTAGGAAGGTTGCCCCTGGCTGGAAGGAGGTCAGCCCTCAACAGTGATCATGTCGTTGGGAGAGTCTTTTGAACCTGAGCAGAGAGAG